>NC_056739.1:1266038387-1266408820 GCF_019279795.1 Protopterus annectens | reverse complement strand
AAAGGGTTTTGCTCTATCAGCAAACTTCTTCAGACAACATTTGATACTTAGTATGGGTATAAATACCTCCCAAACCAAATCAATTAACTAATTAATTAATTAACATTCGCAACTAAAAAACTTTTTAAGTTATAATACCATCCACTGAAAGATTAAAAACATTTATAAATATGTTTAAAACCTCACTGTGAAAAACATATTAAACTAAATATACTTCACAATGTGGTCAGATAATAAACTTTAAAAATATATATATACTAACTTACACTTTAATAAAGTTTTATACAAGTAAGTATAAAGTTTTATACAAGTAAGTATAAAAAGCTAACTAAAAAAGTGCTAACATTCACTTTGCTACTCCTTGTGTTAGCTATTAAAGTTATCAGTCTATGTTAAAATACAATTACAAGTTGACTGCAAAATAAGTAAGCAAATAAATTTGTTCTTTTACCACATTGCAACTGAACCAGTAGTAAAATCATCTCATAAGACTTTTGAGTTTTAACACACTACTCAGACTGCAGCTTTCATTTATCCCTGGTGGATTATAAGCATTAAGTCTGATCTGCCAGAATAACTAATTCTTCCAGTCGTAATGGTGTTGGGCCACCTCTTTCGTCAAATACTGGCTGATCAATGACTAAGAATCTAAAGTAGTGACTCGGGAATTCTGCAATATGTTTAGCTCGGGCATTATCTTGTTTATTTTTATTGATGGCTTAAAAGTGCTCGTACATATGGTCCCGGGGTCTCCTCTCCGTCTTACCAATGTAAAATGCCAAGCATCCCTGGCATTGAGCTAAATAGACTACCATCTTGGTGTTACAGTTAGCCTTACACTTTAACTTGTATGGAAAATTATGCACTTGGAATCTATTAGATTCAGTTACTAATTTACAATAATTACAATTCTGGCATTTGTACATTCCGGCAGTTTTTGGTTGCTTCCTCTTGCGTTGTTCATATAATGCTTTAAGATTCCTACCTTTCCTGAATGTGGTGCCAGGGGTATTCACCTAACTTATTTAGTATACCTGGATTACTTGCAAAAAGACCCCAGTTTTTACGTAATATTCCTATGCAGTGGTAACTTAATACATTTATAGGTAGTAATAATCTTAGTTCCTGAAGTATTGAGTGTGACTGGGGCTCTCAATTCCACTAGGCACGTACTTCCTGTATTGTCTAATACAGGCTCTTGCATAAAATAATTACTTTTTATAGACAGGATGGGTTTATACATTCCTTTTACTCGTTTGTGGCCAACCTCAGAAATTAGTTCAGTAATTAATTCTATAGGGTAACCTCTATGTACAAATATTGTTTTCAAGAGTTGGCATTCCTCTTAAAAATCGTAGTCAGTGGTGACAATACGGGCTGCTCTCACTTGTGATTTTAGTTTGGTTTGTTTTACATTCTTAAGAAACAAATGCTCAAAATGGCCCAAGACCTAATCACTCTGATCAGGGGTTCCCATCCCCCACCTTATAAAAGGCCTAGACAGGATGCAGATTATGATTCATCCGACCAGGGGTTCATTTTCTCAGATGCATCCTCAGATTTGGGATGTTCTTTACCCCCTTATGAGGATTCTGATGCTGAGGAATCTATTCCATCAGCCTCTCCGCCTGAGGACTACTCCTTTGGGGAAACTTACATACCATGAGGGAGCATTTCCATTGGGAAGGCCAGGATTATTCAGAATCCAAGAAAAGGGTCAGAGTCTTCCTATTATTACCTCAACACAGACCCCTGGCTGTTCCGCCACTGCTAGATATTGTGGATGATGTGTACACGGAATCCAGCTTAAATCCTGATTCCTTACCTCCAGCTCCACTTAAACCAGACAGATATTACAGAGTCCTTGACTCACACAAATTTCTGTATAAAAGCCCTGTTGCTGATCCTGAAACTATTTCTCATGGACCCAAAGGGGTTATGGCCTCATCAGCAAAGAACCCAGTTCCCACTGACAGAGATTCCAGAGCACTAGACAGATGGGGAAATAAAGTATATACGTCTGCAACTTTAGCAATGAGAGCCTTAAATTGCCAGTTTCCCATGCTAAAATATCAGCATTTTTTTATGTCTCAGTTGAAACAAAAAAATGCTTCCAGATACAGATCCTCCTAATTTTAAATAAATGCAGGATTTATTGCATGCCGCTGAACAAGTGGGAAAGCATACTTTGCAATGTGGTTTTGGTTCTTTAGAGGCATCATGCAGAGCAGCAGTTACAGGCTCTGTCATTAGAAGACATCCATGGTTAAAACAACATACGTTACCAGATCATGTTAAAGCTAAATTACTGGATGCACCTTTACAGCAGGATGTTTTATTTGGAGTTAAGGCAGAAGAGGTATTAAAGAAAATGGAGGATAAGGCAATATGCAAACAGTGAAGGATTTCTTACAGGTTCAGCCTCTTCGATTTAGTAGAAACTGGCTAACAAATAATTGGTCCTTTCTAGTTAATGACAGACCTCAAAGGGGCATATACAGACGGCCAAGAGGTAGAGGTCAACCACAAGGTCCTTACAGGCCTCGACAGTGGGGTGCATCAGGCCAGAAAGAAGAGGAGGACAGGCATCAACCATATAAAAAACAGCCCCAATGACTTCCCACTCCAGCTGCCAAACAACTCACTCTTGGCAGCCCCTTTGGGAGGAAAACTGGCACTTTGTTTATCACAATTGGCATATGATCAACCAAGACAAATGGGTTCTCAATATTATTTCAAAAGGTTACAGGTTCCACTTTCACACTCTGCCAAGATTAAAAGGAATGCCAAATCTGCCACTAAATCAATGGGCAGATACCCAAAAACAAATTATGGCACTCATGAACATGGGAGCTAATCAAAAGGTACCACCACAGGAACAAGGGCAAGGATTTGACTCAAGACTCTTTCTGGTTCCCAGAAAAGACAAAGCCTGGAGGCCCATTCTGGATCTTTCTTCACTAAACACTTACCTGGATGTTCCGAAATTCAAAATGTTGACATTACAGCAACTTCTTCCCATGCTGGGCAAGCAAGCTTGGCTCGTGACTTTGGACCTCAAGGAGGCGTACCTGCATGTCCCTATCATACAAACTGCAGAAGATACCTCAGGTTCTTAGCTGGTCCAGTGCACTATCAATTCTCTGCACTGCCCTTTGGATTATCTACTGCGCCCAGGGTCTTCACAAAGTGTCTGGCACCAGTAATTGCACTTTGCAGACAGAAAGGAATTCAAATTTACCCATACCTGGACGACTGCCTGATTCAAGCAGAGAGCAAGGACATTCTTCTACAGCATCTGGCGTTTGTAAAAAAGTTAAGTTGCCTGGGGTACACAGTAAACAAAAAGAAATCAAAACTAGTGCCCTCACAAGAGATAATATCCCTGGGTGCCAGCTTGAACACAACGGCCCAGATGGCTTTTCTCACGCCAGACAAGCAAGGACAACTGACACAATACTTTCAATTGATGGCAACAAAGACCCAACTCCCTGCAAGGAAATATTCTGCAGGCCTTGGGCTTCATGGCATCTTGCATACCACTAATTCCATATGCCAGACTGCATATGAGGAAATTACAATGGTACCTAAAGAATGTATGGTCTCAACACTGTCAAAGTTTGGAAACAGTTAAACCACTAATACCTTGCCTTCAGCAGGAGTTTCGATGGTGGGCTCAAGCTTGTCATCTCAACAAGGGACCACCTTTCACTTGACCCACAGCCAGGCAAACACCGACAACAGACGCATCTGATTACGCCTGGGGAGCACACATGGCAGGAAAATGTATTCAGGGCAAGTGGCCCACAGAGCAAAGGCATCTTCACATCAATCAAAAAGAGATGCTAGCTGTACAAAATGCCCCTACAGCTTTCAAGGACCTGTTGCATCCAGGACAACTACTACTAAAGACAGACAACACCACAGTTATGTGGTACATAAACAAGCAAGGGGGCACTCACTCCTACCCCCTCTGCAGACAAGCCATGACCTTGTGGAACACAGCTATAAACTATCAAATTAATCTACAAGCACAATTCCTGCCAGGAGAGAAAACACACTGGCAGACGACTTAAGCAGAAATATCATGGATCCCCATGAATGGGAATTGAATCCTCAAATATTCAGAATGGTAACAAAGAAATGGTGGAGCCCGGACATATATCCGTTTGCCTCCCCAATGAAATGCCAGCTAAAGAAATTCTGCACAAGGAGTTACCATCTGCAAGCATGCAAAGTGGATGCCCTGTCATTCAGCTGGACAAACCTACAAGTATATGCTTTTCCACCACTGCCTCTTCTCCCAAAGGTACTCATAAAAGCCAGGCAAGAAGAGCCAAAAATGATCCTGACTGCACCAGACTGACCACGCCAGCACTGGTACCCAATCTTAAAATACTTAGCACAAGGACCACCCTGGATTTTGCCTCAAATTCCACATCTGCTGTCTTAGCACAACAATCAGTTACTCCATAGCCAGCTAAAGACACTAAACCTCGCTGCATGGAAGATTCCCTAGCCACGCAAGCAATGCCTCTCTCCAAAGCAGTTATGGATGTCATTCTGGTGGCCAGAAGGCCTAGTACCAGGAAAGCCTACTCGGATAAATGGAAGAGATTCTGTGCCTGGAACCAGACTCGCAGCCTTTGATCCTCTTGTGCCAAACATTCCTCAGATACTACAATATTTGACTGAGATGCTGGACAAAGGCCTCTCTTTTTCATCCAAGATCCATGCCTCTGCCATCTCTGCACATTAAAACACGGACCCACCAATTTTCTCTAATCCTTTGCTAAAACAGTACCTCAGAGGGGCTAAAAACTTAAGACCGCCTCGTAGAGCACCTACTCCAACTTGGGACCTCAACTTTGTTTTGGAAAAAATTAACTTTACCTCCTTTTGAACCAGCTAGCACGGCAGAATTAAAATACATTTCTTGGAAAACTGCTGTGCTCCTGGCAATAACTTCTGCAAGAAGAGTTTCAGAATTACAGGCACTAATGGCAGTGGAACCTTTCCTCATTTTCCACCAGGACAGGGTGTCCTTAAGAACTAACCCTATGTTTATGCCTAAGGTGGTTTCAAGTGGGTCTCTAAACCAAACCATTCACTTGCCTACTTTTTATCCAAAACCACAGAATAAAGGGGAAAGACTACTGCATTCATTGGACATTCACAGGCAGTTGCGCTTCTACTTGGACAAAACCAAAGCTTTCAGAAAATCTGAGCAGTTATTGGTAGCATATGCTGCAGCAGCACAGGGAAAATCTGTTTCAAAACAGACTATTTCCAAATGGATAGGACATTGCATACGTTTCTGCTATACGCACCATGCAAAACCTGTGCCTAACAGCATTAGATCTCACTCCACCAGGGCAACAGCCACTTCAGCTGCCTACCTCAGAGGAGTACCTACCAAGGATATTTTGGAAGCAGCAACATGGAGTTCTGTGCATACCTTCAAGCATTACCATCTGCCTCTATACTCTAAATCTAGAGCTGGCTTCACCTCTGCAGTGCTGCAGGGCCTTATAGCCACCCCTAATGCCTTACAGAACCAACCACCCTACCTCAGCTTTGGGATTCTACCCAAGTGTAATGACTGCAGCAGTGTCACAAGATGAACATAGTACAGTTTTGTACCTACTATAAATGTAGATGTTCGAGTGTAGACACTGCTGCAGTCCAGGTTATCCTCCCTCCTTCCCCTCTTACTGGCTAGTACGTGCCTAGTTCCTCCATCTTTTACTACCTATGGGGAGTATTTGCTGGTAGCTGAAAGTATGTTGTTTGCATTTCTTATGTATGTTTTATTAGCAGTTTGAATGGCCTACCTTTTTGGGGGCACCTGACATCTGGGGCAAGAAAAACTGAAGAAAATGGCGTCTGCTGCATCTTGTGTACCCCTGTCGCACTGACGTCAGGGAGGAGGCGACGGCAACCAACGCCGGACCAAGACTTTGGAACTCAGGCCGGCTGGGGAACAGCCTAACGGCAGGATAACCCAAGTGTAATGACTGCAGCAGTGTCTACACTCGAACATCTACATTTATGGTAGGTACAAAACTGTATTTTCTCTCTGCAGTTCACATTTATCGAGCTAACACTGTGCATTCAGTGTTCATCTGTGTATTTTGCCATTTTTGATATACCAGATATAGCAGGACTAACCCATATTTCTTACTAAAAGTGTTTTAAAAATTATCCTCTAAATTTTTCTTTGCAGCAGAATTCAGGGGAGGTAGACTCTTTCAGTAGTTGGAGCTACATTTGTCAGTTTACAATTTACTTGAAAAAAGTGAGTGCAGAAAATGAAATAGCTGTTCATCTGTAGCCTTTTCCAGCCATAGAGGCATAGTGCCATAATAGAATCTAGTATTTCAAGGTTGTAATTATCGTCCTGAGCACAGGGGGAGGCTGCTCAAAAAGGAGGAGATTGTTGAAGCATTGCTTATTTGTTTTTCTCAATGGCAAGGATAGGGATTGTGCTTGTCAAGTGTGAATGCTATCTGTGATCCTTGTCAGATATCAGAGATATGAGAGAAGGCATTTTCTTTCAAATGGAGTAGTAATTTTTGTGAGGTTATTTCACCTGTGGAAATGTGACATATGTTGTGCTCAGGGTATGCCCAAGAAGAGGAATGGCTAAAAGATTAGGGATGGAAACCCTGATATCTGCATTAATGAGGACCATACCTTGGCAGATCTCTCACCCTATAGTTTGTGTGGCAGGGTGTGTGGATTGGGCATAGCTATACACTTGCTGTCATACCTGACAGCTTAAGAAATTTAAATTGTAGAATGATGTGACTTTATTCTGGTATGATGCCTGTAATTATTAAAAGATTTTGATGCGAGTCTTGACACTTTCCTCAGTTTACATCATAAAGGATACGTATGCTAATTACTGGGATTTTCAACATGTGGATCACTTTTGCAGTCATATAAGCTGTTTCTGTTATATCCTTGCCATAGGATATGACCGCCATCCAGCTTTCAAAGCTGTAGTGCACCTTCCACATGTTCATACTGCTAGTGGCTAGGGCAGAGCCATAAAAGTAGTTTCAATTTGGGTGCCAAAAATTTCACAAGGTTTATTACCCCTGAAATGCTTTACTTCTGCAGGCATCATAGAAATAATGGTTGACTGATTCTTTCAGGGTTAGGTACATACGCACCCTTTTGAAAAAAAAAAATTTTTTTTTTGATCTGTGAATGATTTTTATGCTGAAAAATGTTGATCTATCATAGGATCATTGGAAGATATCCTTCTATTTTCATGTTGTAGTATTCATAACAGTAGGGAAGTGGCTGTCTGCAGCACAAAACGTCCAGCCAGTATACAAAAATCTTAGGATATGGGGTACGGGCGATGTTGCATGTCAGAGCCATAAACAGACGTCTGCTGTAAATGTGATGTCTGCATGTACCCAACCCTGAACTTCTGTGTCGCAGTGATCTGCGGACCTTTGATTGCCAACTCGTGGAATTTTTTGGCTAATTTCACTTTGGCTGTCCACTTCAGGTAAGTACCCTTTTTGATTTTTTGAATATATTCTTGCTTTTCAGACTTGCATGTCATCCAGGGAGGGAAAGTGTGCTTGTGGAAGACAAATTCCACATAAGGACAAGCCTGATTAGTGTTAGTTTTTTTTTGTAGGGGCAGGCCATGACTACGTCTTGCGAGATCTCACATTTCTTTATACCTAAAACCTTGCATAGTGTCCTGGCTGCTTTAAAGTTATACTTTGAAAACCAAAGACTCCAGTGATTGGCATTGGGTGTGTACTTTTGAGGAGCTGCCTCTGAAGAAGGCCAAAAAAGTTAGGCCCGACTGCCATGCTGCACCTCAGGCGTCTGGTGAGACTCTCGAGGCAGTTGGTAGTCCAGGGTTACATCGGATGTCAGTTTAACCACTGGAACCAGGAACTGTGATGGAAGCTGTTTCAGCTGAAACCCAGAGCATGTCCGCTGAGGTTGATTAGCTCAAGAACCACAGCTCGTGACTTCAGAGGGGCCTGCTACCGCCTTACCGTCCACCCCAACGTCTCCTCCCAAACTGGCTAACTCCTACTATTTCTCTTCAGAGGAAACAAAAAGAAAAATACAGAACATCAGAACCAGCACCTGGATGGGAAACCTTTTCCCAGAACTTGTTCAGAGCCTTCCAGGCCCTTCATTCTCAGATGGCCCTAACCAGCCCTACCACCTGTGCAGGTCTTGAAAGGGTCAGAGGTAGAACTTTTTTTTTTTTTTTTTTCCTTCTGATGAATGTCTGACTTACTGTTCCCAACAGAGTCTCCCAAGGAGTTTGCTACTCCTGAGGAGGAGGACACCATTAGTCCTGATTCTCCTTGGGAAGAATTCTTCTTTGGTGACACCATTACACTTATGAGTGAGCATTTTGAATGGCAGGTCTCTGATGTTTCTGATACTAAAATGAGATATTTTGAACTCCTTCAGATGGACCAGCCTTCTCCATCTGCAGTTCCTCCTCTGCTTCCATCTTTTCAGGATGTCTTTCAGGCTGCATCTCAGCTCCGAGATTCTCAGCCCCCAGCTTCTAAATGACCAGATAGATTTTACAAGGTCCCCCAGGAGGCACAGTTCTTGGTCAGAAACCCCCCTGCTGACCCAGCAGTCAGTGCTGTGTCAGCAGACACATCCTCCAGACAGCTACTTCCACGTCTCTATTCCCTACAGGTAAGGATCATAAATTCATGGACAGACAGGAAGAAGATTATACTTCTTCCACACTAGCCATTAGAGCCATTAATTATCAATCCCACATGGCTAGGTTTGGTCAAGATGCCCTGTCCAAGGCCTCTGCACTAATGCCTGATGTGCCAGATTCTCCTGCTTAGTCTCAGCTTTCTGCCCTGCTCTCTACTGTCTCTCAGGGGAGACCAGGCATTCCATCAAGTGTAGTTATGATGTTGTAGAAGCATCATTCAAATCTGCAGCATCTGGCTCTGTCCTGAGAATGTACACTTGGCTGAGACTCTAGCCCCTACCCCTGGATGTACAAGCCAAAGTACTGGATGCACCACCTGATAATAAGGCCCTTTTTGTCACTGCTTTAGCGGAGCTCCTTAAATCTCTCCAAGAAAAGGGCAAGGAGTTGCAAAATTTAAAACATTTGCTTGTCTTGCCCATTCCTAGATACCACAGGAACTACCCGCCAAAGACCAGTGTTGTAAGGAGGCAGTATTCTCACTCTACTGCACCACAATCTAAAGGACCGAGACACCCTAGGAAGCAAGCCACTCCTAGACCCTCCTCCACCTCAACCCCTACTCCCTTTCCGAGGCAGCCTGACCCAGACAGAGATGCTCCACTGTGACTAAAATCTTTTACCCACTTCCACCCCCCCCCACCCCCGTCCCTCCATCTGACCTTTTCCCTACCTTCCTGTGGAAAATCACCTCAGAGACTTGGGTCATTTCCATCATCAAAAAATGTTATTTTATGACTTGGTGGGCAGTCCTGTCCCCCCCCCCTTCTACGGGACACCTCAACCCCCTTAAAGCCAGCTTCACCTCTTTCCTCCAATTTTGGATCCGCTCCTATCTCAGGGCACAATAGAAAAAGTACCACTGGATCAGATAAACAAGGGATTTTACTCCAAGATGTTTTTGGTCCCAAGAAAGGAAGGTCCTTTGAGACCAATTCTGGACTTGTCTATCCTCAATCTGTTTCTCAGTTTGCCTACTTTCAAGATGCTTACTTTGCAGCGTTCTTCTCCCCAACCAAGCCTTCATGGTATCCCTGGATCTCAGGGATGCCTTCTTTCATATCCCCATTCAACCCAGCTACAGGAAATTCCTACGTTTTACAGTAGGTGCCTTACATTTTCAGTTTTTTGCATTGCCATTTGGGCTCTCTACAGGTCCCAGAGTACTCACAAAGTGTCTAGTTGCAGTTATCGCCATTGCAGAATGCAGGGTATACAAATATATCCTTACCTAGACTGTCTATTAATTCTGCACTAGGAATGCCACTCCCTTTACCATCACCTAAACGTGGTGTGCAAGACCTTGGCAGCCTTCAGGTTCACAGTGAACCAACAGAAATCCTAAATGACACCTACCCAAGACCTTGTCGTCTTAGGGTGCAGAATAAGAACAGACAAAATGGCAACCTCCATCCCCTGCCAGAAGGTGGAAGCTCTCACCCTTTACTGCCAATCTCTCCTTTCCCTTTCATCCATCTCAGCCAGGGAATTTGAGGTCTTAGGCCAGATGGCATTGTTGATTCCCATGCTTCCCTATGCGAGGCTGCATATGAGAAAGTTCCAATGGGTCTTGAAGAATTTGTGGAACCAACACTCTCATCCTTTGGATGTTACACTCCCTCTTCTCCCATGCTTGGAAAAAGGAGCTGGCATGGTGGATTTCATCCATAACCTCAATCAGGGGATACTCTTGCAGATCCCTCCACATTCACAACACCTCTACACAAATGCATCAGATCTGGGTTGGGGAGCCATTCTGGAAAGCAACAGCAACCAGAACAAAGTTGAGGGAGAGTGGTCCGCCCAGAAACAAAGGGACACATCAGTATCAAAGAACTGAGGGCCCTTCTCTTTGCACTACAGACATTCCAACAAATTCTTCTACCAGGCACCTTGAAGGTTGTCTCAGACAATATGTCTGTTCTGTGGTATGTCAACAAACCGGGAGGGACACTTTGCACCTTGGCAATTCAGGTTTGGTCCCTAGCGGCAAAACTACACTTTCACCTGCAAGCTGTATACATTCCTTCAGCAAAGAATGTGATGGCAGACACCCTCAGCAGAACTTCAGCACCCTCTCGTGAATGGATACTTCACAAGGAGGTGTTCTTGGATCTTATTCACAGCTGAGGTATTCCACAGGCAGATTTGTTTATCTCCTCCCAGAACAGATGGGTGCCTCTGTTTTTCACCAGAAACCCACATCCACAGGCTTGGAAGGTGGACGCCTTATCTTTTTCATGGGCAAGGATGTCTCTTTATGCTCCCCCCTTCACACTGATTCAAAAAGTCCTTCTGAAGATCCAGAGGGGCAAACCAAAAATCCTGCTGGTGATCCCCTTTTGGCCAAGACCGCATTGGTTTCCCCTCCTATATCTGTTAGCCAAGGGTAATCACCACAGGTTACCTCACTAATTCAACCTACTGACACAAGAAAGGGGGTCCCTCATCCAACCTCTGGTGCTAAACCTCAAACTGACTCTATGGGTGATAGAATTTTGATCCCCTTCAGACACCTGTGTTCAGAGGGATGTACTTGATGTCGTGCAGGAGGCCAGGAAACCTAGTACCAGGATAAATTATGTATCAAAATGGAAAAGATTCTCTAGGTGGTGTCTCAAGAACAAACTGGGCGCTTTTCTTGTTTCAGTAACCATGGTCCTTTCTTACCTGTGTGAGCTTCTACATTTAGGACTGACATACTCTTCTGTAAAAGTGCATTAGTCAGCCATCTCCACCTGCCTTCCTTTGGTACCTCCTTTGGGATCCAGGTTACAGGTAAAACTGTTCTTAAAAAGGGTTCTTCATATCAGACCCCCTAGTAGACATGGTCTATATTATGTGATCGAATGATTAGGTGATCTAACACCTAAACATCGACCATGTAATATCAAAAGCAAAAAACAGCGAATGGCCAATTTAACGAAGGAATAGATTTCCCTTGGCTGTTCGCTGGACTTGGCCATTTTCTCCACTGTGGAGCGATCGCAGAGTTGGTATATTTAGTTAGGGGGGGGTGTGGGGGTCACAGCCCCCCACTTAGTTTGGCTGTAAAGTTACATTTTATTTTTGTGGTCGACTGTAACGTTTCCTGGCGAGGTTTGCTATTTTGCAGTTCGATATTCCGTGGTCATTGTTAGGTGTTTGATCACCTAATCATTTGATCACGTAATATAGACCCAGTAGGCCTATCCCTCCATCACAGGATCTTAATTTTGTGCTAGAAAACCTCACATTGCTTCCATTTGAACCAGTCCACTCAATATCACTTAAACTATGTACTTGGAAAACAGTACTGCTGGTGGGCCTGACATCCGCCAGGAGGGTATCGGAAATCCAAGCCCTCATTGCCACTCCTCCTTACCTTATCTTCCATAGAGACAGGGTCTCCCTCAGGACTAATCTTTTTTTCATGCATAAGGTGGTTAATTACCTCTCCTTTTTTTATGCCTAAGGTGATTAATTACCTCTCCTTGAATCAGATCATTAATCAGCCTGTTTTCTTCCCTCAACCTCAAAACATTTCAGAAAGAACTTTGCCTTCCTTGGATGTTCATAGACGACTAGTGTATTAGCTGGACAAGATGAAATCCATTAGAAAGTCTGACCAGCTTTTTTGCCTCCTTTCACTCTAGGGCCTTGGGGAAGGCAGTGTCAAAACAAACAATTGCCTCATGGATTTCTAAGGCAATTTCTCTTTGCTATTCCTTTCATGGTAAATAATTGAATTCCAGTGTGAGAGCTCACTCTACTAGAGCAGCCGTATCTTCAACAACCTTTTTTAGGGGGTGTTTACTACGCTTCCATTCTGGAAGCAGACACTTGGTCTTCTGTACATACTTTCACCAAGCATTACAAACTAGATTTGATTTCTAGAGCCAGAGCTGGGTTTGCAAGGTCAATTATACAGGGTCTCCTCGACCCTGTATCCCAGGCTCCTACCTAAAGCTTTGGTACTCTCCCTACTGTTATGAATACTGCATCATGAGAATAGAAGAGCATAGAATAGTTGTGTAAGAATTTAACCATAACTCTGTGTGTCCTTCTCTTCTATGTTGCAGTATTCAATCCCCACTTTCTACCCCTTCTTTCATTTGTTTAGCCTTTCTTGTGTGGGATTTCCCTTGCTTCCTTACATCCAAATAGGGCACAACAACAGCTGCAACACACCTCTAAAATATACTTACTTCTTTGACTGGTTTTATATGTGGGTCTGAAAAGCTTCCTTTTCTTCTAGCATCCCAGGGGTACTACTGTATGCGGCAGTCATTTCTGGGTTTGGTACGTGCAGACATCACATTTATAGCCGATATTGGTTTATGGCTCTGACATGCAACTTCGCAGGTACCCCCTATCCTAAGTCTTTGGTATACTGGCCAGATGTCAGGTGCTGCAAGCAGCCACATCCCTACTGTTATGAATACTGCAACATGGAAGAGAAGGACATCTAAGGTTAGGGTAAGTTTGTACACAACCATTCTTTACCAGACTATTGGCCCTGAAGTCCTTACCTGCTTAACCAAAAGTTTAGCCCATGTTTAGACAAGTCAGCATCTGGTGCCCCTGTCCAGCAGGGATACTGGTGGAATCCCAGGGATGTATTTGTGCTTAAAAAGGGGGTAAAGAGGTACTCTGCTTGACATGGAGAGGGAGTCTGTTGCACAGATGGGGTAGTCTCTGGGACACAAATCTGTCCCACCAACAAGTCCTATTGATGTAACAGACCAGGTTGAGGCTGTGTGTATGTCTTACTCGAATGGAGCTCGACTTGTGGAGATGCAACAGTCCCATCACGATGGGCTTCAAGATCGCCTTGTATGCCAGACAGAGATCACCTTTGAGGAGTCTGTATGAAACTGAGTAGAGGGACAGGACTTTTAGCCTATTTGTGTATGGTAGATTTTTGAGTCCCTGGATTCTCCTGGTGAGGAATGTCTGTGGTCTGTCCAGCTGCTGCATGTGCTTTGCGAGGTACATGCCGAACGGGGCATTGTACTCAATAAATGGGCATTATAAGGGAAGAATACAGGGATGTTATGATCTCCTTGTCCCAGAATGAGATACCCTTATTTATGAGGTAGGCCATGTAGAAAGCGTTCTGTACAGTGGAAGCAACATGGTGGTCAAAAGTCAGGTTGCTATCATCCTGGGTGCCCAAATCCCGCACGACTGATTGCGTGCTTAGGATGTTGCTAATGTGATCATTTGTGGGAACGTCTCTCCCTAAAGGAGATGATGCATTTTTTGGTGTTCGGCTTTTGGCCATGTTTCTGGCACCAGTCATTTGTTTGTGTGAGACCCTTTTGGGGGATGTCTACATCACTAGGGGAATTGATGAGAGGGCCCAGCTTGCATACATATGCAAACCTGGTCAGCCGTAGCCCACTGGTTTTGGACTGCACCACAGAAAAGTACATCCCAAAGAACAGAGGCCCCAAGACCGAACCCTGGGGTACGCCGCTCCTTAGGGTCTACTGCTTGAGGTGGCTTCCCCAATTTTAACTAGGTGGGTTGTATCAGTGTGCCAGTTAGCTACCCTTCTGATAACATATGGATTGATGCCTAGTTGAGAGAGTTTGTCTATAATGCCTGAGTGGGGAATAGTGTTGAAGGCTTTGGCCAGGTCAAGGTAGGCTGTGTGCACCATTTTCCTTTCATCCATGGCTTTGGTGACTATCTCAAAGAGGTCAACCAAATTTAACAGACATGATCTCCCCCTGACAATGCCAAACTGTGTGGGATTGAGTGTTTGAAGGTTGCCAATGTCCTTGTTAATTATGTCCATGTTGAGCCGTTCCATGGCCTTGCAGATCAGGCTAGTTATATAATATAATTTCCCGGATTGGTGGACGCTCCACTTTTGTGCAAGGGGATGACAGTGTCGTGAGTGTTTTGAATCTGAAGGAGTTGCTCAATAGGAAAAATTATAAAGTGGGGATTGGCTGCTGGCTGGGATGTTTCCCTTGTTTCAAATGAGTGTGTCCTAGAGTAAGAAATTTACATGGCAACAAGATTAATGACAGAGCATACAATGCTAGGCAAAGTTTTACTTGTTCTAGTGGGGTTGTTTATATTGTGGGATGTGGTTGTTTGCCAAATAAGTGGTATATTGGACAGACCAAAAGACAAGTGAAGATGCATATTTTGGAACATTTAGGGGATGTCAGGCATAGAAGATTAGATAGTCCAGTCGCCAGCCATTTTTGTCCCAACTATGGGGGCTCTGATTCTTCCTTATTTTTCAGTGTTTTAGCTAAGCCTAAATACCAACATGGGGAGTTATTTAAGGAAAGATTATTGGCTTTAAAAACCAGGTTCATTATTAATTTCAATACATATTTCCTTTGGGACTTAACCTGGAGGTAACTTGAATGTATAGTAATTTGAATTTATGGAAATTAAATGTATAATGCTTAATGTATTATTTTTTCAAACATGAGAAACGTGGAATATTGGGGTAGTTGAAGTAAAAGTGGATGTATCACTTTAATTTGCATGCATTTGTAAAGGCTATATTGCTTAAAGTGGGTGTTACCATAATTAACTGTTGATTGAAGTGAGATATATTGAATGTTTTTCTGGTGTCATTTATCACTTGAAGGCTTTGTAGCCGAAGTACTAGGATACACCAGTAAAGGATTTTTTTTTACCCAGTCGACTCTCTAGGTGTTTTATTTTTTTTCTGTGTGAGTGAGTTTTTTTTTTTTTTTTGGCAAAGTGTCTGTCCTCCACTCAGCTGGGATGAAGCCGGTACTTAAGCTTTGGTTGAATACAGCGCCTAATGGTGCTGCAGGTTCCTGCCCAAGTTCATGTAGGATGCAACCTGGGATGTTATCGGGTCCTGTGGAGGCTGTGTTTTTTGCCTTTGAGAAAGCAGTCATGACCTGTTCCCTAGCTATAAGGGGAATGGGCAGGTACTGGGGATGCCCTGATTTACTGATGGAGGGTAAAGTTTTCACTGAATCTGTCAGCCAGCAAATTTGCTATATTTATGACATTTTGTAAATGTGGTGTCCTTGACCACCAGTTCTTAACAGATCTGGGTGCTTACTTTGAGATTGTGGACATATGTGAAGATGGCCTTAAGACTGTCTCTAGTAGATGTGGCCAATTTGGACTCAGTTTGCTTTGGAGGATTTCACTAGTAATCTTATTTGCTTGTTAAAGCTAAGGAGAGATTGTTTCCAGTTGGGCACCTGATCCTTCTTGGACCTGGACAGCAATTTTCTTTCCTTTTGTTATAGAGTTTATTTATTGCAGATGTCCACCAGGCAGGTTTGCTCTTCCTTGCAGAGGATTATTTAGTCCTGTTGAGTATTCCTGATTCCATGCATCTATATAAATGCTTGTATAGTGCTTTGGTATAGTTTAGGATGCTGGTGCAAGTTCCTAGAGAGGGGGAGGGGGGCTGTGATGCTGTTTATACTATCCCTCAGGAGGCTATAATCTGCTTTGGAAAATTTTTTCTGTTTGACCCTAGCTGGGTGGGGGGTTGGGGAGATGATGACTTCGAAAGTGACCTCTTTATAGTCTGATCTTACCAGGGAGGATGATACTGCAGGATGCTGCATTAGTTACTGATATTGGTTAATAACAACTCCCAAGATATTATCACCTCTTGTGAGGGTATTGACTAGCTGTTCCAAAATATTTGCATTGAAAAAATTGAGGAATCTCTGGGAATTTGTGTTCAGGCATGAGTAGTTCTTCCAATCTGTGTTTGGGTAGTTAGTCACCCAGGATCAGGGTAAAGGGTTGATTCTTGATAGATTTGAATAGGGTCCAGATAGGCAGATTGGTTGTCTTGAGTTAGATTTGGGGGCTGGTAGCCAGCTATGATTTGTATAGGAGTCTTATCAATGGTTAACTGCACCTGGAGTGTCTCCTGTGTGTCATACTGTTTGACAAGCCTGGAGGGTGTGTATGTTTTTAATATATATTTAAACTCAACCTCCTTTGGCTTTACTGCCCACAGTTTGGGGTCTGAGTGTATGATAGGATGAGTGACCAGGTAAGGCTGGGGTGCTCTTCGTAGCTTTGAACCAGGTTTCTGTGACTGTGCAAAAGTCAGCATTTTCCAGGGTTAAGAATGCTTGCAATGAGTGCAGTTTCATGTTTAGACTCCTAGCATGTAGCAGCATGACCTTTAATTTGTGTTTTGTTTAAATTTTTATGTTGGTAGTTTTAAACTAGTCACTTCCTAAAAAGGCACTATGGGTGAGGCAAGAGCCTTTGCCAGAAGCCTGAAGCCCAGGTGAGACAGAGGCATGTCATCTCAGGCAAAGCATTGTGGTCTGTCGATCATATCTTCCCAGGCTGTCAGGTACTGGATCCCCCTGGAATGATACCAGAAACTAAGCCAATTGTCAGTCCGTCATTTTCTGTTTGTATTGAGGCATCATTCTTGGTGATGGTAGAATGCTGCCTTAAGGCTATGGACATACCTGCGTGGAATAGATATTAAGCAAGTTCAGTCATGTCTGTCTTCATATAGTTTAGGGTGGTACGTCTGGATGTTATTCACACCAACCTGGACTACGACGAAGAGTCATAACAGTACCTGTGGTTGATAGTTGAGTGTGTATGTGATATGGTGGATTCTAGCCCCCTGACAGACAGCTAACAGTGACTTTCTCCTTATCCAGCCTGGTGAGAGGCACATCTGTGTATCTCACATTGGAGTCTTCCTATAACTAATATTTTGGGTTTATGGTTAAGCCTTAGTGGCTGTGAGACTCGGCTGTGTGGACTATGCATGTATGTGGTGCGGAGGGGTGTGGAGATGTGTGTTTTTGCCTCTGAGGACTCCTTTGTTTGGGCATGATTTTGTTGAGGACTTCTGCATATGTGGGATGTGTTTGAGGTGTAATGATTGTGTTGACAACCTTCTCAGTGCCAGGTATACTAGCTTGTGAGGGACAGAGCTTAGACTCTTGGTTCCTAATGTAATTACATCTCTCACAAACTGTGTTTCTAGGTGATAATAGGTGGTTGTCCGTGTACATGAGGCAGTTGCTACACTGTCTCAGGATGCCCGTATCCACCAGACTGGCAGGAGAAACTGTAGGAAATTGTCCATCCATATTTTTCAGAATCTGTGGGAGAAAGGCCAGGGACAGTTAAGGGGTAGGCCTGAAGCCCAAGTGCTTAAACCAAAACTAAGAGGCTTAGAATAACGCAGTTTAATCAGGCTGTAAACAAGCAGTATTAAATGCAACAGAAAAGCAATTGAACACATTAGAGGTCATGCTGCAAGTAGCAGAAAAAGCAAGATGAAGTAATAGAGTAGGAGGAGGAAACACAAACACAGTAAAAGCAGCTGATTTTTTTTGCTTGTTAGTAATGTGGAAAGGAAGAGAGGCGGAACAGAAGATGATTCAAAGTTAAGGAACTAAGGGGTTTGGCCTTCCCAAATGATCTCTTTATTTGGTAGAATGAGCTAATGAGATGGAACTGGGAGGATTGTCCCAGATGATCTCTTTATTTGGTAGAATGAGCTGGAACTGGGAGGATTGTCCCAGATCATGTTTACAGTAGGGGTGGGCAACTGCAGAAGCCACCAACTTCAAGAACATAACAGTTGGACGGGGGGGTAGGAGAAAAACAAAATTCAACCAGAGGTCAGCAGATATACAAGTGTAGACACAGAAAAGTAAATAATTCAGTCAAGCACATAAATAAGAACAGTGCAGTACTGTTAAGCAAATAAATAAAAACAGTGCAGTACTGTTAAGAAACACTGTAGAGTTAAATCAAGTGCAAAAAATATACTTATGTCAGCTCTGTAATTCCAGATTGTTTCAGAAAGACTCAGTCAGGCATAATGGAGCTTCTAGGAAGATGAGCAGAAATTCACACAGGTAATATTTTTATACCAGCAAGATAAAAGAAAAAGGCCCTTCCAGAGCCACACCTCGAGGCAGTCAGGTATCGCAGAAGCTGCTCGACTAGGGTTTTCACCCTGGAACGAGTTCACTACAAACTCCCAGTTGCCAGAGAGAGCTGAAAAGGACCGCCTATGTGGAACTAGTTAGTCCAAACTAAAGTGCTGTGCCAAATCCCTTAGAAGAAAAAGACGTTTGTGCACATGTAGTTCTTGTGTGAACAAATTGTGTACAAAAAAATAGCATAATTTTTTTTGACATTCCACATTTTTATATAGCGCAAGTGTGTATGGGATGGGATTTTGTGCTTTTTAGGGACAGGCACAGAGCAAGGCTGTTGGTCTAGATGACATACCTGTGGAAGCATGGAGGTGTTTAGGTGAAATGGCAGTGGAGTTTTTAACTAGATTGTTTAATGAAATCTTGGAAAGTGAGAGGATGCCTGAGGAATGGATAAAGTGTTTTGGTACCGATTTTTAAGAATAAGGGTGGTGTGCAGAGCTGTAGTAACTACAAAGGGATTAAATTGATCAGTCACAGCATGAAGTTATGGGAAAGAGTAGTGGAAGCTAGGTTAAGAAGGGAGATGATGATTAGTGATCAGCAGTATGGTTTCTTGCCAGGAACGAGTACTACAAATGCGATGTTTGCTCTGAGAGTGTTGAATGGAGAAGTACAGAGAAGGTCAGAAGGAGTTGCATTGTGTCTTTGTGGACTTAGAGAAAGCATATGACAGGGTGCCTAGAGAGGAGTTGTGGTATTGTATGAGGAAGTCGGGAGTGTCAATGAATTATGTAAGAGTGGTACAGGATATGTACAAGGGTAGTGTGACAGCGGTGAGGTTTGCGTTGGGAATGACAGATGCATTTAAGGTGGAGGTAGGATTACATCAAGGATCAGCTCTGAGCCATTTCTTAATTGCAGTGGTGATGAACAGGTTGACAGACGAGATCAGACAGGAGTCCCCATGGGCTATGATGATCATCATGTTTCACTGTTGCAGTTATTACATTTGGGTTATCCTGTTGGCAGGCGACCCGCAGTCGGTCCGAGTTCCAAAGTCTTGGTCCGGTGGCGGTTGCTGTCGCCTCTTCTCTGACGTCAGTGCGCCAGGGGTATAAAAGATGCAACTGACGCCATTTTCTCCAGTCTTTCTTGCCGCGCGGTGCCCGAAGCAAAAGCAGTTCGCAAGTGCCGCTCGGCCGACTCCTGAGATTTTCAAAATTGAGTTTCAGATCCGAAGTCTTCAATAAAGCTAAGTACCCTGTTGGGGAAACTTTCTTGCTCCAGACCGATGTCAGTAAAAGTTAATAGTTGTACTTCTTGTGGGAAACAAATACCTCATAAGGACTTTCACTCTTACTGTATTCCTTGCCTAGGCCCTGACCACGACGTTACCGGTTGTCAGTTTTGTGCTAGATTCAATAAACGCACTATTAAACGTCGGTTTGATTTTGCTTTACATTATTTTGGCCAAAGGTTTAATTACATAATGCCGTCAGAACAACCAACGACCGGAATTTATAAAAAAACGCAAAGACAAAGAAAAGGACAGGCATCCGAGGTCCAAAACCGACAACGAAGCCTCTTCTAGGCCAGTCGCAGGTTCTCAGTGAGGCGCTTTCACAGCCCCTGACACCTGCTACCTCAGAGCCACAGGCCGCAACCGACAGCCACCTGGAGACACGGAGGCCTGTGGAAACTCAAGGTATTGGGCCTACGGAAACTATTCCCTCAGATGGGTCCGGAGCCGCTGAGCAGGCATCGGCTTCTGAGGGTGTTTTCAGACCTTCACAGCTTACAATTAAGCCCACTACAGCAGCTAAGGCAAAGTCAAAGACTCCATTAAAGACAAGGAAACAAGTACAGTATTCTCCTGAACAGTCATCCATGCCAAAGAAACAGATGCTTAAAATGGCCGAAGACCTAATTACTTCTATCAGGGGTTCCCATCCCCCTCCTGACAAAAGGCCTAGGCAAGACACGGACTATGATTCGTCTGACCAGGTTTCTATTTCCTGTGATTCCTCTTCTGATCAGGGATATTCTGTCCCTCCCTATGAGGACTCTGATGCAGAAGAGTCTATACCTTCAGCCTCTCCGCCTGAGGATTATTCTTTTGAGGAAACCCTGCGCACCATGAGGGAGCATTTCCATTGGGAGAGCCAGGATTACTTGGAATCCAAGAAAAGGCTCAGAGACTTTCCTTTTATTGCCACAGCACAGGCCCCTGGCTATCCCCCCTGTGCTTGATATTGTTGATGATGATTACTCTGAATCCAGTCTGTCTCCTGATTCTTTACCCCCTGCACCAATCAAGCCAGACAGGTAATACAGGGTCCCTGACTTTCATAAATTTCTTTACAAAAACCCAGCTGCAGTCCCAGAAACAATTTTCCAAGGTCCTAAAGGGGTTAAGGCTTCCACTGCTAAAAATCCTGTCCCCTCTGATAGGGATTCCAGAGCTCTGGACAGATGGGGGAAAAAGTTTACACTTCTGCTACTTTAGCAGTAAGGGCTTTAAATTGCCAGTTTCACATGCTTAAATATCAACAGTACCTCATGTCATTATTAAAACAGAAAATGTTTTCAAATGCAGAAAGTTCTGACAGTAAGGAAATGCAGGATTTATTGCATGCAGTTGAACAAGTGGGAAAGCATACTCTGCAATATGGTTTTGATTCATTAGAGGCTTCTTGTAGAGCTGCAGTTACAGGCTCTGTTATTCGAAAGCATGCTTGGTTGAAAGAACAAAGTTTACCTGACCATGTTAAAGTAAAATTATTAGATGCTCCTCTACAGAATGATGATTTGTTTGGTGTTAAGGCAGAAGAGGTGTTGAAGAAAATGGAGGATAAAGCAAAATCAATGCAGACAGTTAAGGATTTCTTACAGGTTCAACCACCTAGATTTAGCAGAAACTGGCCTTCAAAAAATTGGTCCTTTCCAGTGTCGGACAGACCACAAAGAGGCAGATACAGACGCCCAAGAGGCAGATCTCAGCCCCAGGGCTCCTACAGACCTAAACAATGGGGTGCTTCAGCCCCAAAAGGAGGAGAAGACAAATCACAGCCTTATAGGAAACAGTCACAATGACTTCCCTCTACAGATGCCAAGCGCTTACCTTTTGGCAGCACCCCTAGAGGGAAAGCTAGCACTTTTCTCAAAAAACTGGCACATAATCACTCAGGACAAATGGGTACTGAATATTGTTTCTCAGGATTACAGGTTACACTTTCACACGCTCCCAAAATCAAAAGGTATGCCAGACCTGCCACAAAACCAATGGGCAGAGGCACAAAACAGATTGAATTGCTTCCATGTTCATAAGAGCAGCAAAGAGTCCCTCAGCAAAACAGGGACAAGGATTGTACTCAAGACTTTTCTTAGTACCCAGAAAGGACAAAGCCTGGAGAACAATTCTGGACCTGTCAATCCTAAATACTTTCCTGGATGTTCCAAAATTCAAAATGTTAACACTACAGCAACTTCTGCCCATGCTGGGCAAGAAGGCTTGACTAGTCACCTTGGACCTCAAGGAGGCATACCTCAGACAATCATGCAGAAGATACCTCAGATTCATAGCAGGCTCAATGCATTACCAATTCTCTGCACTGCCCTTTGGCTTATCTACTGCGCCCAGGGTCTTCACAAAATGCCTGGCACCAGTACTTGCATTTTGCAGACAGAGGAATTCAAATATATCCCTACTTGGACGACTGCCTTATTCAAGCAGAGCAAGGACATTCTTCTAAAGCATCTGGCGTTTGTAAAAAGATTACTAATTTGCCTTGGGTACACAGTAAACGAAAAGAAATCAAAACTAGTGCCCTCTCAAGAGATAATATTCCTGGGTGCCAGCTTAAATGCAACTGCCCAGATGGCTTATCTCACACCAGACAAACAAAGGCAACAGACTCATTATTTTCAAATGATGGCAACAAAAACTCGGCTCCCTGCAAGAAAAATTCTGCAGGCTCTGGGTTACATGGCATTCTGCATTCTACTAATTCCATATGCAAAACTGCATATGAGGAAACTACAATGGTACCTGAAAAGTGTTTGGACTCAGCATTGTCACTGCCTAGAGACAATCATAACTTTAATTCCCTGCCTACAACAGGAGTTTCGATGGTGGTCCCAGGCCTGTCACCACAACAAGGGACAGCCTTTCACCTTACCCACAGCCAGGCAGACAATAACAATGGATGCATCGGGTTATGCCTGGGGGGCACATATGGCAGGAAAATATATTCAGGGCACGTGGGCCAAGGAACAAATGCATCTTCACATTAATCAAAAAGAGATGCTAGCTGTACAGAATGCCGTGACAGCTTTCATGGACTTTCTGCTTCCAGGACCACTTTTAATAAAGGCGGACAACACCACTGTTAAGTGGTACATAAACAAGCAAGGGGGCACACATTCCTACCCCCTATGCAGGCAAGCAATGACTTTGTGGAACACAGCACTGACCTATCAAGTACATCTGCAGGCACAATTCCTGCCAGGAACAAAAAATACACTGGCAGACGAACTAAGCAGAAATCTCATGGATCCTCACGAATGGAAACTAAACCCACAAGTGTTCAACATGATAACGAGGAAGTGGGGACACCCAGACATCTATTTGCCTCCCCTCACAATTACCAAATACAGAAATTCTGCACAAGAATTTTATCACTCTCAAGCATGGAAAGTGGATGCTCTATCATTCAGCTGGAAATGCCTGACTGTCTATGCCTTCCCTCCGATGCCTCTTATTACCAGGGTGCTCCTAAAAGTCAGACAAGAAAGGCCAAAGATGATCCTGATTGCCCCAGACTGGCCACGCTAGAACTGGTACCCAATCCTAAAGAGCTTGTCTCAAGGTCCAGCTTGGATTTTACCTCAAATTCCTCATCTTCTGACTCAACAAGACAATCAGATTCTGCACAGTCAACTCAGAACCTTAAATCTGGCAGCATGGCAGATAATGTAGCCACTCAGACTGCTCCTCTCTCTAAAGCTGTTATGGATGTCATTTTAGAAGCCCGGTGGCCCAGCACTAGGAAATCTTACGCAGAAAAATGGAAGAGATTTTGTGCTTGGAACCAAGCACAAGGGCTCGACCAACTTGTCCCAAATATACCTCAGATTTTACAATACCTAACTGAGATGCTGGACAAAGGCCTATCTTTCTCATCAATTAAAATCCATGCCTCTGCCATTTCAGCTCATTACAATACGGAACCTCCAATTTTTTCACATCCTCTACTACGACAATACCTCAGAGGGGCAAAAAATATAAGACCCCCAAGGAGAGCACCAGTACCAACTTGAGATCTCAATTTTGTTTTGGAAAAACTCACACTGCCTCCTTTTGACCCAGCCAGCACAGCTGGTTTAAAATTTTTGTCATGGAAAACTGCTCTGCTCCTAGCAATAACTTCAGCAAGAAGAGTCTCAGCGTTACAGGCATTAATGGCTGTGGAACCTTTCATCATTTTTCATAAGGACAGGGTTTCTCTAAGGACAAACCCAACATTCATGCCAAAAGTGGTCTCCAATGTGGCTTTGAACCAAACCATTCATTTACCAACCTTCTACCCAAATCCCCAGAATAAAGGGGAAAGACTTCTGCACGCTTTGGATATACACAGACAGCTATGATTCTACTTGGACAAAACAAAAGCTTACAGAAAAACTGAGCAGCTGTTTGTTGCTTATGCTGCAGGATCACAAGGAAAGCCTATTACAAAGCAGACTATTTCAAAATGGATAGGATACTGCATCCACTTCTGTTATGCACAACATGGCAAATCAGTGCCTAAGGGCATTAGGCCACATTCTACCAGAGCAGCAGCCACTTCAGCAGCTTTTCTAAGAGGAATACCAACCAAAGACATTTTAGAAGGTGCAACCTGGAGCTCCGTGCACACTTTGACCAAGCACTACCACTTACCTCTCTACTCTAAATCCAGAGCAGGCTTTGCCACTGCAGTTCTGCAAATATAATTTAGACCCAGCCACCCAACCTCAGCTTTGGGATTCTACCCAAGCGTAATAACTGCAACAGTGTAACACTATGAACATAGTACAGTTGTGTACCTACCATAAATGTAGATGTTAGAGTGTATTCACTGTTGCAGTCCAGGTTACCCACCCACCATCCCCCTTTTCATTGCTGGGACTTTTCTGTACTTCTCAATTCTATGCAACCTATGTGGTGTATTTGCTTGTAGATGAAGGAAATGTTTATATGAATATATGCTTGTTTTTTGGCATAATTTTATCTTTCCAGCCTTCCTATCTGGGGCAAGAAAAACTGAAGAAAATGGCGTCTGCTGCATCTTTTATACCCCTGGCACACTGACGTCAGGGAAGAGGCGACAGCAACCGATGCCGGACCAAGACTTTGGAACTCGGGCCGACTGCGGGTTGCCTGCCAGCAGGATAACCCAAGTGTAATGACTGCAACAGTGAATACACTCTAACATCAACATTTATGGTAGGTACACAACTGTACTTTTGCAGATGACATTGTGATCTGTAGTGAGAGTAGGGAAAAGGTGGAGGAAACCCTGGAGACATGGAGATATGCTTTAGAGAGTAGAGGAATGAAGGTTAGCAGGACTAAGACAGAATATATGTGTTTGAATGAGAGGGAGGTTAGAGGAATGTTGAGGATGCAGGGAGTAGAGGTGGCGAAGGTGGATAAGTTTAAATACTTGGGATCATCTGTTTAGAGTAATGGTGAGTGTGGAAGAGAGGTGAAGAGGAGAGTACAGGCAGGATGGAATGGGTGGAGAAGAGAGTCAGGAGTGATTTGTGATGGATAAATACCAGTAAGAGTGAAAGGGAAGGTCTATAAGAGGGTAGTGAAACCAGCTATATTATATGGGTTGGAGACAGTGGCATTGACTAAAAGGCAGGAGTCAGAGCTGGACGTGACAAAGTTTAAAGATGTTAAGATTTGCACTGGGTGTGTCAAGGATGGACAGGATTAGGAATAAGTGTATATGAGGGTCAGCCCAGGTTGGAAGGTTTGGAGACAAAGCCAGAGAGGTAAGATTATGTTGGTTTAGGCATGTGCAGGATGCAGAATATATTGGGGAAAAAGGATGAAGCTGCCAGGTAACAGGAAAAGAGGAATGCCTAAGATGAGGTTTGTGGATGTGGTGAGAGAGGACATGCAGGTGGTTGGTGTGACAGAGCAAGATGCAGAGGACAAGAAGAAATGGAAACAGATGATCCGCTCTGGCGACCCCTAACTGGAGCAGCCGAAAGAAGAAGGGACAGGCACAGAAAAGTTTACCTCAGATGCTTTGTTTTCCTGTCAAGTGGTTTAGAGACTCTCTCAGACTTAATTTCCCAGTTTGAACATGGGGCAGATGTTTATCTCTGTGGTTCTTGCTTCCCTTGTCTGCAAGAAGAAAAAAGTTGTTAGGAAGTCTTTAGGGATTCAGCCAGCTCCATCACTGCCTCAGCAGCTGGCGGGTGTCTTTGCTGTGGCCAAAACTTGTTACTTGGACTGGTCATCTCTTACTCGTGTTCTTCCAGTGTAGTTCCTCTGGTGGCCACTAAGGACCAGGAGATTACCACATCCTCTGCATCTGTATAGTTATTCTCCTTTGCAGGAGAGAATTACTCCTTTTGGTCCCTGAGGAGACTGGAGGAGAGCAGGTAAAGGTTTACTATTTAGCCAGGGTATGGTGTTTGATTCCTGGGCTAATGTTCCTGTTGTGGATTGGTCCTTTTCCAGGGAATACCCCAAAAAAAAAATCGTAGAAATTTGAAAATGTTTATTCCTCTGTGGACAGGGAATATCTGCTGGGGTTTGTAAAGTGATTGCTCTTTGCTTTTAATATGTTAAATCCTGTTTCTTCACTGCTTTCTAATAGGAAAACAATCAGTTAAACACAAAAAGAAAAATCTAGCAAAGCTAGACTTTCCACTGTGTGATTCCATAAACCTCTTGCATTAGAGGCGACATGGGATATGTGCAAATTACCTTTTAAGGACTTCAGGTGTTTCAGCTAAATGGCAGTTCTGAATGTGCATGACTTTTTCTTTACAGTTTGGCTTTATTGGCCGGAATCCGTCCATAAATAGACTGAAAAGAAAAAATTATGGACATTCAGATTTGCCATTTAGCTGAAACACCTGATGTCCTTGAAGGGTAATTTGCATGTATCCCAATTCGCCTCTAATGCCAGAGGTTTAAGGAATCACACTGTGGAAAGTCTAGCTTTGCCAGATTTTCCTTTCTAATAGAAGAAAGATTTTCTTTACATTCTGAGAAGGATTCTCAATCAGATGAGTGTGGGGCGGAGGGTTGGTTGGTGGAGGTGGTATATGATTCTTTGTTTTCCTTCAGTTTACCATTCTGAGGAGTGTATTTCTTCAGATTTCCCTCCAGAATAATTCTTTGCATCTGTAAATAAAATAAGATGCATTTCTGTGGAAGGTGAATGAAATTCTAATTTCTCAACAAAAGCAATATAATTTTTTACAACTGGATTTTTGACAGGCTGCAACTGTTACTCTGTGTGTCTTTGAGGATGTTTTTAATCAGCTTGCAGTATGCCTGACAAGTCAGCCCCATGCTCGCAAAAGTTGTCTGGGTTATATAAAATACCTCAGACACGCAGAATTTTGTGTGCTGAGCCAAAGTCTGATCCTGCAGTGATTTATTTATTTATTTATTTTTAAAATCTAATCTTTTAAATAGTCTGTGAATGATAACCCCATTCCCTTTGACAAAATTGGTAAAGCTCAGATTTGGGAGGAAAGGTTTTTTTTTTTTTTTCATCTGCTGCATTAACTGAGTTTTGACGTGCCAGACTTGCATGTTAAAATGCTGTACTGGAGTCTTGAGAACTTGAGAGAAACTTAATTGTTAACCTTCCTTCTTCAGAGGTTAAAGTGTCCTTAAATTCCTTCATTTTGTCTGCTTCTCAAGTAACCAAATAGTTCATTAATGACTGTGCTGGTACTGTGTCCAAAACGAATGCTAGTGATTCAGTTAAGAGAAATTTTGTGAATGAAACTAAGCAAATCTTGTCAGATATTAAAAGTTAGATGTTAAATTCTCCCCGGACAAAGATGTGTTATCTGCTGCTGAGTACCTTAAGATTTGATGAAACAGAGGGAACTGATTCCAAGGGGCTGCCCAGGTTTTTCAGCTCTCTCTTCAAAATACAGTCAAAACTTTTCTTCCTTTTCCAGGAAGTAGAATAAGCAGTTTCAGCCAAGCTCTGACAAACAGAATTTCAAAAAGCAGTGGCAAGGAGACTCTGTGAAGAAAGGGGAGTCTCCCAGAACAAAGGACAGTCAAGAGTCTTGAATGCCCATTTTTCTCTAATGCATCAGCCACCCAGTCTAGGGCACCGTCTTCCCCTGTAACACCAGATTGTCTCAGACAAGTGGGCTCTGAGATTTATCCAGCAGAGGAATAGATAGCAGTGGGAATCCCTTCCATGTTGGCTTGAGGGATAATAGAACATGTTCACTCAGGTCAGATAGGCAAAGGTTTTCACTAAATGATTTTTCTGGTGACAAAGAACTTCCAAAATTTGGAATGTTATCCCTTGAAACCCTGTTGCCTCTCATACCCTCATGTAGTTTCATGATGACACTGTACCCAAAAAATGTTTATTATTGCATTTCAATTTGCAACAAATTCAGTTGTTATAAAATTTTATGCATCTAGTTTACATTATCAGTTTTCTGTCTTTGAATGTAAATAGCCTTGGAGCAATGGATAGGCCAAAGTGCTTGGCTCTAGTGCTTGCTTTCTGCAGGCTTAAAGGCCTTCACATATTTCCATCTTTGGACAATTGTCTTGTACTTGCAGACACTTGGTATGTTTATTTAAATGTGTTCTCGGGCTAAAGCACTGATCACAATAGATTAACTTCAACCTTGTACATGCAGTTGATAAGACATAAGTCAAACCAAGATAAAATACCAAATGGGGATAAAAATACAGTTATACAAATACTTATGTACATATTTAAAAAAATGAACAGTTGTGTAGTAAGAGTATCTTGGAGAATGAATTAGAGTTGAAAAGGATAAAACCTGTAAAGGTTGGAGAGGGATTAGCAATGATTAGCTGATGTGTCCTGTGAGAAGGCATTTGCATTTTTAAATCAATTTATTTATTTTTTGATAATCAAATGCAGCTGGGCATGGAATTTAGTATAAGAGGAATCATCTGTAAGATGTGGGAGGGGGGAGCATTTCCATAACTTTTGGACCTGAAATTGAGAAGCAGTGGTCTGTGCAATGAAACCTGGATTTGGGTATGAGAAGAAGATATGGTCTTGAGTAGTCTTCAATCCTGCGATTGTAGGAATGTATCCACATTGTTGAGTATAAATACCAAGGGAAACTGATCAAGTAGTAGTTTAAGTAATTGTGAGCCGAGGAGCAGCTCAGCTTTTGTTTGTAAAAGCAAAACTGTTTCTAGTCGATTTTTTTCAACAGTGCCCATGTGCTGGGTTAGAGGGTGATGAATTGGCAGAGATTGTGTTCATTTAGCACTGGACCCATGTCAGAAAATACAGTATGGTGCTGGGTGCAGGGTATGGTTCAGTGTTCCATGTCAAGCTGCATAGTTTCTATGTATATGTTATGCATGGAGAACAGTAGTATTTTAACTGCCCTATGCAGCTTCTGCAGTTCTGTTGTGGTAACAGTCTGTTTATTTGCTTTCGTTGTTTTATTGCTGATTGAAAACTAAAGATTATCTAGTCTTGTGCTGAACCAGGCGAGCAGTGGCCTATGTTTTAGCATTCCATGAAAACTCAGTTTAGAGTACATTGTGTCTTTGATTTATAATTTAATTTTATTCTTGTACAAAGATATATTTTGAACAAATCCCGAGTCATTCTACCTAGGATTTCAGTAGTGACACCATTGAAGGCTTCCTTATTTGAGAAAGTACATCTTCTCAAAATAGTTGTTTCAGGTTGGGATGTGAAGCTACAGTACATGACAGGAAAGCCTGAACCCAAGTTAAAAGAAAACAGCAGCAGAAGTTTGAGTTTAGATCAATTCCTACCCAACTGAACTTTTTTTGTGAATATCAATTCTGCAGAGTGCAGCTGTTTTAGGAATGCAGTAACAGAAAGAAGAAAATGTATTCAGCAACAACCATCTCCAGGTGTCTACATGCCTACAAGTACTACCTAATAGGTTTGTCTAAGTTAGTTAAAGTCAGTAGGCAGTTGGTTAATTAAATGGAGAAAACCATCGTAAAAGTAGGAGAAATGGAGGCAGTGATGTCATGGCCTTCTAACCAAGCTATAGGAGTTCTCAAGAAATACTTGGCAGTAAACAGAGTCACCTTTTAATGAAACCTTGTTTTAAACCCTTGAATTAAAGTGCTAGTATCTTGAAGATGAGGCTTACAAAAATAACTTGTTTTTCCAGGGTTCCAGAAAATCTAGAAGGAGCGGTCTCTGCTTGTTATATGAAAGGTAAACAGGCTGACATATTAATACTGAATACCTTAGTGAATAAGCACTTCAAAGCCATCTTCCTGTGTCAAGATCATTGTTCTTCACCAGATCTTGTTGCACTTTGCAACCAATGCTCTTAAAAGAATGAGCGAGACAGAACTAGTAGGCTCTGGGAGAAATAATTAAGTATAGTTGCTACAGGGTTTATTGTGATAAGGAATACTCTACAGAGCAGAGAGTCGCTTGAGACCCACTTTTTGCAAGACCCCCCCCCCCCCCCCGTGGATGGCCAAGCTGAAAGACTGCATATTTCCTGTCCTCCTCCTCTGCCGATTTCTTTCAGCACCAGAGTCATTTGCCTAACTTGGGTTATCAGGGTTTTGGTTGAGGTTTTCCTTTTATGTCACAGTGACTTGCTGACAACCAACCCATTCTTTTACTTTACGTGTTGTGTCAACTGGAGTTGTGAAGGAGGGTAATGAACTGTGTTAAGATCATGGTTCTATCATAGTACTGTCCTGTATAGTGTTTGATCTCCGTACTTTACTTCATCCTGAGTGGTGACAGATGGTGGCTCCAGCCAACCATCATGCTTGTAATAAGTGGATCCTGGTCAACTGTCTGTTACTAAGGAAGTGGAGGTTTGCATGCATAGACTAGGTGGGTGGGCTTGATGATACCTAGCCGATGTCAGAAGGTGTCACAGATTATGCATGTGAGAGCACATGCACTTGAGGAAGAGAGGGTGTATAAGACTTCTCCATGGTGTAATGCAAGTGTGTGAAGGTTGAAGGACACAGTATGCTTGGGTTTTAGTCCTAATGCTGTACTTCTCATCATTTAATGTCCGTCAGTTTAGAGGATCAAAGCTGTCTGCTGTTAACAAGCTGTTTCCTATAGTCAAGGGTATAGCGACTGATCTCTTCCATCTCAACTTGCCTACAGTGTGACTGACGAATCACTTGAATGATAGTGCTCCTGGGTCACTCGTAGAAAGGGATGCTTGTGTCCAGTGAGCTTACCCCTTTAATAGCTGTATTAAAAAAATAAAATAATGCCAGGCATTAAGTCCCTGTTGATGATGCTTTGTTGTAGATTATTCATGTAGTTCCCCTACTTTTTGATAAGGGTTTTGAAAAATTAAGAGCTACGTAGGACATACCCTGTTCCAGGGAATCCTTACTGGTGGTAGTTGTCTCATAGCATAGAGGAATAAGGCTGTGCGCTGTTGATGAGTAGTTTTCTGTAGTCCTGAGCTTGCCTACTATGTGACCTGTGAGTAAGTTGCTTATCCAGACAGTACTCTTGAGGCAGCTGGAAAATTGGACTAGAGTCCTCAGTGGTCTTCTGGACCATATATGTAGTAACTCATTATGAGTTTATTGTGCATTTGTGTACTGTTTTTATAACTAAAGCAAAACTTGTTTTATATGCTCTGTTAGGGGATGTGACGGTGTTCCAAAAAGCAGCATTGCTGCCCTTACAAGATTTGGTTCGCTGGTACATTTTACAACTGAGATGCATTCTGTACAAAGTTTGCATGTTCTTACACCTGTGGATTGTTTTCTAGAGTTTGTAGTTTCTTTCTATATCCTTAAGACGTGCATTTAAATTAACTTGTGATCCTCTGAAGTGACCATATGTGGAAACACACACACACACACACACACACACACACACACACACACACACACACACACACACACACACACACACAAATATGGGTGCACTTCATAATATCTAACATTTGAAATGTCTAAGCCAGTAATATTGAAAAATAAAACTTATTTTACTATTTTACACAGGGGTGAAGATGATGCACCTGCCCCCCCTGCAACTTGTATATACCAACTCTGGGATTGTGTAACAGTGAGGAAAAGGGGAAATTCCAAATTTTTCAATATTCTGAGCTTTAGATATTTTGCACCAGCAACAGAACTTGGATATTTTGACTTTACTCTTTTATTACCTACATTCATTTGATCTAAAGTCCAACCTCGCACCATGGCTGACAAAAGGAACCAAAAAATCATGATAAAAAGGGATAAAGCCTGGAAACATTGGTATAAAAATAAAAGTCAAAATGTCTTCAGCAATTTAGACATCTTAGAAACCTTGCAAAACTCCATGTCAAACAGGATAAGAAAACATAGAATACCAAACTACAAGACAAACATAAAGACAATCCAAAACTTTAGTCATCACTAAATGAACTACTCCATCCAGGCAAGACCACCACTCCCTCTCCAAAAACAGACAGTACAACACTCTATCCCGACAGTATAATTCCTACTTTATACAATCAATATTATTTCATTTAGACACTAATATGTCTGCCCACCCCCCCCCATCTACCCCTGTTCAAACACCTATAAACAGCTCTTCAGTTTTTAGTCCAATACCTACTTCTCTCATAAGGAAGGTGCTCCCTAAACTAAAAACTACTTCCGTAGATGCATACTAGCTACAATTAGACTACCTAAAAATGGCTGCATAAGTCATAGCCTTCCCTGTGTCCATACTAATTAATAGATCCGTAGCAGAAAGATACGTCCCATCACTGTGGAGAAAATCCTACATCATACCACTACACAAATGTGGCAGGCACATCTATGGAGTTTAAAAACTACAGAAGAGTAGTGATCCCCCCCCAAATATAATGGAATGCATCTATATGCAATTGATGCAGTATCTAACTTCAAATAACTTACTCTCAGAAACTCAGCATAGCTTTAGGCCCCAACACATACCACTAAAATAAACCAACATAGAAACAATTGGCTGCTTGTGTCCACCACAATGATGGACTTGTCAAAGGCATTTGATACTCTCTCGAACCAGCAACTGCTTGTTTGACTCTCTTCAATAGGATTTTCACAGTACTCCTTGCTGTGGTTTCTTAGTTACCTATCTGGAGGGCAACACGCCATTAAATGGCAACAAACCTACTCATCTTTTAACCAATTATTACAGGTGTCCCTCAGGGCTCTGTCCTGGGTCATCTCCTATTTAATATATTTCATTAATGACCTCCACACTTCCACTCACCATGCTAGTTTAATTTGTTATGCAGATGGCTCAACATTAATGTGTGTGGCCTCAACAATAAATGAGCTCCAAGACATCTCCCCCCAAAATCTTTCTCCTCTGTAGAAATCGGGCTCAAAGAATCAAACCTCATACTTGCCCCCAAGAAAACTAAGTTAATGCTTTTTCCCTCAAAAAGTTGTCAAAATCAATCTTATATCATAAAGTCAGCAAATACTGTCATTGAAACTGTAACTCACAGTAAACTTCTAGGCATTATAATTGATGACAGGCTCAAATATTCATAGATTAGTACTAGGCTAACTGCCCTTGTGGGCCATTTTCAACCTAGCCAGTTACCCCATGTGAGAGTCAAACCCTGCACCTTGTGTTTGTAAGGTAAACACCTTAACCATTATGCCAACATCCCAGCCATGACCAGCATGTACTGGACACCATTAAATCTACATACCAGAAACTAAGCTCCCTTTATAGAATCAATGGATTCCTTACAGATACTGCCAACAAAAAAAAAAAAAAAATGTAGCTGCTGTCTTCTTATTGCCACTGTTATGCGCTGCTCCTATTCTAACAAACTTGAGCAGTACTCCGTGAAAGAAACTTGCCTCCTGCTACAGTAAAGTAGCTAAATTTGCCACCACTCTCCCTTATAGGACCCACCATTGTCATGGCTTAAAGTAGTTAAACTGGCTTGAACTGCACAACTACGTAACATATTCCCAACTAACTACAGCACACAAACTCATTCATCATCCAGAAAAATACCCTGCACTGCAAAACTTGTTACTGCCCTACTGTCGTCCAGCCAGGGACTGCCACTCTAGTAACAAATTCTTATTACTTACAAATAAGTCAAATAATGTTGCAGGCGACGCACTGTACTTTCAGTACATTGCTAAACTCTGGAATGGTATCAGCACAAAAATAAAACTCTCTGACAAAATCAGTAGTTTTAAACCACTGCTTAAAATGCATCTTAACCAATCCTGGTCCTGCACATGCTCATCACAAGGTTAAGACTGAGTTCATCATATGATACTCTCCAAATACTCCTTAAATAGCATACTCCTAACCTCTCAATGAAATGACAAAACAGTTTTTATACATAACTGCTGCATGTACAATCCACTAAGTTGCAAGATAGTGACTTCTATCAATGTAAAATCTTCGAATGTATAAATGTAATTACTGTCTGTGTATAAATAGAAATGCAACTTCTGTGTGTTTAACTGGAACTGAGTAAAATGCAGTGTAAGCTTTTCTCCATGGCCTTTGTTGAAAATGGGTATTGCCCAGTTGGACTTTCCTGGTAAAGAAATAAATAAATGGAACCTGTATGTGTACACACATACGTGCATGTATTCATCAAATGATGAACCAACAGTGCATGTAAAACTGGTTGCATGCTTTATAGCTGTGGCTTTGGTGGGATAGACTTCTTGTTCCATGTGACCTTAAGGATGTAGTGGTTGCTATAACAATGAGTGAATGTTTTTCTTGCAAATTTTGAATTGTTTTAAGAGATTACTGGATACAGGTTAGGCTTCAAGGGACCAAGATCAGATTCAAGATGAACATATAGGGTGCACAATTTAAAGATTAAACATAGTTGTATCACATCATAAAAGGTCAAAGTATAATGAAAACACTGCATCGATTAAATATAGGGAGAAGAGCCAAGATCCTGCAATGGAGTATTGATGTAGTGCAGCAGTTTGATCTGCAAAGAAAGGTAGCTGTAGAATCAGCCAAGTTTTATTAGGAGAGCACACTGATATGCCGCTCAGAATATTTTTAATCTCTTAACTTCTAAATGTCTGTAAGGAATCTAGAAAGGTTGGAGTTGTGATGCATCTGCGGTTTCTTTTCTTTTGCTTTCTTGTTGAGATAGTCAGTTAGTGTTTGTAAGTTGGAGAAGAGACTGTCGATGTTCATCGTGCATACAGCTGCAGTCATAACAGATGGGTTCTCCTGCCGTCAGGCGGGTCCTCAGTCAGCCAAATTCCAAAGTCTAGGTCCGGCGTTGGTTGTCGTTGCTTTCTTTCCTGACGTCAGTGCGACAGGGGTACATAAGACACAGCCGACGCCATTTTCTTCAGTCTTTTTTGCCGCGCGGTGCCCGAAGCAGAAGCAGTTCGCAAGTGCCGGTCGGCCAGCTCCTGAAATTACGAAAATTTGGAAACCGAAGTCTTCTTTAAAGCTAAGTACCCCGTTGGGGAAACTTTTCTTGCCTCAGACCGATGTCAGACAAAGTTAACAATTGTATTTCTTGTGGGAAGCAAATACCGCATAAGGATTTCCATTCCCTCTGTATACCTTGTTTAGGCCCAGACCACGACGTCTCGGGCTGTCGCTTTTGTGCTACTTTAAATAAACGCACTATTAAGCGTCGGGCGGAGTTCGCCCAGCACTTTTTTGGTAAAGCTTTTAATTATAAAATGTCGTCGGAGACTCCGACTACTGTTTTGTCCAAAAAACGCAAGGACAAAGACCGACACGAGGTCCGTGGTCTCCACCGACACCACGCCAAAACCGGCTACACGTGGTCCGGTTCTCAGCGAGGCGCCTACGCAGCCCCTGACTACCAACGTCACTTCTCTGGCGGTGTCTTCTGTAACCGAGACCGCAGGTTCCTCGGCCCATACCCTGACTACAGCTACCGAAGCCACTGTGAGTGTTGAGCCTCTTAATGTGGACAGGTCCACTTCCACCCATGGTGTCTTCAGACCTTCATCTTCCTTTTCCATAAAGGCCTTTACTAAGTCTAAATCAGCCATGCATTCCAAGAGGCCTGTTGCACAGGGCCCATCTCCAGGTCCCATGCCTAAAAAGCAGATGCTCAAAATGGCTGAGGATTTAATCACTCTTATCAGGGGTTCCCAACCCCCTCCGGACAAGAGACCCAGAGTGGAGGAAGATTCTCCCTCTTCTGACCAGGGCTCCATTATTTCAGAACATTCGGATGAAGAGGAACACTCGTACTCCTCTTTTGAAGATTCTGATGCAGAGCAGTCCATCCCTTCAGTATCCCCCCCAGAGGATTTTTCTTTCGGGGAAACCTTGCATACCTTGAGGGAACACTTCCATTGGGAAGGCCAAGATTTTTCAGATTCCAAGAAAAGGCTTGGGGAATTTCTTTTGCTACCTCAGCACAGACCTCTGGCGATACCTCCTGTCTTGGACATACTTGATGATGTTTACTCGGAGGCTTCCCTTAATCAGGATTCCCTGCTTCCTTTCCCAGTCAAGCCTGATGGGTACTACAGAGTTCTTAACTCACACCAGTTTCTTTACAAAAGCCATAATGCTGACCCTGAAACCATTTCTCAAGGCCCCAAGGGAATGAAGGCCTCTACTGCTAAGAATCCATTACCTTCCGAGAGAGAGTCTAGATCCTTAGAAAGGTGGGGTAAAAAGGTATATACCTCGGCCACCCTAGCCATGAGGGCCTTAAATTGTCAGTTCCATATGCTTAAATATCAACAGTTTCTGTTATCACAATTAAGGAATAAAATGTCACAACCTGAACAACCAGATTTGAAGGAGTTGCAGGATATGATGCATAGTGCAGAACAAGTGGGTGAACACACCTTACAATGTGGCTATGATGCTCTAGAGGCCTCAAGTAGAGCTGCTGTTACAGGATCAGTCATTCGTAGACATGCCTGGCTTAGGGAACAAACCTTGCCTGATCATGTTAAAGCTAAACTACTAGATGCTCCTTTACAAAAGGATGTATTATTTGGTACTAATGCTGAGGAGATACTACGGAAAATGGAAGAAAAAGCTAAATCTATGCAAACTGTCAAAGCTTTTCTACAGGTACAACCACCACGTTTTAGCAGAAATTGGCCTTCAAAAAAATGGTCCTTTCCAGTCATGGACAAGTCCCAAAAAGGTAGATACAGGCACACAAGGGGCAGAGGACAATCTCAAGGATCATACAGAGGCAGACAATGGCAATCTCCAGCACCAAGAGGTGGCGAAGACAGTGCACAACAATACAGGAAACAAACCCAATGACTTTCCCCTTTGCATGCCAAGCAAGGCTGAGGTGGCAGCACCCTTGGGAGGAAAGCTGGCATTATTTTCAAAAAATTGGCATATTGTCACAAAAGACAAATGGATCCTGGACATGATAAACAGAGGCTACAGATTTCATTTTCACACTCTTCCGAAAATGAGAGGCATGCCGAACCTGCCACACAATCAAAGGGCAGAGGCTCAAATACAAATTTCAAAGCTCATGGACATGAAAGCTATTCAAGAGGTGCCTACTCACGAACAAGGTCAAGGTTTTTATTCCAGACTATTCCTGGTACCAAGGAAGGGAACCGATTGGAGACCCATTTTGGACTTATCCATCCTAAACACATTTCTACTCGTACCAAAATTCAAGATACTCACCTTACAGCAGCTTCTTCCCATGCTGGGCAAGGAGTCTTGGCTGGTAACATTGGACCTCAAGGAGGCATACTTGCATGTCCCAATCAAACAAAGCTGCAGAAGATACCTCAGATTTCTTGCAGGTTCAATCCACTATCAATTCTCTGCATTGCCCTTTGGCTTATCTACTGCGCCCAGAGTATTCACGAAATGCCTGGCATCAGTAATTGCCTACTGCAGACTTCAAGGGATACAAATTTACCCTTATTTGGACGATTGCCTGATCCAAGTGGACAGCAAACACATACTTCTGGAACATCTGGCTTATGTAGCACGGTTATTGAATTCTCTGTGATACACAGTCAACAAAGAGAAATCCAGGCTAACACCATCTCAGAAAATAATTTTCCTGGGTGCCAACTTGGACACAAACACCCAGATGGCCTCTCTTACGCCAGAAAAACAGGGGCAACTAACTCAATACTTCAAGATGCTAGCAAATTGTACCAGGCTAACTGCAAGGAAAATCCTGCAGGCTCTGGGCTTCATGGCATCTTGCATTCTTCTAATCCCATGTGCAAAGTTGCATATGAGGAAACTTCAATGGTACCTAAAAAAACTATGGTCTCAACACAGCCACAGTTTGGAAACAATAATACCACTAATTCCATGTTTGCAAAAGGAATTTCTATGGTGGGCCCAAGCATGCCAAACAAACACAGGTCTACCATTCTGCAAGCCTCAAGCAAATCAAGTCATCACAACAGACGCCTCAGACTACGCCTGGGGGGCACACATGACAGACAGGTGCATTCAGGGCAAATGGTCCCAAAAGGAAAAGCACCTTCACATCAATCAAAAAGAAATGCTAGCAGTGATAAATGCAATTACAGCTTTCAAGGACCTCCTGCATCCAGGGCAATTATTGATAACAGACAACACCACAGTAATGTGGTACATAAACAAACAAGGAGGAACACATTCATACCCCCTGTGCAGGCTGGCCATGTCACTTTGGAACATGGCTCTGGAATGGCAAATCGAACTTCAAGCACAGTACCTGCCAGGTTTGGAAAACACGCTGGCAGACAATCTAAGCAGAAATATGACAGACCCGCATGAATGGAAGTTGCATCCTCAAGTGCTTACAAAGATAATCCAAGAGTGGGGAAGGCCAGACATAGATCTCTTTGCCTCCCACAGGAATCATCAATTGACAAGATTCTGCTCAAGGACATTTCATCCAAAGGCCTGGAGAGTGGATGCCTTTTCTTTCAGTTGGGCAGCACGGACAGCTTACGCCTTCCCACCTTTGCCACTACTGCCCAAGGTGCTCTTGAAAGCAAGAGCAGACAGACCGAAGATGATACTGATTGCTCCAGACTGGCCAAGACAACACTGGTACCCACTCCTGAGGAGCCTAACACATTCTCCTCCCTGGACCCTACCTCTAATGCCTCTTCTCCCGACTCAGCACAGCTACAAAACTCTTCAGTCAGCTGAAAACACTCAATCTGGCTGCATGGAAAATTCCTTAACACCACAACAGACCCTACTCTCCAAGGAGGTGCAGGATGTCATTCTGCAGGCCAGAAGGCCATCTACTAGAAAAGCTTACTCCGCAAAATGGAAACGGTTTTGCGTTTGGAATGAGAAAAAGGGCCAGGATCCTAGAAAACTGAATTTGCCTCAGATATTACAGTATCTAGCTGAGCTGTTGAACAGTGGACTTTCTTTTTCCTCCATCAGAATCCATGCCTCAGCCATTTCTGCAGAATACAACACTGATCCACCCTTATTCTCTCACCCACTCTTAAGGCAGCTCCTCAGAGGGGCTAAGAATATAAGACCTCCAAGGAAACAACCAATACCAGCCTGGGATCTTAATTACATTCTAGAAAAATTAACATTGCCTCCCTTTGAACCAGCTGCCTCAACAGATTTGCAATATTTGTCCTGGAAAACAGCTTTCCTTCTGGCCATTACCTCAGCTCGTAGGGTCTCGGAACTACAAGCCCTCATGGCTGTGCAGCCCTTTCTCATCTTCCATCAGGACAGGGTTTCCCTACGGACCAACCCGTCATTTATGCCTAAGGTAGTATCCAGGGTAGCTTTAAATCAGGCCATACACTTACCTACCTTTTACCCCAATCCTCAAAACAAAGGGGAAAGGCTGCTACATTCCTTAGACATCCATAGACAGCTACGTTACTATTTGGACAGAACAAAGCCTTTCAGGAAATCAGAACAACTCTTTGTGTCCTATGCTGTAGGAGCTCAAGGGAAGCCAATTTCCAAACAGACAATTTCAAAATGGATAGGCCACTGCATACGGTTTTGTTACACCTTTCATGGTAAATCTGTACCTGCAGGCATCAGGTCCCACTCCACAAGGGCCACAGCTACCTCTGCAGCCTTCCTCAGAGGAGTCCCTACCAAAGATATTTTGGAGGCAGCCACTTGGAGTTCTGTGCATACCTTCACTAAACACTACCACCTACCTTTATACTCCAAAACTAGAGCAGGCTTTGCCACTGCTGTGTTGCAGGGCATTCTGGCTCTTCCCAGTTCCACCTAGTGCCAACCACCCTGTGCTTAGCTTTGGGATTCTACCCATCTGTTATGACTGCAGCTGTATGCACGATGAACATAGTACAGTTTTGTACCTACCATAAATGTAGATGTTTGAGTGCTAACACAGCTGCAGTCCAGGTTTCCCTCCCTCCTTCCCCTCTGGGTACAGACCTAGTGGCTAACTCCTCATCTTACAACCTATTTGGGTTATCCTTCTATGGTGTATTTGCTTGCAACTACTGATTTTTGATTATATTGCATTGCATGATTACATATTATATATATATATATATATATATATATATATATATATATATATATATATATTGCCTTCCTTCTGGGGGCACCTGACATCTGGGGCAAGAAAGACTGAAGAAAATGGCGTCGGCTGTGTCTTATGTACCCCTGTCGCACTGACGTCAGGAAAGAAAGCGACGACAACCAACGCCGGACCTAGACTTTGGAATTCGGATGACCGAGGACCCACCTGACGGCAGGAGAACCCATCTGTTATGACTGCAGCTGTATTAGCACTCGAACATCTACATTTATGGTAGGTACAAAACTGTACTTTTCTGGTTATGTTTTCCAGATGGCTGTAGACTAGTTGGTTGAGTATTAAAACAGGACTGTACCACTTGTGCAATAATGCATAAAGTGAATCCCAGTTTGACTGAAACAAAAAGTGTCCAAACAGGAGTCACAGTTTGGGGACAAACACAAATTGTATGGTGACAAAGTCCCATACAATATCTAAGGGGGCTCTGCTTCTTCACCTCTTAATGTATAGCACTTTAAAAGTTGATCAGCTATCCCGGGGTTAGTGTTTTTTCTTTCCTGGCTTTGGTAACTGGAGTAGACCGAGATTCTTAGCTGAGGCATACAGAATTGAGTAGGAAGGTAGAGATAAGTCATCCATAGGGGGGTGTGGACACAGACAATGTTGATACTTCATGTCCTACATCTTGGATGGACTTGGTAAAAAGAGGGAAAACAAACTTTCCATTAGGATGGTGGTGTACTGGGATGTTACCTCAATCTTATTGTTTTAATAAGAAGATTAAAGAAAATCATTGGGGCATGTCAGTGTGCTTGTGGATGGTACGGGGACATAAACAAAAAACAATGAAGTGTGAGAAAAACGGGTCTAAGGTCAGTGCTTTTTCATGGGAGGTGGGAACATTCCCTCTTGCAACAACTTCAAGATGATGAACATGTCTTTTGAAGACTTATAGGAAGTTGCAGTTTTGCACATTTGATCTTTTAATGTGTTCTTGCCATTGAAAGCAATATGATTTTTGTTTTGCTAGAGTAGTTTCCAGTTTGCCTTTGCACAGATTTAGCACACATGTATCGATCAGAATTTGTTTTTAGGTAGTGAAGTAAAGTTTGGATGTCCTTCAAGAATGAAGTTTGGATGTCCTTCAAGAATGCAACTGCAGTCATAACATATGGGTTGTCCTGCCTCAGGCAGCCCTCGGTCGGTCGGATTCCAAAGTCTGGGTCCGGCGTCGGCCGGAGTCGCCTCCTCTCTGACGTCAGAACGGCTGGAGTATAAAGGCATCGGCCGACGCCATCTTCTCCAGTCTTTCTTGCTGCGCGGTGCCTGAAGCAGAAGCAGTTCGCAAGTGCCGGTCGGTCAGCTCCTGTGTTTTCAGTACCGAAGTCATCTAAAAGCTAAGTACCCGTTGGGAACATTTTTCTTGCCTCAGCCGATGTCAGAACAAATTGAGAAAGTTAATAATTGTTTGTCTTGTGGTAAACAAATACCTCATAAGGACTTCCATTCTTACTGCCTTCCTTGCCTGGGCCCAGACCACGACGTCTCGGCCTGTGCTGCCTGTGCTTGCTTTAATAAGCGCACTCTCAGGCGCCGGGCAGAATTTGCCAAAGACTTTTTCGGTGAATCTTTCGCGTATATCATGCTGTCGGATCAACCGACAACTCAATCTACCAAAAAACGAAAGGACCGGGACCGCCATCCTCGGCCCGCGTCCACCACCGATGCAACTCCTAAACCCTCCGCTAGTGCTTCGGTCCCTTCGGAAGCGGTAATTCAACCGCTCCAGGCCGACGACACAGCATTAACATGTCCTTCGGTCTCGGAGACCTCTCAGGTGCCGGTTGTTGATTTTCCACCGGAAACCGAAGTTCTGGATCTATCCGACACCATTCCTGTAGACAAGGTTACTCCTGCACGTGGGGCTGCAAGGCCGCCTGTATCCATGTCCATCAAGGCCTTTGCATGTGCTAAGGCCGCCAGCCAGGCCAAGGCCCATCCTAAACCTGCTGCTCAGGCCCCTTCTTCTGATAAACAGATCATGTCTCTTGCTGCAGATCTTATTTCTCTTATCAGGGGGTCTCAGCCTCACCCAGACAGAGGTTCTCAGCCACCTGCAGAGAAAAGGCCCCGAACTGAGCAGGCTGACAACCTCTCTTCAGATGAAGCCTCTGGGGATTCTGAGCATTCAGATACCCAAGAAGAATCCTTCCAGGCCTATGAGGACTCTGATGCTGAGGAATCAATTCCCTCTGCCTCCCCTCCAGAGGATTTCTCGTTTGGTGAAGTCCTGCACTCTATGAGGGAACATTTTAAATGGCAGGGTCAGGAATTCTCTGATTCCAGGAAAAGGCTACGACCTTCCTCAAGCTTCCCCAGCACAGACCTTTAGCTATTCCTCCAGTTATGGATGTTTTGGATGATGTTTTCTCTGACTCCAGTGCTAACCCTGATTCTCTCCCCCCTGCTCCTGTCAAACCAGACAGATATTATAGGGTCCCTGACACTCACAAACATCTCTTTAAGGCCCACTCTGTGGATCTAGAAACTATTTCACAGGGCCCCAAGGGAGTGGCTACTTCCACTGCCAAGAATCCACTGCCAGCGGATAGGGAAGCTAGGTCCCTGGAGAGATGGGGTAAAAAAGTTTATACCTCTACCACCCTAGCCATGAGGTCACTTAACTGCCTTGTTCATATGTTTCAGTACCAGGATTTTTTACTGGATGATTTACAGAAAAAGCTAGCCTCTCCTGAGCCTATTGATAGAAAAGCATTGCAGGATCATATACATAACACTCAGCAGGTTAACAATCATTTTCTTCAGTGTGGTTATGATGCATTGGAGGCTTCATGTAGGGCAGCTATGACTGGGGCTGTGATACGTAGACATGCTTGGTTAAAAGATCAGCCATTGCCAGACCATGTTAAAGTAAAGTTACTTGATGCGCCTCTGGAAAAACAGAAGCTTTTTGGTGCTAATGCACAAGATGTGTTGAAATCCATTGAGGAAAAAGCTAAGTCAGTACAGACAGTCAAGGATTTCCACCAGGTTCAGCCACCCAGATTCAGCAGAAACTGGCCTTCAAAGAATTGGTCCTTCCCAAACTCTGACAAGTTTCAAAGGGGAAAAAACAGGCATGCCCGAGGTAGAGGACAATACCGAGGATCCTACAGGGGCCGCCAATGGCAACCTCCAAATCAAAGAAGTGGCGCAGGCAGCCCAGCTGCACCACAAGGACAATCACAATGACTTGACTTTCATACCGCCTACAAAGGTTCATAGAGAAGCACCTTTGGGCAGAAAATTATCCTTATTCTCAAAAAACTGGCATATCTTAACCAAGGACAACTGGATTCTGGATTTAATAGACAAGGGTTACAGATTCCACTTCCATACTTTACCAATAAGACAAGGCATGCCAAACCTGCCACATCATCAAAGGGCAGAGGCACTCACTCAAGTTTCAAAGCTGTTAAGTATAAAAGCAATAGAAAGGGTTCCTCCTCAGGAACAAGGCCAGGGATTTTATTCAAGACTGTTCCTTGTTCCAAGAAAAGAAAACAAATGGAGGCCTATACTGGACTTGTCTACTCTAAATACTTTTCTCATTGTGCCAAAGTTCAAAATGCTGACGTTGCAGCAACTCCTTCCCCAGATTTCTTGCAGGGACAGAGCATTATCAATTCTCAGCATTGCCATTTGGCTTATCTACTGCGCCCAGAGTGTTCACGAAATGCCTGGCATCAGTAGTGACACACTGCAGACTCCAGGGGATTCAAATATACCCCTACCTGGACGACTGCCTCATACAAGCAGACAACAAACAAACCTTAATAACAAACTTGGACTATGTCATTCAACTACTGCAGGCCTTGGGATACACAGTCAACATACAGAAATCAAGACTACTGCCATCCCAACAGATTATTTTCCTAGGAGCCAAACTGGACACAGAAACTCAAATGGCCTACCTCACAGAGGAAAAACAACAGCAGTTACCAGAGTACTTCAAAGGCCTAGCAAAGCTCTCCCAGCTGACTGCAAGGAAAATCCTGCAGGCCCTGGGGTTCATGGCATCTTGCATTCTTCTGATACCTTTGGCAAGACTTCATATGAGAAAGCTGCAATGGTACTTAAAAAGCTTATGGTCCCAAACACAGCCAAAGCCTAGAGGATGTAATCCCACTCATTCCATGTCTGCAAAAAGAATTTTTGTGGTGGGCTCAAGCAAGTCAGTTAAACAAAGGCATGTCTTTCAACAGACCTCAAGCAGATCAAATGATTACAACAGACACCTCAGATCGTGGATGGGGGCGCACATGGAGGGCAGATGCATTCAAGGTCTATGGACACCAAGGGAAAGACATCTGCACATAAACCAAAAAGAGATGTTGGCAGTGATACATGCAATCGAAACTTTCGAAAAATCACTACAAGGACATTTGCTAATAAGGACAGACAACACCACTGTCATGTGGTATATAAACAAGCAGGGAGGCACTCATTCTTATCCCCTCTGCAGACTAACAATGATTCTCTGGGAAAAATCCCTGAGTCTGGAGATACATTTGCAATCCCAGTTTGTGCCAGGCAAGGACAATGTACTGGCAGACAAGCTGAGCAGAAATTTCTTGGATCCACACGAATGGATGCTGCATCCTCACATTTTCTCACAAATAACAAAGACATGGGGAAGACCGGACGTAGATCTCTTTGCTTCTCACATGAATCATCACCTGGAAAAGTTCTGCACAAGGACCCACCATCCTCTAGCCTGGAAAACGGATGCTCTCTCTTTCAGCTGGAATTCCCTAAAAGTTTATGCATTCCCTCCTCTACCTCTACTGACTAAGGTGATACTGAAGATCAAAGCAGAACAACCAACAGGCATTTTGATAGCTCCAGACTGGCCAAGGCAACACTGGTATCCATTGCTGTTGAGCATAATTCGGACCAAACCGTGGCCTCTGCCCCTTGGGCTCCTGCTTCTAACACAACACAATTACAGGACTGTCCATCAACACCTGAAAACATTGCATCTGACAGCCTGGAGGTTACCATGACTCCTTCCGCTATCTCTCTTTCCAAAAAAGTTCAAGAGATCTTACTGGAAGCACGCAGACCTTCCACCAGAAAAACCTGTTCAGCCAAATGGAAGAGATTCAGCATCTGGAATGCCAACAGGGGTCAGGATACAACATTACTGAGTATACCTCAGATATTGGAATACTTGGCAGAAATGTTTCATACTGGACTCTCATATTCTTCTATAAAGATTCACGCCTCAGCAATTTCAACAAAATACAATTGTGATCCACCAGTGTTTTCACATCCTTTGCTAAGACAGTTCCTAAGGGGGATAAAGAATATCAAACCTCCCAGAACAGCCAGTACCTGCATGGGACCTCAATTTCGTTTTGGAAAAATTAACTCTTCCTCCTTTTGAGCCAGCAGCAACTTCAGAAATGCAATTTCTATCATGGAAAATGGTTTTTCTATTGGCAGTCACATCTGCAAGAAGAGTCTCGGAGATACAGGCACTCATGGCAGTACCGCCCTTCCTCATTTTTCATCAGGACAGAGTTTCTCTAAGAACCAATCCTACATTCATGCCAAAAGTAATTTCCAGGGTGTCTCTAAATCAAACTATTCACCTGCCTACTTTCTTCCCCAATCCGCAAAACAGGGGTGAAAAACTGCTGCATACTTTGGACATACACAGGCAACTACGCTATTACTTGGACAGAACTAAGGCCACCAGAAAGTCTGACCAACTGTTTGTAGCCTATGCTGCTGGAGTACAAGGAAAAGCAATCTCCAAACAAACAATTTCAAAATGGATTGGACACTGCATCAGATTCTGCTATTCTTTCCATGGAAAAGGTGTGCCAGCCAATATTAGGCCACATTCCACCAGAGCTATAGCCACATCCACAGCTTTCCTAAGAGGAGTGGCTACAAAGGACATTCTAGAGGCTGCTACATTGAGCTCCGTGCATACATTTACCAAGCACTACAACCTGCCCTTATACTCCAGATCCCGAGCAGGCTTTGCTTCGGCAGTCCTGCAGGGCATTTTAGCTACACCATCCCTTTCTTAGTTCCATCCACCCCCAGCTTGGCTATGGTATTCAACCCATATGTTATGACTGCAGTTACATTCTTGAAGGACATAGTACAGTTTTGTACCTACCATAAATGTAGATGTCCGATAGATATGCAACTGCAGTCCGATTTTCCCACCCTCCTACCCCTCTGCAACTTTCTTTATGGGTCCACTACCCCTATTCCTATTAGCTGGGGGTATCTCCTATGGTGTATCTGTTTATTACTGTTGTGCATGTCTGGAATTGTTTATCCATTCACTAAATTTAGCCTTCCTAGGAGGGCACCTGGCATCTGGGGCAAGAAACACTGAAGAAGATGGCGTCAGTCGATGCCTTTATACTCCAGCCGTTCTGACGTCGGAGAGGAGGCGACTCCGGCCGACACCGGACCCAGACTTTGGAATCCGGCCGACCGAGGGCTGCCTGAGGCAGGACAACCCATATGTTATGACTGCAGTTGCATATCTATCGGACATCTACATTTATGGTAGGTACAAAACTGTACTTTTCCCGTAGAATTGGCAGTGAGAAAGTCTGGTGCGTGCTTACCATAAGTAATTGTTGTGAACAAGCATGCAGCTCACCACAAAAATGTTGATTAGAAGAACAGAGGAAGCACTTAAATGTAAAATGTGATGAAAGATGGGTAATGGTGTGATCTGTGCCGGCACTTAAACTAAACTAACATTCTTAGTTGCCACCGTTGACTAGTGGTTTAGTAGCTCTACTTTATTTTATGGCAGCTTTCTTCTGTGGTAAATAGGAGAGTGTTACAGCAGTTAGTATTGTTTGCATAATCAAATGAATCATTTCTATAAGATGCTGTGAACCGTAGGGCACCAGCTGTGGTATTGTGGTATAATCCTATTCGTATTACATGGATATTATGGTTTAATCCTTTTCACATTATATTGTATAATAAAGGTAACAAAGAAAGCAGAATTTGCCTAACCCTTCAGAATTGCAGGTTATTACATCTGCCTGCTTGACGCAAAATCCCTGACTGTTTATAGATACATCCATATTCCAAGGCTACTGAGTCTTGTGACCAATTATGAATTGTCTGTACCCTCCCTCAAGCTGCTTCTCCTTTCTGGAGGGAGATGCCATTCAGTATTAGAGTAAATTTGTGAAAAGCCTCCAGCTATCCTGTTTGTGTTTACAGGAAGATAGTGAGTTGCACTGTCTAACAAACGGGGGAAGTTTATTCCAGAGGTTAGAGAGGTGCTGGGTTAAAAAAATCTGTCCCTCCATAGTGTTTTATTTACCTGCTAATTAAGATTTAGGTCCCCAGTTCTAGCTTTGGAGCCATGGGAGTTGTGGAAAAGTAGGAGGTCCAGGACTGCAGGGTCTTTAATGGCAAGGTAACCGCAATCGCCCCTCAAAAGTCTGTAAGATGCAGGATAAATGCATAGAGCTTCCAGACTGTCATGGTGGCTCAAAGACTTTATGCCTGTTTTTTTTTTTTTTTTGTGATTGGGACCTTTGGGGTCTGTCTAATGGTTTGATTTTTTTTTTGTGTGCTACATCCCACAGGAGGCATTGTAGCCTATAATTGACGTGATCAATGGTGACAGTATGGGAGCGATTGTCTGTTTAGACTTGGATGATATTCCTTTGGCAATTAGCTGTGCTAAATAAAAATGTTTCTTGATGACCATTGTTACATGATCATCAAACAGAGGGAGTTATCAACCCAAAGTCCCAGGTCACTGACGAGATTTTCATTTTGTAGTGGATTTTTTTCTACACTGTATGATGAGAGAGGTTGTCTACCAAAAGTGATGATAGTAAGCTTTTTAGCATTTAGTTTTAACTCATTTTATCGCACCAAAAGTTTACTAGAGAGAGCATTCTGTCAGAGGGTGACTTACAACCCACAAGTTTATACTCCTCTGCAAAATTTGTTGGCCATTGTTCTTGTATCTCTGATTAAAGATCAGAATTTCTTGTCAAATCAGTGATGCTTTGTTTATTTGTGGACCTAACCTTTCAGTACAGGAATATTTTCAGACATTGCATGTGAAACTGGATTCTGAAGTCTGCCAGTAATGTCCATTTTTGCCATGTTTTGTTTCTCTTAAAACCTCAAAGTTATATATTTAGATTGTAACACTCCTGAGTGCTCCAGTCTCATATCTTCTGTGTCCCATGGCAGTTTCTAGAATTTTTATTTTTATTTTACATTTGTTTAGAGGGAAGGTCTGACTGGACACAGGTCCATTTTCAGTGGAGGCCCGGGGAGAAAAGCTCCAGTACAGTCCAATATAAAGGATACAGTATGGCAAGATAAGAAAGCATCACATCACACAGGAAATAATAGAACCGAACATACATAGCAGAACTTTTTTCTTAAAATATAAAAAGGTAAGTCGGCACCATATAGAATATACAATTGTGAATATTTGAGAGATGATTTTTTTTCCTTGAGCACAGCATTATAGGGATATATTATTGGGTGTACTAGCAGAGAAGGAGAGGTAGAGAGCCCCTATTTTGTCGTTAGTAGTCATAGCTACAGTGCGTTGGTATTGGCTTAACCTGGAGGGTGACATGAGCAAAGCCAATTTTTTATGTAGTGGGTTCTGAGTAGCTTGTTAAATTGGGAAATGGAGGTGGTAGAAGTTAAGTAATTTGGGAGTGAGTTCCAGTTTCTGGCAATAGTGCAGGCAAAGAGAGATTTGTCAGCCTAATTTTTGTGTTTAATGACTTATGTGGTTCTGATAATTGGATCTTAAGGTTCTGGAGGTGGTGTAGGGGTGGGCTAGGTGCTGAAGGGCAGGGGTTTTGCCAGGGAGGTAGTAGAGCTTGAGCTGTTGTGAGTTGGTTGAGAAGGAGGAGATGTGGAAACTCGTGCCAGTTCAGTTGCTTGAGGGCAAGGCAATGACGGGATCTATGAGTGGCATTGGTAGCAAATTTGGCAATCTTGTTGTAGCAAGATTCCATCTTGGTGAGTTCAATGTGGCGAAAGTTAAGATAGGGGAGGCATAAAGAAGAATGGATAACCGATGGGTTTTTGCAATAGTGGCTTTGGTGTATTTAGTCATGAACTGTAAGTTCCTGTAAAGGAGACCTAGCATTTTGTTGACCTTCTTGATTGCTTGGGCTATATGTATTTCAAATTTCAGTTTATTGTCAATGTCTACGCCTAATAGTTTTGTGAGAGTTGTTGGGGTGATTTGTATATCTTTAGATTGTATGATGGTTATTGTTTAGTGTAGGAGATCGACCTGGGCTAAAGAGAATGCGTTTGTTTTTTTGGGATTAAGTACAAGTTTGATGTTGGTGAACCATGCTTCGGCTAGGGTAAAGTTACTTTGGGTGATGGTTTTTAGTTCATTCAGGGTGGGGGCGGCACATATAAAAGTGGTGTCATCTGCATATTGTACTACAGAGGCAGGGAGAGAGGAGGCTGACTGGTTAGTAAATAGTGAAAATACAAGGGGCCGAGGATGGACCCTTGAGGACACCTATGGCTACTGGTAGTAGAGGGGACAATTGGTCTTGCCAAAGAACTGCCTGCTGACGATCTGATAGTTACTGAACCAAGATATGGTGGGGGAGCTAATGTTGAGGGTAGCTAGATTTTCTAGGAGTATGCTATGGTTAACCATATCAAAGGCTTTGGATAAGTCTAAGAATATGGAGGATACAAATAGTCCGTTGTTTCTGTGGTGATTAAGATTGTTGGTAAATGAAAGCAGCGCTGTGGTAGTGCCATGGGAAGGTCTAAAGCCATGCTGGGATTTGGATAGTAGGTTGGTTTTTAGGACGTATTGCACAAGTTGGGTATGAACAACTCTCTCTAATATTTTTGATAAAGGTGATAGGATTGCAATAAGATGGTAGCTGGTAAGCTCGAGAGTTACCCCTTTGTGCAATGGCATATGTGATATTTTCCAAGAGTGGGGTACTTTTCATTCTGATATTGAGCTGTTTATGTGAATTGAGAAGGGATAGGCTATAGCTTCTGCTGTTATTTGTAGGAAATCAGCTGGTAGATTGTCTGATGCTAATGTGGTTGGTTTAAGTTTTTTGAGAAGTTTAGCAATTGTATTAGTGGGGACTGGGTTTAGGGAAAAACTGGGGTAATTGTTTTTTTGTACTGAAATCGGTGGGGGTCACTGTTGGTGGGGGATACTAGTTTTGTTTTGACTATTGGCTAGGGCTTGGATTGTTTCAGTAAAGCATATGTTAAATTGGGTGAGCATGTTGTTGTTGTTGTTGTTGTTTGATAATACAGGGGAGGGAGTGGTAGATTTTCCTGGGTGCATTAGGCTATTTATTGAGACCCAGAATTTTTTAGGGTTGTTAGTGTGTCTTTCCTGCATAGTTTTATGGTAGTTAGTTTTGTCAAGTTTTATCAGTTTTTTGGCTCTGTTACGAAGTTTGAGGTAATTCTGTTTCAGGGTGGTGGTTTTGTATTTCTGAAACTGTAACCAGGCTTTGTCTCTTTCTTTCATTATGGACCTGCTATCTTTTGATAGCCATGGGGTGTGGTTATTTTTGATCATAGGGGTTCTGGGTGGCGTATGGGAGTGTAGGATTTTTAGGAAGGTTGAGTTGAAGTACTGCATGGCTTCATCTACAGATAGTTGTTTTGGGGGAGTCCAGTTACAGTATTTCAGTGAAGTGATTGAGTCATGGGCTCTAAAGGTCTTTTTGTTATGTACTATTCTGAGGATGGGTTGTTTAGTTAGGTAGTACCGGTTCCTAATTAAGTAGGTTGCTTGATGGGCACTCAGACTGTCAGGAAGATGGCCTGATTGGTGAGCCAGAGTGGGGTCTGATAGTAGAATCCAGTTTAAGATGGACTGGTGTTTGGAGGTTTTGTCAATTCTTGTGGGGGTAGATATAATTTGGGAAAACCCATGGAGGTTAATGTGGGTTGAGGGTTTTTGGCTGGAACAGTCAAACCAGTCAATGTTAAAATCTCCTAGTTGAATGGTTTCTTGTGGAAGGGAAGATGACAACCAGTGAAGTAGATTTTCCAGTATGGTAATGTTATTATTGCCTGGTAGGATATATCTGCTTGCAATAATTTGTTTAGTGGGGTTAAGCTTTAGTCTGGCTAGAATTAGCTCTATCTTTGACTTCTTGGGAATTGCATTCAAACTATTTAATAGTGAGGTGGCTTTGGAATAGTATGGCTATACCCCCCCCCCCTCTTTTTTCCTGAAATTAACTTTGCATAAGAAAAGTCCTATTAATTAATCACATCAATGCAATAATACAATTTGAATTGCTGGTACTATTTTCTTATCAAATTTGGTATTGGTTTACAATAATGCAGCTATGAAATGAAACGTGTTTAGGTTCTTATGTAAGAAAGTGGTATTTGCATAAGCAAGATGAAGATTTTCTGTAAAAATATATGGGGATGGTCTCACACAGACCAACAACTGGTGGATTAGTCATGGTCTCAAACTGAATGCAAAGAAATGCATCATCATTCCCTTTGGCACAGGCAATGTCCCTTCATGCTATCAAATCAATAACAATACCCTAAGTATCAATGAAGTGGTAAGGGACCAGGGATCACAGGTTGACCACGACCTTAACTGACCACCACATGTCTACCATTGTAAGGAAAGCTTTAAACCTAGCTCACTTGATATTAGTAAAGGCATCACCTTGAGAACAAAAGAAGTTTAGACTCCCACTATACTCGGCACTTATCCGGCCCATAATGGAGTGTAACACTCCATTCGGTATGTACCATACTAAGCATGTACAGCAATTAGAGAGACCTCATCAGTTTCTAACAAAGAAAATCAAGGGCCTCCGGCATGTGCCTTACATGGACTGACTAAAATCCCTGTCACTATACTCCACATCATATAGACTTCTTAGGGGAGTCTTATGCCTGGCCTACAGAACAACCCAAAACCCCCAAATGTAATTAACTTACTGCATGTCCATAAATCAAATGAGTCTAGGGCTACCCATTCTGGGGACTTAAATATGGTCTGTGCCTTAAATAGGACATGCTGGAGGGACAGATTTATCTCCCACTGACTACCACGCCTTTGGAACAGGCTACCACTTCATGTGAAACAGAGCACCTCTATGACGCTGTTCAAGAGGAATGTGTAGGAGTGGATGGTAAATTCTTACTGGGGATAGTGTCCACAACCCTCCTGGACATGTGCAGTCCTCACTAAGTGCAGTCTTGGGTATTGACTAGTACCTCTACTATATTAAATTGGGTTGAAATGGCTAGGCTTAAAATGATCTCTGGGTCAATAGCCTAGTAATCTCCTATGATCTTTCTTTGCATATAATATTGGAGCCAGGGGCAGTAATTTTGTCGTTGTGATGTTCAGGTTTAAGCCAAGTCTCTGTTAATACTACGATATCTGGTTTGTATATATCTAGTAAGGCATGGAGGTCTTGTGTTTTGTTAAGTATACTCCTTACATTAATATTTTAAAAGGAGAAGAGATGAGGTAGGTCTTAGATGTAGATGGTTAGGCTTTGTTGAGCTTGTGCTGTTACATTTATTGTGTCCTGGGTTTGGGTGAATGTCACTGCAACAGATTAGTTTTTGAAGTAGGTATAGATAGTTTAAGTTTGTGGATTATTTTGATTAATTTTTGGGGGGAGTGGGGGCTGGATTTGTATGTAAGAGTTTTAAATAGGCAGGAGAGATGTTGGGTGAAGGTGAAGTCACAAGAGGGTTTAGGGAAATGGTTCGGTTTTATGGGATTGGTAAAGGGTTCTGTTTGCCATGGTGGTGAGGGGGGGTAAGAAAAAGTGTGTGGTAGGAAGAGAGGATAGACAGGAGGAGGAGAGAGAAGAGGGTTAATGTGCAACATGGTGGTTGCAGAAGGTGGGTTTTATGAGTAGAGGACATCTTATTTTGTTATAGGTGAGTTTGGTGTGTGTAGGAGTACTAGCAGTAACTGTTGGGGGAAGTGTTGTGTAGGGCGTGGTGATATGTTGTGGAGTGGGGGATGGTAGGTAGGAGTTGATTGGGTAGTTGTCAGAGAGGTGTGGTGTATAACTACAAATGTAATTGATGTGGGGATGGGTGAGAATTGGGGGTAGGGTAGCGAAGTGAGCCCGACCAGTAGCGAGGGTGAACTGAGCAGGGGCTACACTTTTGTAGAAAGACAGACAAAAACAATCAGTAATAGTATGCAGGTAAGTGTGCCAGAGAGAGAGAGAAGCAGAGGGGGAAACTGAGCAGCCTGGGGAGATGTTCTGAGACAAAAATCGGGAGAAAGGGAGGTAAGAAGTTCAGATAGGAGTATAGAAGATGGCTGTGAGAGAATAGAGAACTGCAGAAATGTCAGTTCAGAGTAGTAGAGGCCAGAGAGAGAGGGCACTTGAGGGATTTAAGCAGAAACCGAGAGTTTCTAAGAGTCCAGTGCTAAGGTTGGAGGGAGCAAGGGTTAAAGGAGAAAATAGGAGGAGGCCAAGAGGAATGCAACAGTGTAGCCTACATGGGAGTAGCAGTACAAGTTACACAGATTAGTGCCTGTAGCAGGACATACTTAAAGGTTTCTGATAGCTGGCTGGTGGCACCAATGGAGAGGGCTTGACTGTAGGTTTATTTTCCAGCAAGATATGTCAGTGGGTTTTGCAGGACTGAAGCTATTACTAACCTGAAAAAAATGAGAGACGCAAAAGGGTTAGGGAGAGGTGGAACCCAAAGTATAGCTATATAGTTAGTATTAGTGTGGATGGGGGGTTATATATGTAGCATGGAGTAGTGTGGATAGGGCGTTATATATGTAGCATGGAGTGGAATGCATGAGATAGTGGGAGTTAGAGGGATATGACTGATGTGTAGAGGTAGGAGAAACTAGTATGAGAGGGGTGCAGGGGGAAGAATGCAGGTTGGATTCAGTTGGGTGGCAGTATGGGGAGAGAGTGCAGGCAGGATGTGCTGTTGGTGAGAAGTTAAGGACACCAAATGGGAGAGGAGGAGGAGCAGGAAAGGGTAATTAACTACAGAAATAATACAAACAATAAGCAGTGTAAAACCACAGTGTGGTTTATAACCAGGAACAAGTGCGTGTAAAGTAAGGTACTCCCAGAAGCAGAGTCAACTAATATAACTGTAGTTAGCAGGTACAAGGGACTATAGTCCCACATAACAAGCAGAAATGCAACAATACCTTGTATGTATACCTTGGATCTAGAAAATAATAGTAAGTATTCATTAAACAAAACGTAGGAGAGTATTTAACAGTAGTCGCTGAGTACTTAAAAAGGTAATACACCTTCTTTCGGCTGCTCCCGTTAGGGGGTCACCACAGCAGATCAACTGTTTCCATTTCTTCCTGTCCTCTGCATCTTGCTCTGTCACACCAACCACCTTCATGTCTTCTCTCTCCATATCCATAAACCTTCTTAGGCCTTCCTCTTTTCCTGTTACCTGGCAGCTTCATTCTTAGCAACTTTTTCCCAATATACTCTGCATCCCTCCTCAGCACATGTCCAAGCCAATGTAATCTTGCCTCTCTGGCTTTGTCTCCAAACCTTCCAACCTGGGCTGACCCTCTAATATACTTATTCATAATCCTGTCCATCCTTGTCACACCCAGTGCAAATCTTAACATCTTCAACTCTGCCATGTCAAGCTCTGACTCCTGCCTTTGTGCAAATCTTAACATCTTCAACTCTGCCATGTCAAACTCTGACTCCTGCCTTTTTGCCAATGCCACTGTCTCCAACCCATATAACATAGCTGGTCTCACTACCCTCTTGTAGACCTTCCCTTTCACTCTTACTGGTACTCGTCTGTCACAATTCACTCCTGACACTCTTCTCCACCCACTCCATCCTGCCTATACTCTCTTCTTCACATCTCTTCCACACACACCATTACTCTGAACTGTTGATCCCAAGTACTTAAACTCATCCACCTTCGCCACCTCTACTCCCTGCATCCTCACCATTCCTCTATCCTCCCTCTCATTCACACACACATATTTTGTCTTAGTCCTGCTGACCTTCATTCCTCTTCTCTCTAGAGCATATCTCCACCTCTCCAGTGTCTCCTCCACCTGTTCCCTACTCTCACTACAGATCACAATGTCATCTGCAAACATCATGGTCCACGGGGACTCCTGTCTGAGCTCATCTGTCAACCTGTCCATCACCATTGCAAATAAGAAAGGGCGCAGAGCTGATCCTTGATGTAATCCCACCTCCACCTTAAACGCATCCGTCACTCCCACCGCAGACCTCACCGCTGTCACACTACCCTTGTACATATCCTGCACCACTCTTGCGTACTTCTGACACTCCCGACTTCCTCATACAATACCACCACTCCTCTCTAGGTACCCTGTCATATGCTTTCTCTAAATCCACAAAGACACAATGCAACTCCTTCTGACCTTTGTATTTCTCCATCAATACTCTCAGAGCAAACATCGCATCTGTAGTGCTCTTCCCTGGCATGAAACCATACTGCTGATCACTAATCATCACCTCCCTTGCTTCCACTACTCTTTCCCATAACTTCATGCTGTGACTGATCAATTTAATCCCTCTGTAGTTACTACAGCTCTGCACATCACCCTTATTCTTAAAAATCAGTACCAAAACGCTTTCTCCATTCCTCAGGCATCCTCTCACTTTCCAAGATTTCATTAAACAATCTAGTTAAAAACTCCATTGCCATTTCACCTAAACACCTCCATGCTTCCACAGGTATGTCATCTGGACCAACAGCCTTTCCGTTCTTCATCTTCTTCATAGCTATCCTTACTTCCTCCTTGCTAATCCACTGCACTTCATGATTCACTATCCGCACATCATCCAACCTTCTCTCCCTCTCATTCTCTTCATTCATCAACCCCTCAAAGTACTCTTTCCATCTGCTCAACACACTCTCCTCACTTGTGAGTACGTTTTTCTCATTATCCTTTTATCACCCTTACCTGCTGCACATCTTTACTAGCTTGGTCCTTCTGTCTAGCCAATCGGTACAGGTCCTTTTCTCCCTCCTTAGTGTCCAACCTTTTATACAACTCTTCATACGCCTTAGCCTTCGCCACCTCTCTCTTTGCCATGCACGCCATCTCCTTGTACTCTTGTCTACTTTCTTCATCTCTTTGACAATCCCACTTCTTCTTCGCCACCCTCTTTCTCTGTATTCTCTCCTGTACTTCTTCATTCCACCCCCAGGTCTCCTTGTCCTCCTTCCTCTTTCCAGATGTCACACCAAGCACCTTTCTAGCCATCTCTCTTACTAGCTCTGCTGTAGTTACCCAGCTATTCAGTAACTCTTCACCGCCACCCAGTGCCTGTCTTAACTCTTTCCTGAACATCACCTCACAATTACCCATTTTCAATTTCCACCATTTGATCCTTTGTGCTGCCCTCATCCTCCTCTTGATCACCAATGTCATCCTACAAACCAACATCCTATGCTGCCTAACTACACTTTCCCCTGCCACCACTTTATAGTCTCCAATCTCCTTCAGACTGGCCCTTCCACATAAGATATAATCCACCTGTGTGCATCTTCCACCACTCTTGTATGTCACCTTATGCTCCTCCCTCTTGTTAAAATACGTATTCATCACAGCCATGTCCATCCTTTCTTCAAAGTCCACTACCATCTGACCTTCTGCATTCCTTTGCTTAACGCCATACCTACCGATCACTTCCTCATCCCCTCTGTTCCCTTCACCAACATGCCCATTGAAATATGCTCCAGTCACCAGTCTCACCCTTTGGTACAGTCATCACCACTTCATCCAACTCACTCCAAATTTTTCTTTCTCATCCATCACACACCCAACTTGTGGAGCATATGCACTAACAATATGCATCATTACACCATCAATTTCCAGCTTCATAAATATCACTCTGTCCGACACTCTCTTTTTCACCTCCAAAACACTCTTAGCATACTGTTCCTTCAGGATAATGCCTACACCATTTCTCCTCCGATCCAAACCATGATAAAACAATTTGAAACCGCCTCCGACACACCTAGCCTTGCTCCCCTTCCATCTGGTCTCTTGCACACACAATATACCAACCTTCCTTTGGTCCATCATATCAGCTAGCTCTCTCCCTATACCAGTCATACTGCCAACATTCAAAGTTCCATCCCTCACTATCACAGTCCTAGCTTTTACCTGCCTTCAGGCAATACACAGAGAGTATTATAATATACAAATAAGACAGTGAGGCGGTAAAAGCTGTATGTCACATTCTAATAGTGGTTCTCCTGAAACGGAGACTGCAAGCAGGGGAGGTCGTTATATGTACCGCAAAGGTAATGGTTTACAAATGTGGCAATAAGGCACTGTAATAGGTTTTGTCAATTTGCAGAAATAGCATTCCTAACACAATGGTGACTGCAAGCAGAGAGAGTCGCTGTGTGTGTCTCAGAGAGTTAGTTGCTAAAGGGAGAAAAAAGCAAAACAGCAAAAATGCTGAAGCGCTAGCCGCTAATCACAAAAGGGGGACTAGTAGTTAGAGACAGCATAAGCCAAACAGCTAAAACATTAAGATACAAGCCACTACTACAAATAAGTAGATCTATAAGGCATATAGTTAAAATAACATGTCTATAATGGTATTTATTGCAGGCAATGGTGGTCGCTAAGTGAGCAGTAGAAAAACCAAGGCCATGAGAGGAGGGATATCCTTTTAGCTATGGTGACAACAGCTAATTGAAAACATTAACATGTATGTGTAGCTAGTGTCTTGGATAAGCAATCTGCAAATGAATACTCTAGCATGCACATGTAGCTATATTTTGAATAAGCAGTCTGCGATCAAGTAAGTACTGTGCAGACAGCAGTTTACACATTCAGGCAGAAAAATGTCAATTTCCAAGCATATGAATCACAGCAAACATGAGTAGGCAAAGTAGTGGTCAGAGCAGACACCGGTTGTTGGCTTTCAAGTACTATAGTAAAAGCATAACATATTAGAGCAGTTGTTTCAAAAAGCATAACACATTAGAGCAGTTGTTTCAATCACAAATGCAAGTGGTTTCAAATGCAAGTTCAGTAGCAGCTAACGGAGCCAGATGCACATATATTAAAGCAACGTACAAGCTAACACTTTTTTCTAAATGTTGTTAGCATAGCAGTAAACTAGAAGGAACGCTCAACAGTGTTGGCCGGAGCACAGCACAGGACTGCTTGATGAAGACTGGGTGGGAAAGAATAAAGATGCCGTAGAGAAACGCAGGTAAAGTTTTAAAGGACACAAGGGATTATGGGAGCTTACAGAAGTATTATAGTGAGAAAGAGGGAGCAGAGGAATGAATGTGGAAAGAAACAGAATGTTAATAGCTATAGTAGGAGGTCATAGGAATACAGGGGAGGGAGGGGGAATGACAGTAGAGGAGGTAGTTACACGTGCTTTTGGGTGGAGTTGAAGGATACGTTTAGTCTGTACAGAATTAACACAGTTTACCACCAGGAAAAAATAGAAGAAATACTTGTGGGACCTACACTTTTGCAGAAAGACACAGACAAAAACAATCAGTAACAGTATGCAGGTAAGTGTGCCAGAGAGAGAGAAGCAGAGGGGGAAATAGAGCAGCCTGGAGAGATGTTCCGAGACAAAATCTGCAGGAGCAGAGGTACAAAGTTCAGATAGGAGTATAGGAGATGGCTATGAGAGAATAGAGAACTGCAGAAGGGTCAGTTCAGAGTAGTAGACACCATAGAGAGGGCTGTTGAGGGGTTTAGGCAGAAACAGAGAGATCTAAGAGTCCAGTACTAAGGTTGGAGGGAGCAGGGTTAAAGGACAAAATAGGGGGCGGCCCAGAGATGTGCAACAGAGTAGCCTACACGGGATTAGCAGTACAAGTTACACAGATTAGTGCATGTAGCAGGACATACTTAAAGGTCTCTGATAGCTGGCTGGTAGCACCAACAGAGAGGGCTTGACTGTAGGTCTATTTTCCAGCAGGATATGTCAGTGGGTGTTGCAGGTCTGATGCTATTACTAACTTAAAGCTCTCTGATAGCTGGCTGGTGGCACCACCGGAGAGGGCTTGACTGTAGCTTTATTTTCCAGCAGGATAGGTCAGTGGGTTTTGCAGGACTGAAGCTATTACTGGCTTAAAGGTCTCTGATAGCTGGTTGGTGGCATCAACTGAGAGGGCTTGACTGTAGGTTTGTTTTCCAGAAGGATAGGTCAGTGGGTTTTGCAGGACTGAAGCTGTTACTAACCAGTGTTAGCCGGAGCACACCACAGGACTGCTTGATGAGGAGGGGGTTCGGAGAGTTACTAGGAGTACCTAAATTTTCCTTGAATGGCCAAATGTATTTGTGCATGGTTCATTTGACTGCATTTTTGTAACTGTTATGTAATTGCTTGTAGATAGTGCAGTACTTCAACAGATCAGTAGTTTTTAATTTTTGCATTGTCCTGGAAGAGAACTTGGGACGAGATCCCCTTAGTAAGTTGGGTTTGGTGTGCTTCTGTTAAATATCTGGAAGCACATTTGGGAAAAGGTTTACATGGTATGTTGGTTTTGAGGGATTATTAAGGACTGAACAACTTGAGAGAAAGGGAGTGTACTTGACCTCATTTTTTTTTGAGACAGACTCTCTCTAAAAATGTTCTTCCAAAACTGTCAGAGAAGCCTTGTACTTTTGACTTCTGGATCGGCAACCTGTATTTATATACAGATAAGTGAACATTAACTAAATTTATTTATTGACCAGTCAAGACTGGCCAACCCTCATTGTCGTGTTATGCCATGACTAAAGCCTTATTCCATGGATAACAGTTCAGCATAAGATAGTAATGTGTATGCATTAACGTAAGTATAGTAAAAAAACACGTAGAACACTGTTCTTAGAAAACAGTAGATTTGCAGGAAGTGTGGAAGGTTGTTAACCACATTATTTCAATCTCTTTCTCAATACTGTGTGTGTGTGTGTGTGTGTGTGTGTGTGTGTGTGTGTAATTTAGTTTGCATAAGTGTCCATTTGATTTCAGTACAGACTTAATAGTTATAAACTAATAGTTGACGTATGATACCTGTGATAAGGTCAGAACAGATTCACAACGCACTTTCCTACAAAAGATTCCTAAACTGCAAGTAGAAGTAGATTTTTTTTATGTGTATAGGTTAAGGTATTTTACGGCCAAATTCCTATTTTTTTCCCTACTCCTTGTGTTCATTTCAGGTGCTACTGTCTCAAATACCTCCTTGGTAGAGGGTATTATTTTTCAGGTGAGTCCCCATGTTTTAAGCTGACTGCCAGTGTTGAAATTAGTATTCATATACTATTAGTTTTGAATTAAATGGGAATGCTAGTTGACCACTTTCAGTGACTGAGAACTATTTTGCTCAGTTTAGCAGCTGACAGTATCTGGTGTTTTTAAAGGGTTGATAGACAAAGCCGTCAGTCCTGTTAGGAATTATGTGCAGCCCTTTTGTATTGTGATTAGAGGCCTGTGCCAGGAGTGGCAATCAGTATGCCATTTTTACTGTGCATTCAGCAGAGGGGGCCTAGCAACTTGCAGGTTCTTATCTGGTAGGTTAAGTGATCGAGGTGATAGTCTCACTGTCTGAATTTAACAGTCATAGCTCAAACCAGAGAAATTAACTAGTAATTTGTAGAAAGTATTTAAGTTAACTGGGTAACTAGAAAGGAAAGTAGAGTATTTATTTAGCATGTAAGGTTGAGTGGTGACAGAAAAATGGAAGGCAGGTTACCAAGTAGGAATGAGATCTACAGAGCCTTGCGTGTTCATGACTGTGATGAGGTGGTATAGAATTCCAGGAGATCTCCCACAGAGTTCAAAAGCCTTCTATTCCTTTTGTTGTGTTTGATGTAAAACATGTATTTTGGCAAAGTAGCATCTGAATTTTTAAAGCATTTCAGCAAGCCATTATTTAGTCTGCAGACAGAGTTGCTCTGATTATTTTGGCTTGTGTATAGGTTTAAATAAGCTTGATGTTTTAGTTTAATTCCTATTACTTTCATATTACATAGATACAAGCTTTTTAATGTCTAGATAACTTGTGAAGCTAGTTTAACCGTATAATTAAATTTACCAAGAATCAGAGTTGCATCATTATTGGTACATTTTCTGGACTTGTTAAACAACGAAATTTCACGTTTAGATGTTAACAGCTAATACATGTATCGACAAATGGAAACTGAAAACAGTATAGCTTTTGAATTTTAAGTATCAGTTGCAGCTCCTTCTGACAGAATATAGCTTTGACTGATTACATAGTCCCAGGTGGTGGTTGCCTAAGGAATGTTAGAGGCTATACACTTTGCTTTTCCCAGTTTTAATCCCTCTTGTTTAAACATGGTTTGCTGAAAGTAAAGCCAGATGGTCTGTCTTCCTTATTTATTTATCGCTGTGCACTATTCAGTGAAAACATTGACATACTGTTCAGGACTGCAAGGAAGAAGACTGGCAAAACAAATGCTGTGGTTTTTTTTTTTTTTTTTTTTTTTACAGTAAGGAACGGTTTTAGTAATTTAAATTTGTTTCACATATTAGAGAGATCTTGGAAATTTGTTTTGTGCAGACTGTAACTAATCATTTAAATATTGGGTGAAAGTGTCTTAAGACATTGCACATACTGATGTGAAAAATGTCTTGTCTGCAGAGATGGGGAAGGGTAAGGCAGTCCTAAACTTCCATATTCATGCTGCTGGCAAGCATGAACAATATGCTAACATTTTAGGATTTATTTGTGTAGCCAGATGGTCTTTTGTAATTGTCCCTTTACAAAGTGTGAATGAAAGGTAGCAGTTTTATACACTTCACTTGAAGCTGACCGTATCTTTGCTATGGATTTTTTCTGGGTAGTGTAGGTCTCCACCTCACCCATGCATGCCCGTAGCAATGCATAGTGCAGGCGATATTCCTGAAGGTGGTGTGTGCTTGGGCTGCTTCTCCTCTTCAAATTAGTTGCCGGTGTAAATTGTAAGGAAAATGCTTAATTAACAAAATTAAATTCTTGATGGTAAGGTAGGATGTGCTGTCTGTTCAGCTTCAGATATTGCTATGACTCAGGAGTGTATTTTGTGGTTATATGCATGCTGCTTTTACAGTCCTGTTAAATGTCTGCATTAACAGATGCATCATGATATTTCTTTAAAAGGTACTGACTGCATATAACATACTAGCAATCAAGTTCTATAACAGTTTTACAGGTCAGGAAATCTGGGTACATTTGCAAGACTATACTACAAATTATTAGATAGGACAAGGAAACCATTTGCGTAATGCATGGAACTGTGACAGCATTTTCAAAGTAAATTAGAGCACTAAAATATTTTAGTAAGAGAAATTTTGTAGTATAATACAGATTTCTCATTTTTAATATATCATCTGGCTGTGGAAAAGAACGCAGATACATGTTCACTTTTCAAGCTGTGGTTCAATGTTTGTGCTTGGGTATTCTCACAACTTTCTTTTCTGCATCAAAATTTGATTCTGTATGTAGATCATTTTCTTCTTCTCCTCAGTGCTTCTGTCAGGATCCTCAAAATCTAATCCAAGATGACATTAGTAAAGTATGTATTCTGTTTACTCACCATAAACTGTTGAATTAACCTCTCTTCTATTTAAAATCTCTGGTCTAGGACTTCATTTACCCAGTAATCTCATGCAAATGTTTAAATACATACAAATATTTCAAGTACAGGCATTAATGCCCTTCCAGCTTGCCAGTATACCAAAACACTTGTTCCCATAATAAGTGTCCAGTCTGTTCTTAAAAATACCTAAACTAGTGCTTGCTTTAATTTAATTTGGCAATCTGTTCATGCATCAGCTGCTCTCTCAGAAAACCAATTAGTACACTTCTCATTCTTATAGACTCTTCTACATAGGTTGTCTTATGATTCTCTAGTACTTTTGGATAATCCATACATTCCCAGAGATAGCTGTCTGTAAATGCCCTGTGTGCCTGAATAAGATCTCCTCTTGGATATCTATAAGAGACGCTCTATAAGTTCAAATATTTTAGTTTTTCATAAAAACTTACATTTTTCATATCCATGAATGCCATTGTATATCTCTGCTGTACTCTAGTTTATTCATGCTTGTTTTCTTATAAGGTTTCCATATTTTATTCTATACTCAGGTTTGGGTCTAATGTAACTAACAAACAATTACTTTATCATTTCTGATTTCCTAGACTTTATAACTCTCTTTATGTAACCATCATTAACCAATTGGTTGATATGATTAGAAAAACTCAAAACTGGATCTACCCATATACCCTGGTCCTTAGATGAATCTACAGTTCAATCACTGTGTACTTTATTACATATTCACCTTTCAATTTGTTTCCAACTCTCATGTGCCTAATTTTTGATGTATTTATCAGCATACTATTTTCCTTTGCTCAAATCATCAATTTAATAGAGTTATTTTGTAGACGTGCCTTATCTGTAACACATGCGTGCCTTATCTGTAACACATGTAATCAGTTAGCCCAGTTTCAGGTCGTATGCATATAGACTGTAGAACACCTTTGATGAAAAGGTTAGGTCTGATAGATATAGTTTAAACAAGTAAGGCCCTAGGACAGAGCCCTATGGGAAACCCTGGCTGTAACCAAGAATTTCACCTGTCCTATTGCTGTATATTTGCCATGTCCTACTTGTAAGCCATGCAACTATCCATCTTGTCAAGACTACATTGATATCTACTTGTTCTAATTTATTGATCAGTGTTTTGTGTATGACCCTGTCAAATGCCGAAGTTAAATCTATATAAATTACATCACAGCACAATTTTTCATTCATAGCTGTTATTATATTGTTATAGAATATCATGTTACATGTGGTAATGGATCCTATTTCAACATACGCATGCTGATACGTGGTTTCAAGTTCCAGCCTATCCAATTCTGACAATAACTTATCCAATATTGCCTTCTCCATTATTTTTCCACAACAGGAAAGTAGAGTAAAGGATCTATATGACTCTGGGTTTGTCCTACTCCCCTGTCCCTTAGACAGGTTTAATAAACGCATGTCTCCAGTCTTGAGGATGCTCCCCATATTTATATGACCTAGTAAATAATAGATATAATGGTACTGTAAGTTCTTGCAGAAGTGTTCTTGGGTCATTATTACTAATTCCGTCTCTTCCTTGTGCTTTGTTTGGCTCCATCTTGCACAGTTCTTTTTCAGTATAATCTCACTTGATTCCAGTATCTGAGGTTACCTGGATGTCACTAGGACAACTTATGACCTCCATTGTGGAGCCAAACTGTTCTGGATAAGGTTTTGCAAATATGTCAATAATCTGTTGCATCTGAGAATAAATTTTAGAATCTACACACAGTTTATCAATTTGTATGTCTTTACTCCTTCCACATCTTGTGTATTTATAAAAGGTTTCCTATTGCGCTCAATATCTTTATATACATTTTCTTCAAATTTTTTCTTAAACTTGTCTCATGCTATGATTAATTTGTTTGCCCACCTTGTTTATTTCAGTTTTCATAGTTGTAGTTCAACCTCTATTCCATTCCTTATATTTTATCTCTCACCTTAATCAGGTAACTTGTTCTTACGTAAATCTTATGTTTAGGTCCTCATTTTAGATGCATCCATAGCCTTTCATCACCACATAAAAGCTTCATTCCACGTTCCACTCATCTCTTCAGCTTTTGGAATTCTCCCAAGAAGTTACTGCTGCAACAATGAAATATGATGGACATGGTTGAGTTATCTACACTTTCTATAAATATTGGTGTTTTGTCTTCACCTTTGCAGTAGTCATTTGCTCCCTCCTCCTCTCTCCCTCAGGTAGGGATTGGGGTGGACATCTCTTCCTTATACCCACTTTGATAGTTCCCTTACTCATTACTTTCTCTCTTCCTGCAGGTAACCTTAACCATTCCATTATGGGGAAAGTGGTTGTTTAGTGCTCCTGACCTTGGGCCTAGAGTGTGTGCAGTCCTGAGAGGCAAGAAAGACCTGAAAATATGGCACTAGCTGACGGACGTTATATCCTGACCACTTATGGGAGGAAGTCCACTGGGCAAAAAAGAGGAGATTTAAGTCTCTGGTATTCAAGCCAACAAAGGGCTTGCACAGCAGGAAATCCCAACAAGTTATAACTACAGCAGTGAAGGCCACAGTTGGCCGTTAGAAAAAAAAAGTAAAAATAAGTGAAAAAGAGATCAAAAATGTAATTATGTTGCTGTCTGCATTTAAGCTATTTCTATTGGAAAATGTAGCATTTTGTGTTTTATGTTAATGTGGGAGTTTTTTCTTTTTTGGGTGTTTTTATTCCCTGCACTACTGATGCTATTACTATAAGCAGAACTCTAGCTTTCCTTTCTCTCAAAAAGAGGGGAAAATGTATGCATTTCTTTGTGCATGTGTATGTTGTGCATGGCTAAAGGCTTTTTTCTGTAGTGTCATGTCATCTCACAATAAAATTTGCTTAATTTTTTTGCATAAGTTTACCACCGTCTTTTTATGTTTCTGAGTGGTAAGGTTTCCCACAATCCCATGCTGTTTGGTGCACAAATGTTACACCAATTAGGTGTCCAGAGTTTTTTGCCTGATGTGCCTACTTTAAAAGTGCTGTTGTCCAGATTTTCAGTGTCTGCAGTTTGAGAGGAATGCTTCTCTGTCATGCTGCCCATCAGCTGTGTATCTTCTATGTTGAGTTCCAGTCTCTTAAGGATTGGGGTTGGCTTAATAGCTATGGTGTTGACACATGGGTTTGATTCTCACCTTGGGAAGCCATGACTAGGCTTAAAAAGGCTTTCTGGTGTTAGCGTAGTAATTACGTAGGAACCACCAGAGCTCAGAGAGAGGCTTTGAATGCTCCCAACCCCCAAACCAGGAGGACCAACATGGCCATTCTTCCGTGCCTTGCTATCAAGTGCCCATATCCTTAATCAAGGTGTGGTTGCTTAGGGCTTTTCAGATCTTTATTGTATGCCACTGGCAAGGAGCTTGGGTACACACAGTGTTTTACACTCTGCCTATAAAATTGTATTCATTATTCAACTAGCCCTTCTTCCAAAGTTATTTTCTAAATCCATCCTTTTCTGTTGGAATGTTGGCTCAAAAAAACAACTTGAAGTTGTACCAGGGTGGAATGTAAGGGACATATTTGCATGCCTATGTTAGTGTACTCTGACACAAAAAACTGCATTGATAGTTGGAGAAAAGGAGTAACCCTGTGCTTTTGCAGTTTTTGGCTGGAAGATGGCTTTGGTAAATTGGATTAAACAGATGTTATAATTTGCAGTTACAATGACTTTTCCTCAAAGATTTACTATTTTTGGTAAATATACCTATACACAACTGTACTTGTAGAAAACAGATTAACTTATTCTGCTACAAAAAGTTAAAGGGCCTGCTTGTCGTTAGACAAACTTTAGTCAAAGGTGTCAGTAGTACAGTTGGGTTGAACCCTGACTTGAGATTATCATTTCAGACACTGGAAGAACTAAAATGTAAGAATTACTTTGCCATATCACCGCTTAGAGAGAGATGTGCATCTCATAAAGCATGTGAACACCATTATTCTGGACAGTGCAATTCCGCCTCTTCTTGACTGATGTTAGCAATTGGTTTTAGGTGTGGAGCAGTTGAAAATGTCGCTGTTTGTGGTGTTTTCGGCAGTTTGGATTTCTGGTAAATAGGTCAACAATGTGACGAAACGGCATAGTGCAATCAAAATTTTGATAGTAAACCCAAAATATGTGTTAAGTTATCCTGTTAGCTTTATTACTAACTTCATCTGTGATAATATGTTATATGATTTATTACTGTTCATTTCTCTTGTTCCACTATTATTTAAAATACTGACTGTTATGTTGTTATGTGGAGCTTTTCTCCAAGGGCCTCCACTGAAAATGGGCAAATTTGCCCAGTCGGCCTTCCTCTGGAAAATAATTAATTAATTATTAATTAATTAATAATTAATGTATGCCCATGATGCCTAGGGACACAATTGGGTTGGATTAAACGGCTAAGCTTGTTAAGGCCCTGGTGGTTATTAGCCTAATATATGGTAAAGCTACCATTCTGCCATCCCACTGTAGATTCGTACTAAAAATTCTTAACCAGTTTATTGCTGGAATTGCTATTGTAACTATTTGTTAGAATCCCTATTTGTATGTGCTATGTTAGAATCCCTGAGTTATTTATCAGATCAGCTTTTGTAAGCATTATTGTTGCACTGGATTGCTGTAAAGCTGGAATAGATCCCTTATGGATTTAATTTTTTTGAGTACGTCCGTTAATTTTTTGACCTAGTGGGAAGTTAAGTGGGTCATCAAGCTGACGTTGATGGCATGAGCAGAATATTGACATTTTGAATTAACAGGTGGCTACTGGACAAGTAAATGAGGGTTATGGTGCAGATGGCAGGAAGATCATTTTGTATGTAGTAATCATTGTTCCATGAGAATCTCTGCTGGGCCTTGCTGTACAGTAGAGCATCAATTTTATCTCAATGGCAATCATCCGCAAAGTCAATTATCCGAACCCAGTCTTCATAAGAATTGCATCTGTACGTGTGTGTGCAGTTTAACGTTCATTGCTGGTTCTCCTGTTCTTTCTACCACATGGAATTTAACGTTCCATTCATTGCTACTTCCACCTTTGTCTAAAGCAAATAAGTGTGCATATGTGTGTCTAATTCTAATGTATGTCATAGCGTAGAGTGAGAGTTCATGTTAAACGAATGCGTTAAAATGTGCTGCAACAATAGGAGAGTCTGAGAAGCTTTTCTTACCATTTGACTGCAAAAGGCCAAGGTACTCACTGAAGATCTGTGGCAGTAAAGTTATAAAAGCTGACTTGCATACTTTTTTTTTTTTTGGTTTTGTATTTTTTAAAAGGAAATTCGTTACCTATGTATGACACATCAGACTGATGCATTTACAGGAAGATCGGAGAGCTTTGGTTTCTGGTTCCTTTTTATATTTTTAAATTCATGTTAAGAGTACTGGTGTTGTAGTGCAACACTAGTTTATCACTTCCCTGTTAAGCCGCTGATGTCCTTGGGACATATCATTAGATGTTAAGTTGTCTATCTCGCCTTCATTCTTGCTGGATGGGTTCGGAGCCGACCTCGGCTCCGACTCGGCCACTCTAAAAGCTCGAGAGTTGGTTCCACCGGCTCGAGGCTCCCCTTATATCCCACAATGCTAGGCGAGAGTTACCTCAGATCTCGTTTGCCGCTACAGCTTCGAGGTTGGTTGCTTCTACCGGTTCCTGGTGAGTGTTAGCTTTTTATACTAAAAAGTTATTCTTTTTTCCCCTTTTTACCTTAATTCTTCACAAATTAGTGTAGAATATAGTTTTTATCCCCGACCCTATTTTTCCCGTTTTCTCTTTAAAAGAACGCTGGTTCTTCCCTTGGGCCTTTGGCCTTCCTTCCTTAGGGTGTGTTTGTGCTTAATTTCTAATTTTTTGACTAAAATTGTTAATTATTTTTACTATTAATAATTTTTCTGACAGGGTATAACTGTGTGTTTGGTGTGTGTTAGTGTACTCCTGTCAGTTAGGATAATGTCAAAGGAAGCAAAGGTCTCTGGATTCAAGAAGTGTGATGCGTGCTGTCAGAAAATGTCTCTGACAGACGCTCACACTTCTTGTGTCTACTGTCTGGGGCCTTTGCACCTGCAGGACTCCTGTGCTGTGTGCCATGGCTTCAGCCCCAGGGTCCTGCAGGAGAGAAAGAACAAGTTAATTTTGAGAGGCTTGTTAAAACCAGAGGATTCCCTGTCAGTTTCAACAGGAAGCCCTCTAAGGCATCGAGGTCTTGGCTCCGGCTTCTGAGCCGAGACCTCAGGTTGTTCAACCTTTGCCTTTATCGGCTCGGCTGGAGCCGATAAGACTCAGTCCACAGTTTCTGTGGCTTCCTCGGCTCGGCGGAGCCGAGGTTATCGAGGTACCGTGTCGGCTCCGACAAGATCTTGAGCCGACAACCAGAAAGAGGTCTAGGTCACCTTCTCTTGGCTCCGTTCATTCGGCTCCAGGATCTCCCCTGCTGTCTGAACGGAGCCAAAGGTCTCATTCCTCTAGGTCATCGAGGCTTTCCGATCATGACCTTCAGAGGGTGGTGAGTCGACTACTTAAGTCCGAGGCACTAGCCCAGATGCTTCAGAGCACGACTCATCAGTCGGTGCCTGCCCCGTCCATCAACTCTTTCCTCCTTGACTCTTTTGAGTTGAGCCGGGTCGTGTCGGAACCGAGACTGTGGTCACCGGGCCGAGACAATTGTCTTCGGCTCCGTCGTCGGCTCCGTTTTCTTCCGTGGAGGAATCTCGGCGCCGGACTTCCCTCGTCGGCTCGAGGGTGAGTGGCATCGGACCCTTGTCCAACCCCCTCTCCCTCTCGGTGCTTGGCTGGTGAGTTCGGCTCCGACATCGCCGGAGCCATCACTGTCGGTGCCGAGGGGTCCTTAGCTCCTCGGGCGGGGACCTCTGGCTCTGCCTGACAGGGGTGCTTCGAGGTCATGCGGAGTGTGTTAGAGCCTGGCTCTACTCCACAGTCGGCTCCGTCAGCCCCTCCCTCTATGCTGCCTCAGGGTAAGTCGACTCACTCCCTCATCCCGGACCGCAGAGAGCCAGCTCCTCAGGAGTCCCCTTTGGGATTTCATCCTCTTCCGAGGCCTCTCCTGATTTGGCAGAAGAGCCCCTCGGAAGAGGAAGTGCAAGAGGAAGCACATTGACTCACCTGAGTCTATCACGCCGGACACAGATCTGGATGATTCTGAGGGTTCCCCGTTCCCCTTCTGAAGATGTCTCATTTGCAGACATTCTGGAGATCCTTAAACAGAGGGAAATTGGCCAGCCCTCAACCCTTCAGAGGACGAATCTGTGTATCTTGAGGCGTTTGGCTCTCGTCCTTCCACCTCCTGGGTGTCCCCCTTGACCCCCTCATGCAGGTGGTTGCAAAAGGCATGGACGGCTCCTGATTCAGTGGACCCCACTCCCAGGAGACCCTCCAAATTCATCACAGCTCCATCAGACAAGCAATTTTTATCAAAAGGAGTTTCTGTGGATGCTATGGTGGTAGCTGCCGCCACAAAGAAGGAACTGGCTGATCCTTCAGTGCCTGTCCATCCACCTAACAAGGAATCTAGGTCCATGGATAGGTACGGGAAGCGGATGTTCTCCTCAGAGACTTTTACCATGCGTTCGCTGAATTACCTATGCCATTTCACTCGTCTTCAAAGGGACTTGGTCAAGGAAGCGAGTGAGATGTTGAAGGACCCTACAGCTGCGGGGTTCCAAGAAAAAATGAACACGCAGCTAGCTATCCTTAATTCCATTTCCAACTCCTCCATGCGCCTCCTCTCTTATGCGGCCGATGGAGCGAGCAGAGCCGCAGGAACAGGGGTGGCCTTACGTGAGGCACGCCTGGATGCGGCTATGCAACTTTGCGGAACCTTTCAAGGCGTCTTTCACGAACTCCCTTTTGATGGATCATCTCTTTTTGGTCCTCAAGTGAAAGAAACCCTGACTAGGTGCGAGACTGATGGCAAGACCCTTTCTGCCGTCGGAGTCCGTTTTTTGACTCCTTCTAGGCCTTACCCCAAAGGCCAGAAGGGTGGAAAGATGTGGTTCCGTAAACAATCTCTAGGGACTTCGCCTGACGCACAGAGTCGTTTTCCTACCAGAGGCAGAGGTGGGAATAACAATGGTAGACGTCGCCCTAGGGGCAGGGGGGGTCCGCAGAACAAGGGCAATCGGGAAGCCTTTCCTGACAAGCCCTTTCAGCATCCCTGAGGTGTTGCCCGACTGCCCATCTTCGGAGGCAGTCGTGGGAAGATTGTCACTGTACCCAGAAGCCTGGCTATCCTTGACACAAGACAAATGGGTACAGTCCATCATTTCCGAAGGTTATTCCATCCCCTTTCTTCATTTTCCAAATCAGTCAAAAATCCCTTCCAGATGTTCCACCGCTCAAAGGGATATAGCAGCTTTGGAAATTTCAAAACTGCTTTCAAAAGAGCTATTCAGCCAGTGCCAGCAGACCAACAAGGATCCGGAATCTACTCAAGGTTCTTTTTAGTTCCAAAGAAAACAGGGGACTGGAGACCAATTTTGGATCTCAGTATCTTGAACAGATCGGTCAAGAAAACAAGATTTCGGATGGTCACGCTGCAATCCATTCTTCCCCTATTGGGAAAAGGAAACTGGATGTGCTCTATAGACCTTCAGGACGCGTACTATCACATAAAAATGAACATGCGCTCCAGAAGATTCCTCCGCTTCAGGCTGGGAACCAGTCATTTTCAATTCAGGGCCCTGCCCTTTGGTCTCACCACTGCCCCCGGTGTTTACCAAATGCATGGCAGTGGTAGCTTCTCACCTGAGGCGACAATGATTCCAGTTGTTTCCATTTTTGGACGACTGGCTCCTCACAGCTCCCACCAAGCATCTCCTTCTGATGGCCAGAGATTACACTTTTCGCCTGTCAAAAACTGGGTATCTCAATAAATTGCGAAAAGTCTGTTTTGTCGCCTTGTCGTACTATTACCTACATAGGCGCAAATTTAGATACTGTAAACATGTCTGCAACACTAACGAACCAAAGGATATCAGACATTCAAAATTGGTGTCACTTCTTCTCAACAACAACAGAGCCAAAGCCAGGTTAGTTCTAAAGGTGTTGGGAATCATGGCAGCGCCATACCTCTCCTCCCATTGGCCAGATACCACATGCGGATCCTTCAGTGGATGCTCTTTTCTCAATGGTCATACCAGGAACTTCCAATGTCTCACACCATTATGATCACGCAAGCGTGCAAAAAGCATCTCATGTGGTGGATGTCTTCCCCCCAGCTCCTGTTGGGGAGACCATTTGTTCCACCTCCTCCGGTTGCTACTCTGACAACGGATGCCTCCCTGATCGGGTGGGGGGGGCATTATCAGGGCAGGACAGTCCAGGGCACATGGCAACCAAACGAATGCCACTTGCACATAAATGTTCTGGAGATGAGAGCAGTGCTTTTAGCGTTGCAAGCCCTTCAAGACTCTCTTCCCTTGGGAACGATTGCAATCCAATTGTCTGTAGTGTGGTACATCAACAAACAAGGCGGAACCAGATCATACCCCCTGTGTCGAGAAGCACTCAGACTGTGGCAATGGGCGATTTCTTCTCAGCGTTTTCTGATAGCAACGCACATCCCCGGGAAGTCCAATCACATTGCGGACAAGTTGAGCAGAGCTATTCTCATGCCTCACGAGTGGTCTCTGAAAGACTCTGTAGTGAGAGAGATATTTCTCAAGTGGGGTCAGCCTTGCTGCGATCTTTTTGCTACTCCCCAAAACAGCAAGTGCAGAGAATACTTCACTCTATTCCCTTTACCAGGCCAACCCAGCAGGGACGCTAGTCCAAGTTTGGCCCGGGGACTTCTGTATGCATTTCCTCCTTTCCCACTGATCTCTCAAGTAATACAGAAAGCTATCGCTCAGAAGGCCTCATTGATCCTCATTGCTCCTTACTGGCCTCGACAAGTGTGGTTCCCCTTTCTACATCGATTTCTTTTGAGCGACCGTGGAATCTGGACCTAGTTCCAGATCTTTTGATCCATCAGTCGGGTCAGTTTCATCGCTCCCTCCCCTCTCTGAACCTCACTGCTTGGTTCCTCCACTTCCAACCGTAGCCAGGCTTCCTCAATTATCTCACTCTGTTAGAGATATTTTGATAGCTTCCCATAAATCTTCCACTCGAAAGATTTATTTGAGTAAGTGGAAACGCTTCTCATATTGGGCACAAGGAAAGGACATAGATCCTTTCACCGCTTCCATCCAACTAGTCCTTGATTTTCTTGCTGAACTCTTCCATGCAGGTTCATCTCCATCTACTCTTAAGGTTCAATTGGCAGCTATTTCTAATTTCCATGTGGGTATTTCTGAATCTGCCCTAATGTCCCACAAACTCTGCAAAGCCTTTTTGAAAGGAGTTTTTCTTCTCAGACCTCCTGTAAGAAATCCTCCTTCTCCTTGGGACCTAAATTTAGTTCTTGCTTCTTTGATTCTTTCCCCTTTCGAACCTGCAGCTTCATGTTCCTTAAAGTTATTATCATGGAAAACTCTCTTTCTGGTGGCTATCACATCAGCTAGAAGAATTTCAGAACTTCAAGCACTCAGTTGTCGTTCTCCTTACCTTGTGTTCCATAAGGACAGAGTTTCCTTACGAACTAACCCGTCCTTTCTGCCTAAGGTGGTTTCAACATCAAATCTAAACCAATGCATTGACCTCCCTGTCTTTTTTCCGGAGTATTCAAATAGGTCTGAACAAAAATTACACTGCCTGGATGTTCATCGTCAATTAAGGTACTACTTGGACAGGACGAAACAATTCAGAAAATCTGATCAGCTGTTTGTCTCCTATGCGGAAAGCAGAAAGGGACTTCCAGTTTCAAAGGTATCTTTATCCAGATGGCTAACATCTCTGATTACCCTTGTTTATGAGATTAGACACCAAAAACTGCCTAATAAACCTAAAGCCCATTCCACCAGAGCTTTGGCTACTTCTCTAGCCTTCCAAGACAGACTGCCTATTGACACCATTTGTGCAGCGGCTACTTGGGCTACTCCTCACACTTTTATTTCCCATTATAAGTTGGATTTAGCTTCTAGGCATAGAGCTAATTTTGGTTCCACTGTTCTCAGGAGTCTGTTCCGTTAGGCCACCCGGGACAAAGTGCTAGGGGCGGTCCCATCCAGCAAGAATGAAGGCGAGATAGACAACTTAACATATAGAAGTTATGTTCTTACCATAACGTTCCATGTTAGTTGTCTTCTTCTCGCCTTCTTCTTGGCCCCACCCTCCTTCCCCCTGGCCTGGACAGACCTAGAGGAGTTGTGATCGTGACCTCTCTTTCTACCACCTCTTTCTTAGTCATATGCTATTATGCATATTTTCTTGTTTCAGGATATAGGTCACCCCTTTTCTTCCTGCTGTTAGAGGTGGATTCTGTTTCACAGTTTTACTGTTTTTGATATAAGCTGGGTTAGCTTACAAACGAGATCTGAGGTAACTCTCGCCTAGCATTGTGGGATATAAGGGGAGCCTCGAGCCGGTGGAACCAACTCTCGAGCTTTTAGAGTGGCCGAGTCGGAGCCGAGGTCGGCTCCGAACCCATCCAGCAAGAAGAAGGCGAGAAGAAGACAACTAACATGGAACGTTATGGTAAGAACATAACTTCTATTTTCACCTACATGTTCTGGTAGCCGTTCATTTTGGATGTTAAATATTCCATGCAATTTGCTGGCCAGATAAATGGACTTCTATGTATACTGGTTAAATTTCTGCTAACCAGTAGCATAACCAGTTAAGTTCTCTTGTAAAATTATGTGCAGGTCTACTGAGCCAAAAGAAAGCGGCAAGTAAAATATTGTTAAATATGTTGATAACTAAAAACTTGGCATGTGTATGAGTATGAAGTCCTCTGCAGTTAACGATTGGCAAGTAGTAGAAGTGTATAACACCTTGATCTTGGAGCAAAGTTGTATGTCTTTAAATCAGTAGTTCCCAATCTTTTTTGTAATAAGCCATGATACAGGAAGTAGAAAAGAAAGATTAATTGCATGGCAAACATATATCCTGCTGTGTGGTTAGTTGTGTTTTTTTCCTCTTTCTGTCAATAAGGTAACAAAAAGAAATGCACATTTATTTTGTACAATATTACTATAAATTACAGAAGTTTTTTATCCGGTTCAGTTATGTTTGATTATCCAAACTACCCTAGGTCCCAATTAGTTCGGATAATCAACTCTATACTGTATTTGATGTTTTTGTGGCATGCTGTATGCAGTGCACGAATCTGTAAACAAAGTGGGCACATCAACTAATACATTTCTGAAGTTGCCCAACATTTCCTAGAATTTATAAACTGGATCAACTAGTCAACATTCCCACCAGAGTTGACAACATATTGGACCTGGTCATCACCAATATGGGTGACCGGTGTAACACACCAGGAGGTCAACCCCTCGCCGGTTAGATCTGACCATAAACAAATCATTCTGGATATCCACATTCCACCCACACCCCTGCTCAAGGAAACCATTGTGAAATACATTTCAAAAGCAAACTTCACGTTACTTAAGACTGAGGTGGAAAGTTTCAAAGCTCTCATGCTAAAGGATAACGCTGTCCAAGCTGCAAAATCCTTTACTAATGCATTCTACGGGCACCTACAAGAATGCATGGATCGTGCTATCCCAAGCAAAACCAAGACTCACTCCTCCAAGAATAGCAAACCAGTCTGGTGGACCCCTGCCATAAACAAGCTATACAACTGAAGGAGGAAACTAGTACAGAAAAGAGTAAAATCCCAAGAAGGTAAGACATCCCTGATCATTATCAGCAAAAAACTACGATCCCTCATAAAATCATCCAGGGCTAGCTTTGAAAGAAAAATTGCCAAGGACTCCAAAGATAACTACAAGGCATTCTTTAGCTATGTCAAGAATCTAAGTGGCAGTGCTCAAATCTGCGCGGAGTTGGTGCAGAATGGCACAAAATACACTGAACCGACCGATATTGCCAACATCCTGGCAGACAGGTTCAGTGCAAACTTCACCCCCCTCTCACCCCCAAAAGGGCCCATAATCATACCAGAAGAATGTAGACCCCCTGAAATCACAAACACTCTGGTTAAAACAGCCGTCTCCAAAGCCAAAAACACAGCGTCAATGGGACCTGACGGTGTCCCAGGCTGTGTCCTACACAAGCTCAAAGACTAACCCCTCACCTAAACACACTGTTCAAACTCAGCCTCTCCACAGGCTACATACCTATAGAGTGGCACACAGCAATGGTTATTCACTCCACAAAGGTGGCACCACAACAGACCCCGGGAACCATCACCCTATAAGCCTGACTAGCTTGGTCTGCAAGGCTATGGAGCACATCATCATGGAACTCATTAACCGAGACATTGGGAACCTACAGACACTGGAACCTACCTAGTTTGGCTTTATTAAGGGCAGATCATGCCTCCTAAACCTGGTGGACTTCTTTCAGACAGTTACCAAGGCTATAGACGAGGGAAAGGTGGTACACACAGCCTACCTAGAAGTTGCAAAGCCTTTGACACCATTCCCCATTCTGGTATTATAGACAAGCTCACCAGCCTGAATGTAAACAGCTATGTCACAAGATGGGTTGCCAACAGGCTAACGGACAGAACCCACATGGTGAGAGTTGCAGGAGCTAGATCCGACTCTAAACCGGTTACAAGTGGCATTCCCCAGGGCTCAGTCCTAGGACCCCTCCTGTTCGGCATATACTTCTCAGAGGTACAGGCAAGCACAGGAAGACTATGGCTGACCAAGTTCGCTGATGACTGCAAACTGGGGGCTGTAATTGACTCTCTAGCTGACACAGACATCCTCCAAAAGGGTCTCACTGAGGTGGATACCTGGTGTCAAAATCATGGCCTCAAGCTAAATGCCAAAAAGTACCCACAAACTACCACCTAGGTGGTAGTCCCCTAAATACTGAAGACGTAATAAGGGATCTGGGGACCCAAGTAGATGGTAATCTCTCCTTTGATCATCACATTGCCAAAGTGGTTAGAAAATCCTTCTATGTGGCCCACCTAATCACAAAAGGGTTCACATCCAGATCAAAAGAGGTCATTGTGCCCCTCTACTTATCACTCATCAGACCCATCATAGAGTACAATGCCCCATTTGGGATGTACCTTACAAGACACCTGCAACAGCTGGAAAGACCACAGAAGTACCTCACCAAGAGGATCACTGACCTCAAACAGATGCTCCATGCAGCTTGACTGAAGAAACTCCAGCTGTACTCTGTTGCATACCGCCTACGCAGAGGTGATCTCTGCCTGACATACAAGGCCATGCCCAACCCAGAATTGATGGACATGCTCCATCTAAAGAAAACCATATCCCCTCAAGCCACATGCTGTAGGGATCTAAACCTCACCACAACAATAAATAGGACATGCTGGAGGCATAGATTCCTGTCCCAGAGACTTCCCATGCTTTGGAACAAGATTCCAATCTACATTAGGCAGAGCTCTTTACTAACACTCTTCAAGAGAAACCTTGATGAGTGGATGGGAAACGGAGTTTACCCCAGGGATCACTTCAGTGACTCTGCTGGACAGAGGCACAGGGAACTAATCTAAGGGGGCGGCGAAAACCCAACACATTCTGGCTAGGCTTATAAATGCCTTCGGGCAGATAGCCTAGTACCTACCTATGAACCTACAAGTTCTTAACTATGGACAACATAACTAGAAGTAATACTTGGTTTGAATGGAAAAAAATGTCCAAGTGCTGGCAGCTTCCAAGCATTGAGAAGTGCAATATGACAAAGAATCCTGGAGGGCACTGCATTCTGGAAGGATCACAACTCAAAATTCTGGATGAAGAAAAATATTTAGGGGTAATAATTATCCCTAAAGTGAACCAGTCTAAGTAGTGCGGAGGAAAGCTGCTAGTCCATAAAGAATGCCATTATATAGAAAAGAGGGGACTTTTTTTTTCCAAGGAGGCAGTGGCCATCCTTCTGCCTCTCGAAGCACTAAATGAGTATTGTATTTAGAGATGTGGTTGTACAGGAAGGATGCCAGACATACTCCCAAGTAAAGGAACTGAATATTTGGGATATGGATACTTTTATTTATGTGGAAAGTTTCAAGGTTTTGTTGCTTAAAGGATAAAAAATATGGTCCACATGGTGTGGACATGCAGACTAATAAATTAGGTTGAGCTTGTACATAATTTGGGGAGGATTAGAGATCTGGGGTGGAAAGGCTTTGTTAGGGAGGAAAACACTTAAAAGTTGTGTGCAATGCAGTCTTTGGGCTTCTGTGGACCTGTGGTAGGTTGGATCAGAAATGATGACTAGAGAGAGCTGTGTATTGTAGGCCAGCTTCCACAGTGGTCATTGTCAATGAAAGAAGAGACCAAATGACATAAAGGTTAAGATCTTCACCTCCCATGCATAAGGTACAAAGTTCAATCCAGACCTCTGGCCAGTGCCTGTTTGGAATTTGCTTGTTTCTCCCTTTGTGTCTATGGATATGTCCCACTTCCGAAAGACATGCTTAGTGTTTCCATCTCAAACTCACCAATGAATAGGACTGTGGGCAGCAGCACAGACTCTACATGGTGCCCTGTAGGGTAAGAGTTCTGTAGGCCAACTGCTTTTGGGCATCTACTGTGGTGCGCAGTATCCTCAAGACAGGAACCCAGATCACAGGCTGCGTCCACTGCAGAGCAAGCCACTCAGTGATGTAAAATATAGTTGCCTTTTATATTAAGGAAACCTTTCTATAGGCCCCAAAAATAATACATAACAAAAAAAAAAAGCACATTTGTTTACTTTTTAAATATTTATTAAGTTCTTGCTTTACAAAACCTGTGTATGTTACATTATTGAATATAGCAGTGATCTGTAAGTATACAACTGGGCATGTACTTTAGAGGCAGTTCAAAGAAAATTTACTGGAAGGATTCTTTTGGTCATTGATTTAAGTTGGATTAAATGTTGCTTGTGTTTACATCTTTTCACCTTTGCATACAGATGCACTAGTGGGACATTGTGGTTAGCTTATAAAGTATATCATGAAGTGTTGCTTGCATTATTAAATCTTCAGATATACACAAGTCATTGTATGCACATGAATAATAACTTAGCTGAGCAAAAGTAGGCAGTTGTTGCAGGACATAGTGTATTATTGTAGCATGGAACAATTGCCTCATGCTGTCCACAGTTCTAATAGATTGAATTTGTACAAAATAAGGCTAATGAATGGGGTAATTGGGCATTTGATCCATAATTTGAGTGTTTTTGTTCCATAACTACTTTCAATCCTGAATATTTGTGAACCAAACTTTTGAACTTGGATCCATTAAGCTTGAATTTGGGAATGTCTGAAACGTACATAAGGCAGTCTTTAATGACATTTGGAACAAGACCAGTAGACTAGGCAGCCCTCATCTGTCTCTTCAGGGGATCCCATGAGCACTGTTTGGTTAAGTGACTTGACTCAAAGTCACCAAGTAGGCAAATGAAGGGGGAAGGAATCAAACCCAGTACTTTTGACTGCAGCTGTGCAGCTTAACAGTGCAGAGCATTAATCCTTATGATTTTGGTCTTATTTTCTTCCCAATATTCATAGGTTCATAGGTGTGTACTAGGCTAATGGCCGTGGAACCTTTACAAGCCTAGCCCATAAGATTACCCTGGCATCGTGCCACCCGACCCTAGTTCCCAGTGCCTTTGTCAAGTAGAGCCACTGGAGTGATCCCCGTGGTGAATTTTCTATTTCCCATTCACTCATCAAGATTTCTCTTGGAGGGCCAGTGAGCTGTTCTGGTTGACATGAATGGGAAGTCTGTTCCACAGCATGAGCAATCTCGGGGTTATGAACCTGTCCCTCCAGCTTGTTCTGTTGATTGTGGTAATGAGGTTGTGGTCTCTGGAGCGTGTGGTGCAGAGGAATTAGCTCCCAACTTGCAGTCATCTGCGATCTTTGTCAACCAGATTCCCTTTGTGTTAGCATGGACTTCAGAGAAGTAGATTCCAAACAGGAGAGGACCCAGGACTGAAACCTGTGGGACTCCATTCGGGACTGGTCAGCATTCTGACTTGGAGTCAGCTGCTTTCACACTGTGGGTTCTATCTGTGAGTCAGTTTGCAACCCACTTAGTGCTATAGGGTTGGTGCCTAGCTTACTGAATTTTTCTATTCCTGAGTGGGGAATGGTATCAAAGGCCTTGGCCAGATCAAGGTAGGTTGTGTGAATGACCATGCCTTCATCCACAGCTCTGGTGACTTGACTCAAAGAAGTTGACCAAGTTGAGCAGGCATGATCTACCCTTCACAAAACCAAACTGTGTGGGATCCAGAGTTTGGAAATTCCCTATATCCTTGTTTATTAGGTCCATGATGATGCATTCCATAGCTTTGCATATCAGACTCGTTAGGCTAATGAGGCGATAGTTCCCAGGGTCTGTAGTCGCTCCTCCTTTGTGGAGAGGGATAACTGTATCATTGCGCCATTTGGTAGAGACAAAGCCTGAGGTGAGGCTGTGATAGAACAGGGTTCACAGGTGAGGTGCCAGTTTCACTCTGTAGTTTGTGTACCACACAGCCAGGGATATTTTCAGGTCCCATAGAAGCTGTATTCTTGGGCTTGGACAGTGCTGTTTTAACCTGTGCAGCAGTAATACTGGGTGCCTGGCAATCTACTGTTAATGTGATAGGTCCTTTGGGAGAGGAGAGAGGGGTAAAGTTGGCACTGAATCTGTCAGCCAGTATATTGGCAATATCTGTTGGGTCGGTATAGGAGGTACCATTGTGCAGTAGCTCAGAGCAGATCTGGGAATTGCCATGGAGGTTCTTTACATAAATACAGAAGGCCTTGTGGTTGTGTTTACTGTCTGCTGCAATTCTGTTTTCTTAGCTAGCTTTAGAGGATTTGATGAGGGATCTCAACTTTTTGTTGAGGACGATAAGTGAGTTTTTCCAGTCTTGGGACTTCACCTTATTCTACATCAGTTTCCTCCTCCTGTTGTAGAGTTTCTTTATGGCAGGAGACCACTAGATTGGCTTCCTTTTTTTGGAGGAGAGCGTCTTGGTTCTATTGAGTATGGCGAGATCCATGCATTTGTGTATATGTTCGTACAGTGCATTGGTGTATGATTCGGCTGCCCTGCAATTATTCTTCCTTTGCATGGGTGCCCTGAAGTTAGCCACCTCTGATGTTCGTGTTACACTGCTGCAGTCATCACACTTGGGTTATCCTGCCGTCAGGATGTCGCTGTCTGCCCGAGTTCCAAAGTCTTGATCCGACGTCGGTTGCTGTCGCTTCTTCCCTGGCGTCAGTGCGCCAGGGGTATATAAGATGCAGCTGACACCATTTTCTTCAGTCTTTCTTGCAGCACGGTGCCCGATGCAAAAACAGTTCGCAAGTGCCGGTCGGCCGACTTCCTGAGATTTTCATTCCGAATCCAGAACTGAAGTCTTCTACAAAGCAAAGTAACCCGTTGGGGAAACTTTTTCTTGCCTCAGACCGATGTCAGTAAAAGTTATTTATTGTATTTCTTGTGGGAAGCAAATACCTCATAAGGATTTCCATTCCTATTGTATCTCATGCCTAGGCCCAGAACACGATGTCACTGGTTGTCGGTTTTGTGCTAGGTTTAACAAGCGCACTATTAAACGTCGGTTTGATTTTGCCCATTATTTTGGCAGAAAATTCAATTACACCATGCCGTCGGAACTTCCGACGACCGGAATACACAAAAAGCGCAAAGACAAGGACAGGCATCCGAGGCCCAAAACTGACGAAGCCTCTTCTAGGCCAGTCGCCAGTTCTCCGGGTTTCAGTGAGGTGCCTTCGCAGCCCCTGACGACTGCTTTTTTAGAACCACAGGGTGCCTCTGACTCCCACGTGGAGATGGCTGGGCCATCGGATACACCAGACTTGAGACCTACCGAGACTAACCCTTCAGAGGGCTCCGGAGTAGCTGAACAACCCGCAGATTAAGAGGGTGTTTCAGTTAGCCATTAAATCTTCTGCTAAATCTAAAACAAAGAAACAACTTCAGCATTCACCAGCACAGGCCTCCATGCCTAAGAAACAGATGCTTAAAATGGCCGAAGACCTAATTACTCTGATCAGGGGGTCCCACCCTCCTCCTGATTAAAGGCCTAGACAGGATGCAGACTGACTCATCCGACCAGGTGTCCATCTCCTCAGATCAAGGATACTCTCTACCCCCTTATGAGGATTCTGATGCTGAGGAATCCATTCCTTCAGCCTCTCCACCAGAGGACTACTCCTTTGGGGAAACCTTACATACCATGCGGGAGCATTTCCATTGGGAGGGCCAGGATTACTCAGAATCCAAGAAAAGGCTCAGAGATTTCCTTTTATTACCTCAACACAGACCCCTTGCTATTCCGCCAGTGTTAGATATTGTGGATGATGTGTATGCTTAATCCAGCTTAAATCCTGATTCTTTACCTCCAGCTCCAGTTAAGCCAGACAGATATTACAGAGTCCCCGACTCTCACAAATTCCTTTATAAAAGCCCTGTTGCTGACCCTGAAACTATTTCCCAGGGTCCCATAGGGGTAAAGGCCTCTACAACAAAAAACTCCAGTTCCCTCTGACAGAGGTTCCAGGGCATTAGACAGATGGGGAAAGAAAGTATATACATCTGCAACTTTAGCAATGAGAGCACTAAATTGCCAGTTTCACATGCTAAAATGTCAGCAATATTTGATGTCTCAGTTAAAACAAAAAATGCTTCCAAATTCAGATCTTCCTAACTATAAGGAAATGCAGGGTTTATTGCATGCAGCTGAACAAGTGGGAAAACATATTTTGCAATGTGGTTTTGATTCCTTAGAGGCCTCCTGTAGAGCAGCAGTTACAGGGTCCGTCATTAGAAGACATGCTTGGTTAAAAGAACAGACCTTACCAGATCATGTTAAAGCAAAATTATTGGATGCACCTTTGCAGCAGGCTGTTTTATTTGGAGTTAAGGCAGAAGAGGTATTAAAGAAAATGGAGGATAAAGCAAAATCTATGCAAACAGTGAAGGATTTCTTACAGGTTCAGCCTCCTCGATTTAGCAGAAATTGGCCAACAAAGAATTGGTCCTTTCCAGTTTCAGACAGACCTCAAAGGGGACGATACAGACGTCCAAGAGGCAGAGGACAACTACAAGGTACTTACAGGCCTCGACAATGGGGTGCTTCAACCCAGAAAGAAGGGGAAGACAGGCCTCAACCTTATAAAAAGCAGACCCAATGACTTCCCACTACAGCTGCCAAACATCTCTCTCTTGGCAGCCCCCTTGGGGGGAATACTGACACTTTTCAGTCACAATTGGCAAATAATCACCCAGGACAAATGGGTTCTCGATATTGTGTCTCAAGGTTAGAGGTTCCACTTTCACACTCTGCCAAGGTTAAAAGGAATGCCAAATCTGCCACCAAATCAGTGGGCAGAGGCTCAAAGGCAAATTACAGCACTCATGGACATAAGAGCTATTCAAAAGGTACCAACACAGGAGCAAGGACAAGGATTTTACTCAAGACTCTGGATGTTCCAAAATTCAAAATGTTGACACTACAGCAGCTTCTTCCCATGCTGGGCAAGAAAGCTTGGCTCGTAACATTGGACCTCAAGGAGGCATACCTGCATGTCCCTATCAGACAAAATTACAGAAGATACCTCAGATTCTTAGCAGGTTCAATGCGCTACCAATTCTCTGCAGTGCCCTTTGGCTTATCTACTGCGCCCAGGGTCTTTACAAAATGCCTGGCACCAGTTATTGCATTTTGCAGACAAAAAGGAATTCAAATTTACCCATATTTGGACGACTGCCTTATTCAAGCAGAGAGTGAAGACATTCTTCTAAAGCGTCTGGCGTTTGTAAAAAGACTGCTAATTTGCCTAGGGTACACGGTAAACGAAAAGAAATCAAAACTAGTGCCCTCACAAGAGATAATATTCCTGGGTGCCAGCTTAAATACAATGGCCCAGATGGCTTATCTCATGCCAGACAAGCAAGGACAACTGACTCAGTATTTCCATTTGATAAAAACTCAACTCCCTGCAAGAAAAATTCTGCAGGCCTTGGGTTACATGGCATCTTGCATACTACTAATTCCATATGCAAAACTGCATATGAGGAAACTACAATGGTACCTAAAGAGTGTCTGGTCTCAACACTGTCACAGTTTGGAAACAGTAATACCACTTATTCCTTGCCTTCAACAGGAGTTTCGATGGTGGGCTCAAGCCTGTCACCTCAATAAGGGACAGCCTTTCACTCAACCCACAGCCAGGCACAACACTGACAACAGATGCTTCGGATTACGCCTGGGGAGCACACATGGCAGGAAAATGTATTCAGGGCAAGTGACCCGCAGAACAAAGGCATCTTCACATCAATCAAAAAGAGATGCTAGCTGTACAAAATGCACTTATAGCTTTCAAGGACCTTCTGCATCCAGGACAACTACTTCTAAAGACAGACAACACCACAGTCATGTGGTACATAAACAAGGGGGCACTCATTCATATCCCCTCTGCAGACAAGCCATGACCTTGTGGAACACAGCTATAACCTATCAAGTTAATCCTCAAGCACAATTCCTGCCAGGAGAGAAAAACACAGTGGCAGACGACTTAAGCAGAAACATCATGGATCCGCACGAGTGGAAATTACATCCACAAATGTTCAAGATGATAATACAGAAATGGTGGAGCCCGGACATAGATCTGTTCGCATCCCCAATGAATTGCCAGCTACAGAAATTCTGCACAAGGACTTACCACCCACAAGTATGGACAGTGGATGCCCTCTCATTCAGCTGGAAAAACCTACAAATATACGCTTTCCCACCACTGCCTCTCCTTTCAAAGGTACTCATAAAAGCCAGACAAGAAAGGCCAAAGATGATCCTGATTGCCCTAGACTGGCCACGCCAGCACTAGTATCCAATCTTAAGGAACTTAGCACAAGGACCACCACGGATTTTGCCTCAAATCTCACAACTTCTGGCTCAGCAAAACAATCAGATTCTTTACGGCCAGCTCTAAACCTGGCTGCATGGAAGATTCCTTAGTCAAGCAAACAATGCCTCTCTCCAAAGCTGTTATGGATGTCATTCTGGAGCTCAGAAGGCCTAGTACCAGGAAAGCCTATTCGGATAAATGGAAGAGATTCTGTGCCTGGAACCAGGTTCACAACCTTGACCCTTTTGTCCCAAATATTCCTCAGATACTGCAATAATTGACTGAGATGCTGGACAAGGTTCTCTCCTTTTCATCCATTAAGATGCATGCCTCTGCCATCTCTGCTAATTACAACACAGATCCACCATTTTTTTCTCATCCTTTGGTAAAACAGTACCTCAGAGGGGCTAAAAACATAAGACCGCCCCGTACCTCAGAGGGGCTAAAAACATAAGACCGCCCCGTAGAGCACCAACTCCAACTTGGGACCTCAACTTTGTCTTGGAGAAATTAACTTTACCTCCTTTTGAGCCAGCTAACTCAGCAGACTTAAAATATGTCTCTTGGAAAACTGCTCTGCTCCTGGCAATAACCTCAGCACGAAGAATTTCAGAATTACAGGCACTAATGGCAGTGGAACCTTTCATCATATTCCACCAAGACAGGGTGTCTTTAAGAACGAACCCTACTTTTATGCCAAAAGTGGTATCAAGTGTGGCTCTAAACCAAACTATTTACTTGCCGACTTTTTATCCAAATCCACAGAATAAAGGGGAGAGACTACTGCATTCCTTGGACATACACAGGCAGTTACGCTTCTACTTGGACAAAACTAAAGCTTTCAGAAAAACTGAGCAATTGTTTGCATCATATGCTGCAGGAACACAGGAAAAAGCCATTTCAAAACAGACCATTTCAAAATGGGTATGCCATTGCATACGTTTCTGCTATACACATCATGGGAAAACTGCACCTAACAACATTAGGTCTCATTCCACCAGGGCAACAGCCACTTCAACTGCCTACCTCAGAGGAGTACCTACCAAGGGCATTTTGGAAGCAGCAACTTGGAGTTCTGTACATACCTTCACCAAGCATTACCATCTGCCTCTTTACTCAAAATCCAGAGCTGGCTTTGCCACTGCAGTTCTGCAGGGCCTTATAGCCACCCCTAATACCTTATAGAACCAGCCACCTTACCTCTGCTTTGGGATTCTACCCAAGTGTGATGACTGCAGCAGTGTAACATGATGAACATAGTACAGTTTTGTACCTACCATAAATGTAGATGTTAGAGTGTATACACTGCTGCAGTCCAGGTTACCCTCCCTCCTTCCCCTTTTACTTGCTCTAACCCTAGTATTCTTCCCTTGGCTGCCTATGGGAAGTATTTGCTGGTAACATAAAGTATTTGATTGCTTTTCTTATGTATATTTTATTAGCAATTTACATTGCCTACCTTTTTGGGGGCACCTGACATCTGGGGCAAGAAAAACTGAAGAAAATAGAGTCGGCTGCATCTTTTATACCCGTGGCACACTGACGTCAGGGAAGAAGCGACGGCAACAGACACTGGACCAATACTTTGGAACTCGGGCCGACTGCGGGACCGCCTGACGGCAGGATAACCCAAGTGGGATGACTGCAGCAGTGTATACACTCCAACATCTACATTTATGGTAGGTACAAAACTGTACTTTTTTAGGAGCCCAAAGTAAGCTTTGGAGAAGTTTTTCTTGGTGGTTAACTTTGTGGGGTGGGGGTGGGGGGTGGGATGTGGATTTCCAAGGTGATTAGTTTGTGGTCGGAACTAACCAGGGAGGAGTTGATTATTGGTGTAGAGCAATGGCCACCCTTGTTAGTATTGACCAGGTCAAGGATGTTGCTACCTGTAGTGGGGGTAAGAAAGAGCTGGTCCAGGGCATTTGGAATTAATGAATTCCCAGAAACATTGGACAAGTGTATTAGTACATGAGTAATTTTCCCAGTTAATGGAGGGGTAGTTGAAGTCGTCCAGTATGAGAGTGTTAGGTTGGACCCTAATATTCTCCAGGGTGCTTAGGAACGTGGATTGAGAGTCTTGTGACATGGTTGGGGACCTATAGCAGGCTACGACCTGAATCGCTGTCTTAACCAATGTTAGCTGCACCTGAAGTATATGTGATGTGTTGTGTTGTGTTACCAGTCAGGAGGTGTGTGCATCCTTCATGAATATGGAAACACCACCGCCTTTGGAGCTTCAGTCCAAGTTCTGGGGGCCGACAGTTGTGGAATGAGTTGCAGCCTGGTAGTGCAGGAGTGCTTTCTGCTGCCTTGAACCAGGTCTCTGTTACAGCACAAATGTCGATGTTTTCCATTTTAAGGAGTGCTTCGAGCGAGTGCCTTTTGAAATTTAGACTTCTATTGTTGAGCAGCATGACCCTCAGATTGCATTTGTTTGTAGCTGTTATGGTGGTAATTTGGTCTTTTGAACACTGCCTAAAAAGGGCACTAGGGGTGGCAAGAGTTTTGGCCAGTATCCGAAAGCCCAAGGGTGGCAGATGCAGGCCATCTCTGGCAAAGCATCGAGGTCTGTCAATCATGTCATCCCAGGCAGACAGGTATTGGATCCCCATAGAATGACACCAGAAATTTAACCAGTTGTTGAAATCAATCATTTTCTGCTTGTACTGTGGTATCGTTCTGGATGATGGTAGGATGCTGCTCAGGGCTAGTGTTATACCCGCATGGGCTACATAGTCTGAGAGCTCCTCCATGTCTCTCTTCGTATAGTCCAGGGAGGTACATCTCAGGTCACTCACACCCACATACACTGACAGAGTCCTATATGTACCTGTTGTTGAGGGACCTGAGTGCATGCGTTATGTGGTGGATCCTGGCACCTGACAGGCAGCTGACTGTCACTTTCTCCTTATTCATCCTAGTGAGTGGAGCATCAGTGTGCCTCACTATTGAATCGCCTACGCCTAGCGTGTTGGGCATGCTGTTTTGCCTTAGGGGTTTTGGTTGAGTGGCACACTGTTTATTTAGGAGAGTTATGTGTCTCATGATTAGTGTTGTGTTGTGGTGGTAGAGTGCGTTTTTGCCTTGGACGTCTATGTTGTTTGGATAGATTTTTATTGAGAGACTCCACGAAGGTGGGTGTCTGGTTTGTGGTTTTATGTAAAGGCAGTGCTGGTGTGTGTTCTGGAGGGCTATACATGTTCCATGTGGTATAGTGCAAGTGTTGACCTTCTCCTCTTGACCAGCTATTCCAGTCTTGGCTGAAGAGTGCGTGGCTTCCAATTTGGATATGTAAGTGCATCTCTCACAAGTCTGAGTGTTGGGAGGTAACAGGAGCGGGTTGTCTGTGTTCATTAGGCAGTTGCTGCATTGCCTCAGGATGCCCAAGTTCACCAGGTTAATAGGAGAAAGCACAGGGAACTGATCTTTAGACATGCCTGGAGGGGTGGCCATTGATAATAAGTACTGGAACGGTTTCCTTGTAGAACGTTTAGTGCTGGTAGCACTTTTGTGTGCTACATTAATTCCTACAAGAAGTCCGGTAAAGTGCTAGACTAATAAGCTAGTAAAAGTGCAGTAGAGGAGACAACTAGCAGATGTAAGGGAAAAGTTGAAGAGCAGACTTTGGCATTGCCAGATGCTTACAAACGGTCCTGGATACAGCAAATCTGTATCTGGACTAGACTAGTTACAGGAAAGATGGGAAACCAGCGCAGGCACGGACTTTTAAACCAGAAAGTTGAAATGACATTTTTTCCCAAAATCTTAAAACTATGCTATTGGTTGCCATTTTTTTAAAATATTATTTCTGTTTATTTTTAATGAGTATTATGATTCCTTTATTTTTGTATCTTTTACTTCAGATGACAACCATATGTTGGGGATTTAACAGAATATTATTTTCATCATTCGTATGGATAAAAATAACCAGATGCAGCTTTTCCAGCTCTTATCTCTTATTTAACATCTTCTGAGAGTTTTCCATTTACTTATCTTTTTGACCTATGTTCTTTCACTGTTAATACTACATATCCTTCCTTTCATAAACTTGGCCTGTTAATGCATCTCAGCTTGATCTGTAGTATCTTCTTGTTTTATCAAAAAATCTTTACTATTTTGCATGGCACTCTTCCAGTGCTAACCTTACAGTCATCTAAAAGTAGACTGTATTTGATATTCTTCATTATAATGACTGCTGCAGTAGCCCTTTGCTATAAGGGTTATATCATTCTAAGGATGCAACAGTCAGCCAGCTCCGTAAGCTTCAAGGGTACTTCCCATCCGCCCAAACCATTATTCTACTCAAGTTGAGGCGAAGAAAAGGAGTTTGATTGCCAAGTCCTTCGGAGCTTTCCTGATGCCAAAGAGTGCTCCTCTTGCAAGATTTCAAAGGTCGACTGTCGGCTAATGTTTTCCGTTGTTGGGCAGGTAAGTTTCCTTAAGGGAAAAAAACTTCCACATTTTACTTTTCTGAAAGAAAATGAAATTTTTGTATGAAATTATAAATTCTAAGCTAGGAAAAAATATTTTATTGTCTGTCATGTGACATTTTAGTAATGTTTAAACAGGAGTGTTACTTTTCATTTTATAGAAAAAAGTTGTGAAAATTAATTTAAAACTGTGTTTTTTGGTAAAAATTGTTTTCATTTACTTTAAGGCCTGGGTTAATTGTTTATGTGCTTATAACCCTGTTCTTTGTTGGGAAAAAAATGACCTTTTTTATATTATAACTGTTTACCTGTTTCACAAAGTACTGCTGCTAGACTGTCCCAGAAATCAGTCAGCTTTACCATGGAACAACCTAACAGTTCCTTGGTTCTTCCTTCCACCAGCCATAAAAAGAAGAAAATTTATTAAGCTAAATGTTTTCTCATTTATGGGTCTCCTCAAATTATCTATGGTATGATCCCAGTTATTCTCATAAGGGGTAATATACAGTTACTAACCATGGGATGGGCAAGGCCAGTCTCTAACCAAATGGGTAGGTTAATTCAAGCACAAAGAGAAACTGGCCTGGCTTAAAATGGCCAGCAAGGACAGCTAGCATAGTACTTAACTATGAACCTAAACAGCCTTTGCCACCTCAGCAGGGCTGCTAAATTGCCTCAGACACTGATGGGTGGTCCTGCAATGGCCATTTCTAGTTCCTTGGCTTCCTCATGTCTAGTACCTACAGCCACCATAGACTGGGGGGTTAGATAAGTTCTCTGTAGCTGTCGAGTGCTCTTGCTGGGTAACAGATAATTAATCTTGTCAGTCCTGAGAGAAGAAGCAGGGAATTCTCCTGCCTAGCCAGAATGGATTATCTGTCCCTAGGAAGGTTTTGCTTGGCAAAAGTGGGCCTTCTCCTGTCCTGACTAGTTTGGACAGGAGAAATTTACTGGGCATGTCTTGGCGTTTAGTTCAAACTCTTAACCTTTCCAGTTCAGAAGTTTCTGGCAAGACAAAAACAAATTCTTCATTTTCAGAAGAGGGTATAGATTTTGAAACACAAAATGATTGTTAAGGGATGACTTCTGTGTTTTCTGCCATGATTTCTGATTGAGATTTTGAGAAAAGTGTGGCTCCTGCCAGTCCCTTTGAAAGATTCCCATTTTCAGAAACTATTTCCAGAATGAATCAGTTTCATTGGGAACATAATGACATTTGCCTGTCTCTGTAGAAGTATAATTTATTGCAGCTGGATTTTCATGAATCAACACCAATTTATTCCGTTCTTTCATTATTGGAAAATGTATTTGTGACTGCCTGCAACTTTCCTGGCAAACCAGCCTGCTGCCTCAAGAAAGTAGATAGATCACATAAAGTTTCTCAGTCTTTCAAAATTTTACACCGTAATCCCACATAAGATCCAACAGTTATTTCTTTGGTGAATACCAATCCCTCCTCTTCTGACAAGGATGGAAAAGCTTTTTAAAGACCTGGGTTGTGGGGGGGTTGTATTCTTCAGTGACACTTATTTGTAGAATTCTTCATGATCAAGCTCATATGTTAATTTATGCTTGCCTCTTTTGAGAACACGAGAAGTATTGTGGCATTGCTACTTTTGCTTCTGGGGGGGAAAAAAACATTTTTGTGTATCCTAATTGCTTCTGTGTCTCAAGTGGCTACCCACTGTTGAAATGTGCTTTTGATTCTGCTGGTGCCACTGGAACTGTTATGTATAGATTTGTTTGGCTGCATACCCAAAACCTTCCAGTAGATGTCTGAGATAAAATTTTGAATTCTTCTTAGACATAGTTTTTGGACTTTCAGCTACAGTGGTCTTTAAAATGTATGATGAGAGATGGAAGCTGATTTAAAGATCATCTGATTTTCAGCCTTCTCCTAGTTTGATAAGATATTTAATGCTACCTTTACAATTTTTTTCAAGAAGCAAAATGAACACAACAAGCTGCTGGTAAGCAAAAGTTTAAAAAGCAATGCCAAGGAGGTTCCAAAAAGAAGGTGGAACCTGTCAGGACAATCTAAGCGTCTCAACTAATTGTTGAGAGTTCCCACCCTGGCAAACCTTTAATCCTTCCATAAAGCCTGAACTTCTATTTCTTTATTTGGCAACCGATATTTTAGACTGCTGGGTTCTGAAGGTAATTCATCAAAGTTGCTGATGACAGTGGGAGTCTCTCCCTCCTTTTCAAGAGTCCCCCTTATCTGCCAGACCAGACTTCTCTTTTTCTTCCTGTCATTAAGCAGCTACTGCCTCAAAGGGTGATAGAAGTGGTCCCTCCTCCTCAGCTTGGAGAATTTTTATTAAAAGAATGTTTCTGGCGCCAAAGAAAACATTCATGGAGACCAGTTCTGGATCTTAACTTTCTTTTAACATGTTTGTGATAGTGCCAAGTTCAAAATATTATCTCTTTACAATTTCTTACTTCTCGTTCCCCATTTGAGTTTTCTGGCATTCTTAAATTTAGGATTATCATCATTACTTTCCTTTTTAGGTATAGATTTCAGATGTGTAAGATTTTCTGTGCCTGGATCATGCTATGAGTTCTATGCATCACACTTTGATCTATCCTCTGCTCCAGTAGCATTTATAAATTGTCTAGTTCCTGTGATAGCCTACTGTGGATGGCAAGGTATTACATTTTCCGTATTTAGATGACTTTCTTATCTTTGCAGAGTCTTTTTCAAAATGTCAGGAATGTCATACTATGGTGAGGGATCACCTGCAGATACTGGGGTTCCAGAAGAACATGCAAAAGTCTTGTGTGACTACTCCTCACAGGACTGTTTATTAGGGTGTCTGTTTTTGATTTTTTTTCTACTCGGACTACTATCTCAGTTTGGGAATTCCTCAGGATTCTGGTCTCATTAGATATAAAATTCTCATGATTCCTCTAGCAAGACTTCACTTGAAAAAAATTCAGTGGTACCAAAAATCTTTATAGTTCCAACCTCATCATTCAGTGACATTCCAGATTCCAGTTTTGGGCTTTGTGAAAGGGATTTTTTTTTTTTTAGGAGAGAGAGAGAATTTCATCGTAATCCAGATCTCCTGTTTTTCTTTCCAGCTGCAGCATAGTCTAACAACACATGCCGTAAACTTTGCTTGGAGAACAATATTTGGGAATAAAAGTGCAGGGTCTTTGAAACTGCAAAGAAGGGACCAAAACGTATGAACTTAAGAGGCACTGACACTCATAAATGCTCAGCTCTCTGAATCTTCTATGGTCCCTGAGACCATTTCAGGTGTTTACAGACAGCACCGAAATTATGCGATAAGTAGACAGTGGGGAAGTAGATCACTCCCTCTGTGAAGTCTAGCCATGGTAGGCCTGAGATACAGATTTTAAGCACAATTTCACTCGACTGGTATATTGCATACTATTGGAGTAAAAATTTTGTAACCAATATTTCACAGCAATGGCAACTCTAACAAACACCAACTCTGCAGTCCACTAAGGAAAATGGTACATTTTCGTATTCATTTTATTGAGCACTTTTTTCTCACTTAGACTAATTCAGAATAACTGTACCTCACAAATAATCATTTTAAGTACACATCCATTTACATTTTATTGGTTAACTTTTTAAAAAGAAACTTCATTTAATGTTTCTTAGTAGTCTTTCCATAAATGATTTAAAGTGATAGATGCATCATTTGTCATTTAAAAATCGCACAATACTGAAATTACATTCTCTTCTTATAAATAAAAACACACGTGCGCACACACATATGTATATGTATGGGTCTACCTGTTATTATCAAAAACCCACTACACCGAACTTCAAAAAAAGAGCCGACTTTGCCTAACACTTACATGTTCTTCATCTCACATTGCTGCAGTCCTTACTTATGGGTAGTCCGCTGTCCTCGGTCGGCCCGAATACCAAAGTATTAGCCTGACGTCGGTCATGGGCGCCTAGATCTGACATCAGAGCGTCAGGGTATAAAGGCGCATGACCGACGTCATATCCTCAGTCTTTTTTGCCGCATGGTCCGATGCAGAAGCAGCGTTGCAAGTGCCGTTCGGCGTTCTGAAATTTTTCGTTTTCGGAGTTTCAGACCGATACCAAGTTGGGCTAAGTACCCCGTTGGGGAATATTTTTGTCTTTTCTTGCCTCAGTTACTTACCGGATGTCAGAAAAAGTGAATAATTGTATTTCTTGTGGGAAACAGATACCGCATAGGGATTACCACTCTTTGTATTCCTTGTTTGGGACGAGCACGACGTAGTTGGGTGTCGGTTTTGTGCTAGGTTTAATAAGCGCACTATAAAACGGAGGTTAGATTGCGCTAGGTTAGTCTTTGGCAAGAGGTGTAATTATAATATGCCGTCGGATGTTCCGACGCCTGCTTCTACTAAGAAGCGCAAAGACAAATCTTTTAAGCCTAGGCAGGATGATTCGTCCGTTTCGGACGCCGGACCTTTAGAAGCTACAGCTGAACAGGTGGATCCGGCTGAAGTTTCTCTTGAGTCCCAGGGGGAAACTTTGATTTTACAAGATGTGGCCTCTCAGGAGGCAGGCCAGGCTGAAGGGGCCTCTCAGGTTACTATTCTCCCTTCTATGCCTAAGGTGATTAGGCCTTCTGCTACTGTTTCTAAGGCTCCTTCTAAGGGCAGGTCTGTTTTGCCTTCCTCTGGTGTCAGTTCTGGTTCTTCAGGGTCTGTGCCTAAAAGCACATGCTTAAAATGGCAGAGGATTTGATTACTTTAATTAGAGGTTCTATGCCCTCCTGATAAGAGGCCCAGGATGGAGCCAGAGTTGGAAAGTTTGGAGCAGGCCTCAGATGATTCAGAGTCTTTGCTGAAGACATTCAAGATTTCCTCCTTATTCTGATTCTGATGCAGAGGATTCCACTCCTTCTGCTTCTCCTCCAGAGGATTTTTCATTTTCAGAAACTCTGCATTCCATGAGGGAGCATTTTAAGTGGGAGGGACAGGATTACTCTGATTCACGGAAGAGGCTTCGGGAGTTCTTGTTTTTACCACAGCATAGACCCTTAGCTATACCTCCGGTTTTGGATGTTGTTTCAGATGTTTTCTCGGAAGCTTCCCTTAATCCAGATTCTGTGCCTCCTGCCCCAGTTAAACCGGACGGGTATTACAGGGTGCCTGAGGCTCATAAATATCTGTATAAGAGTCCTAGGGCGGACCCAGAAACTATTAGTCAGGGGCCTAAGGGTGTTAGAGCCTCTGTTGTTAAGAATCCGGTTCCTCTGGATAAGGAAGCTAGAGCTTTGGATAGATGGGGTAAGAAGGTGTATACCTCTTCTACTTTAGCAATGAGAGCTTTGAACTGCCAGTTTCATATGTTGAAGTATCAGAATTTCCTCCTTTCTCAGCTAAGATCTAAAGTGGATGCTTTGGCAGAGGGCATAGAGTGTAAAGAATTGCAGGATTTAGTGCATGTTTCTGAACAGGTGGGTAAGCACTCTTTGCAATGTGGTTTTGATGCTTTACAGGCTTCTTCTAGGGTGGCTGCCACTGGTTCAGTTATTCGTAGGCACGCCTGGCTTAAGGATCAGAATTTGTCTGAGCATGTTAAGTCTAGAATTCTGGATGCCCTTTACAGTCTGAAGTTTTGTTTGGTCCTCCTGTGGAGTCTGTCTTAAAGAAAATGGAAGACAAGGCTAAGTCTATGCAGACTGTTAAAGATTTTTTACAGGTACAACCTCCAAAGTTTAGTAGAAATTGGCCTACTTAAGGGGTGGACGTACCCTTCTTCTGATTCTCAGTCTAGGGGTAGATCTAGGCGTGGTAGGGGCAGAGCTCAGAGTACCTTCAGGCCGAGACAATGGAGTTCGCCTGCTCAATCTGCTGGTGAGGGCAGGGGCCAGTCCTTTGTAAACAGGCCCAATGACCTACATTTTCAGCTGCCAGATTCTTCTTGCCTGGCAGCTCCTTTGGGAGGAAAGTTGGCTCTTTTCAAGCAAAATTGGCATTTAGTCACCCAGGACAAATGGGTATTGGACATTATAAACCGAGGTTACAAGTTCTATTTCCACACCATGCCTCCTTTCAAAGGCATGCCAGACGTCCCTCCTCGGCAAAGGATAGAGGCTCACAGACAAATTTCTTTACTTCTTCAAATAGGAGCTATACAGCCAGTTCCTCTGTCAGAAGTGGGCCTAGGATTTTATTCTCGCCTGTTTCTAGTTCCAAAGAAAGGGAACACGTGGAGACCAATTTTGGATTTATCTATCCTCAACACTTACCTGGACATTCCAAAGTTCAAGATGCTGACTTTACAACAACTTTTACCTCTGTTGGGAAAAGATCACTGGATGGTTACTCTGGATCTCAAAGAGGCTTACCTTCATGTTCCTATCAGGCCCAGTTGCAGGAGGTACCTGCGTTTTCGGGCTGGAAATTTACATTGTCAGTTCTCTGCATTGCCCTTTGGCTTATCTACTGCGCCCAGAGTGTTCACAAAGGTTCTGGCTCCCGTGATAGCATTTTTCAGACTAAGAGGAATACAGATTTATCCTTATTTGGACGACTGCCTGATTATTGCACAAGAAAAGGACTAACTTCTTCATCATCTACAGTATGTGATGGCAGTGTTAAGATGCCTAGGGTATTCTGTGAACGAAACAAAGTCCAGTCTAGTACCCTCTCAGGACATGTGCTTTCTGGGTGTGAGACTGAATACAGCTTCCCAGATGGCCTTTTTGACCCCGGACAAACAAAGAAGCCTTTCTCTTTATTTCCAGCAAATGTCTCTACGGTCCAGGCTGACTGCAAGGACAGTCCTTCAAGCCTTGGGGTTCATGGCATCTTGTATTCCGGTGCTTCCCAATGCCAAATTGCATATGAGGAAGCTTCAATGGTATCTCAAAAATGTGTGGACACAGCACTGTCAAGATCTAGACACTGTCATTCAGATAATACCTTGCATTCAGAAGGAGTTTTTGTGGTGGGCTCAGGAATGTCACCTAAACAAGGGACTCTCTGTGACCCGGCCAGAGGCGAGTCAGATTCTAACGACAGATGCCTCGGACAAGGCTTGGGGAGCACACCTCAATGGAAAATGGGTGCAAAACACGTGGCCTGTCAAACTCCAACATTTGCATATCAACTTGAAGGAAATGTTAGCAGTCCAGTTTGCATTGATGGCTTTCAAAGATTTACTTCACCCAGGGCAGGTGTTGATTCAAACAGACAACACTACTGTCATGTGGTACATCAACAAGCAGGGGTACCGATTCTTACCCTCTTTGCAGGCAAGCGATGATTCTGTGGGAAACTGCTCTCAATCTACACCTCAGTCTTCAGGCAAGGTTTCTACCAGGAGCACAGAACTCCTTAGCAGATGTATTGAGCAGACAAATAGTGGATCCTCACGAGTGGAAATTGGATCCTCATGTATTTCAACAGTTGACAGTGTTATGGGGAACTCCAGACATAGATCTGTTCGCTTCTCCACTAAATTACCAGTTGCCAAAGTTTTGCACAAAATGTTTCATCACACAGCTTGGAAGGTGGACGCTCTATCATTCAGTTGGAACAATCTGCATGTATATGCCTTTCCACCTCTGCCTCTTCTTCCCAAGGTACTTTTGAAGGCCAGACGAGACAAGCCAACCATGATTTTGATAGCACCGGATTGGCCTCGACAACACTGGTACCCACTACTGAGGAGTTTAGTACGAGAACCTCCATGGCCTCTGCCTTTGATTCCGCACCTTTTATCACAAGAGGACACTCACTTCCTCAATGTCAAGATTCAGTCTCTGCATCTAACAGCCTGGCATATTCTGTTTTAGATTCTGGAGGGTCTCAGCTTCCACAACAAGTTTTGAATGTTATTTTGGAGGCCAGGAGGCCTAGTACCAGGAAAGTTTACGCTGAAAAATGGAGGAGATTTTTTATTTGGAGCAAAGGAAAGGGCCTTGATGTCTCCAAACCTGATTTAAGTGTTGCTCTTCAATATCTTACTGAGCTATTGGACAAGGGTTTGTCTTTCTCCTCAATAAAGGTTCATGCTGCAGCCATTTCTGCTCACTATGATTGTGACCCTCCTTTATTCTCTCATCCTTGGTTTAAGCAATTTCTTAGAGGGGCAAAGAATATAAGACCCCCACGTAGAGCTCCTACTCCTGCTTGGGATCTCAAGTTTGTGTTGGAAAAACTTACTCTACAACCTTTTGAGCCTGCAGCTACTGCCGAGTTAAAGTATTTGTCATGGAAAACTGCTTTTTGTTGGCCATTACCTCTGCAAGAAGGGTTTCTGAATTACAGGCCCTCATGGCAGTGGAGCCTTTCCTGATTTTCATAAGGATAGGGTATCTTTGCGTACTAATCCTTCCTTTATGCCTAAAGTGGTTTCTAGTGTGGCCTTAAATCAAACTATTCATTTGCCTACTTTTTATGCAAACCCCAAAATAAAGGGGAAAATTTTGCATACTTTGGATATTCACAGGCAGTTGCGTTATTATTTGAGCAGAACCAAGGAGTTCAGACAGGCTCAGCAATTGTTTGTTTCTTTTGCTTTGGGTTCACAGGGTAAACCTGTTTCAAAACAAACTATTTCTAAATGGATTGGGTTTTGTATTTCTTTCTGTTACTCCCATCATGGTAAGGAGATTCCTGCTGGAATCAGGCCTCATTCCACTAGGGCTACTGCTACTTCTACGGCCTTTCTAAGGGGGGTAGCTACAAAAGACATTTTGGAGGCAGCTACTTGGAGTTCAGTGCATACCTTTTCTAAACATTACCACCTTCCTCTTTATTCTAAGTCTAGGGCTGGATTTGCCACTGCAATTTTACAGGGCATTTTAGCGGCCCCTAATGCTTTATGACTTTTACCATCCTCCCTTTCCCCTTGCTTTGGGATTCTACCCATAAGTAAGGGCTGCAGCAATGTGAGATGAAGAACATAGTACAGTTTTGTACCTACCATAAATGTAGATGTTCGAAGATCCACATTGCTGCAGTCCAATTTACCCTCCCTCCTTCCCCACTGTAGTTTGACTTGGTGCTATGCTTTAGGTGATGGTTGTTGTTGAGCATGTTTTTGGGAGGTATTCTGTTTTTGGCTGTGGCCTTTCTGGTTTGGCCTTCTGACATCTGGGGCAAGAAAAGACTGAGGATATGACGTCGGTCATGCGCCTTTATACCCTGATGCTCTGATGTCAGATCTAGGCGCCCATGACCGACGTCAGCCTAATACTTTGGTATTCGGGCCGACCGAGGACAGCGGACTACCCATAAGTAAGGACTGCAGCAATGTGGATCTTCGAACATCTACATTTATGGTAGGTACAAAACTGTACTTTTCATGAACTCTCGGATCATCAGAAATTTACTCTAGGAAAGGAACAAGTTGGCCATCACAACTAAAAAAAGAAACTGAAGGAAATCAAACCCACCCAAGTGGGAGACTTCACCTGCTCCAATTAAATATACCAATGCCGAGATTTATTTATTTATTATTTATTTTACATTTGTTGACCGGGATTGTCCGACTGGATACATGTCCATTTTCAGCGGAGGCCTGGGGAGAAAAGCTCCACATACCAAAAAAAGAGACACTACATACATCACTGAGTGATAAATTCAGGCAGACGTCAAAAAGTATAGACAAAGACTACAAGCAGATACCATTATAAACAATGTGCAGACTTACATATCACACTACACTGTACTGCAGTGGGGGAAAAGGGCAGAGTTCACCATGGTAGTTAAGTGGTTCCTTTGCCAGAGTAAAATTCTGGTGATCCGAGAGTTCACGAAAGTCGGTCTTCGGTGAAGTCATTCCCATTTTTTTGAAGTTCGGTGTAGTGGGTTTTCGATAATAACAGGTAGACCTGTATGTATGTGTAAATACGTGTGTGTGTGTGTGTGTGTGTGTGTGTGTGTGTGTGTGTGTGTGTGTGTATATATACATACATATATATATATATATATATATATATATATATATATATAAACATTTTTATATAATATACACACAGGTGTTTGTGTGAATATATGTATATATATGTGTGTGTATGTGTATATATATATATATATATATATATATACACACACACACACACACACACACACACACACACACACACACACACACACACACAGAGGCAACCAGTTATTGTAAGAGGATGAATTTTTTTTTCTCTGAGTCTTATCATTCTACAGAAGTTCAGAAAATAATTTTAAATACATTTCTAGAAAATAGTGTGTGTTATTTGGTGGTGAAAGCAAGTTACAAGAAATTAAACATTCAGCAGGTGCAGAGGGAAATACAGATCTAAAGTTCTAGTAAGTGTATGTGTCCTGTTCACCATCGACCTAAGTTTTGCCATCAAAAAGATAGACTATTTTGCGACGACTTAAGCATCCCAAATTACTCTTGGGCACTATCCTTTCAGTAGTACACCATCTCGCATCAGGCTTTGTGCCCACTGAATGGCGCACAGCAACAGTTATCCCACTTCACAAAAGGGGAGCCACCACTGATCCCGGGAACTATCGACCTATTAGCCTGATGAACCTGGTCTGCAAGGCCATGGAACTCATAAACAAAGACATTGGTAACCTCCAAACTCTGGATCCCACCCAGTTCGGGTTTGTGAAAGCTAGTTCATGCCTCCTGAACCTGATCGACTTCTTTGAGGCAGTCACCAAAGCCGTGGATGAGGGTAAGGTGGTTCACACAGCCTATCTTGACCTCGCCAAGGCTTTCGACACCATCCCCCCATTCTGGAATTATAGCTAAACTCACTAAACTAGGTATAAATCCCTACGTCACAAGAAGGGTTGTCAACTGGCTCACCGACAGAATCCACACTGTAAAAGTTGCAGACTCCAAATCTGACCTCAAAGCAGTGACAAGTGGAGTGCCACAGGGTTCCGTCCTGGCACCTCTCCTGTTTGGTATCTATTTCTCTGAAGTACAGGCTAACACAGAAGGCCTCTGTCTGATGAAGTTCGCAGATGACTTCAAACTAGGAGCCATAGTCAAACCAACAAATGATGTGGACATCCTACAGAAGGGCCTCAATGAGACCGATGCCTGGTGTCAGAGCCATGGCTTCAAGCTCAATGCCAAAAAGTGCAGTGTCATCCCCTTTGGTAAAAACTCTGTACCTATGAACTACCACATAGGCAGCAATCTACTTAACACCGAATGCGTGATAAGAGACCTTGGGACCCAGGTGGAAGGTAGTCTCTCCTTTGATAGTCACATTGCCACAGTAGTCAGGAAGTCCTTCTACGTGGCACACGTCATCATAAAAGGGTTCTCATCCAGGAAAAAAGAGGTCATTGTTCCCCTCTACTCGTCACTCATTAGACCCATTATACCCATTATAGAGTACAACGCTCCTTTTGGAATGTACCTCATAAGACATCTGCAGCAGCTGGAAAGGCCACAAAAGTACCTCACAAAGAGGATTATTGGCCTCAAACAAATGCCCTACACTGACCGCCTCAAAAAACTCCAGCTTTACTCCTTAGCATCTCGAGTACTCCGAGGTGATTGAAGTGACAACACAACACGATCACTGCCTCAGAAACACCAGCCACAAAACCAAGCCTTGGAAGAAATTCCTTTATTCCACCGACTAAGCGCTTTCACCAAGATTGGCTTCCTCAGAGTCAGTGTTTTGCAAAAAACATACACATTTTATACTCTTTGAACATGGTGACATCATCCCATAAACCAATAAAAACAGTTGCTACTCCCATTAGTCAATTAATTAATCAATATTGCACAATCCCAAAAATAAAATTAAAATAAAATAAACAATATGTTTCTAAAACTCATTTAAGATTCTCATAACTAATTCACTTGTCTATTAGAAATCAAGTGTACATATATGTGTATAAAATACAAGCAATAATACCTTGTAAAAATGGTTTTTCTCAAAGTAGTTATATAGTACTGGCCTTGAATTTCAAAACAGGTTTTATTGAAATGTAGTCATTAATACCAGGGTATCTAGTGGCATTTAACCTAAGCTGCCACATAGTTTCTAATAACGCTACCCTGTTTCCTATATCACCTCCCTGCTCTAACATTACCCTATCTATTACAAAAAACACAAATTTTTTGAATTCCTTACAATTGATGCTATGAATATAAAGTGCATTGTGAGAGTCTTTGTTTTTAATAGCTCTTAGATGTTCCACCATCCTGTCACGTAACCTACGAGTGGTCATGCCTATGTAAAATGCTTCACATGTTACACACAAGGCCACGTATACTATGTTCTTTGTGTTACAATTACATTTCCCGGGGCAAGGCAAAGAATACCCCCACCCTTTAACACACACGCAAGACCCTTCTGCTATGTACCTGCAGCTTCTGCAATGACCACACTTGGACATTCTTGATACTCTACTTTTTTCTTCACTTTCCAAGATACCTTTCAAGTTGTTCCCCTTACTGTAAACAACCCTTGGATGGACACCCAAGATTTCCTTCGTGACATCACTTAAACAATACTCCCACATCCCTTGTAATGACTTAACTATTTCATCACTTCTCTCATTGAATTTCAACACAAAACATGCTTCTACTTTTTTCCTATTTTGTCCCTCTTGGTTAATCTCCAATACATTTTCCCCCCGTAGAATAGGTGAATATGATGAACCTCTCCGTTTGTACACTTCCCTTTTCAATCTCAACAACAACCTGAGCGGGTAACCCCTATCCATCAACATACCTATCAACTTAAACATTTCCTGTTTAAATAAACTTTCCTCACTAACTAATCTGGACAAACGCACCATCTGTCCTTTTGCCACTCCTTTCCTCTGATGGAATGGGTGGCAACTTTTAAAATGTAGGAGTGAATTGGAATAACTGTCCTTTCTATATATGGAACTAGTTAGACCTTCTTCCCCCTTGACAAGGGCTATGTCCAAATAGTTGATGGTTGGACCACACCGTGTCATTGCAATATCTGTAACTGTTGGTTTTGATGTGTGAACTTGACAAGCCCTCATTATTTATTGCAAAAACAACTTTGACTTTATTTATTTTTTAATTCGGTGTCTATATTTTTTGCTGCAGTATCCCCTACTTGCTGCTGCTTGCTCACCTGAACTTCTGCTATCTTTCTGCTGTTTTCCAGAAGCTACTGATTGGTGTCTACGAGTTAAAAAGAATAGGGAAATTTCATTGGTGTCCAAGCCAAATTATCCCTAGTCAGTATGAATACTGTCTCTGGTCTCCAATGAAAATAGGCCATGCCTGATGATGCTAATTATTTCAAACGTAAGTAAGTAGGGATATGTTTTCTCATGGCTGCACTTGAAATTTTGCTTGTTGGCCTTTTGCTATACAAGATCCCTTGATATTAGGAGAGGTAATTTTTTTTGTATATATACCATATTATTCCCTAATGCTGTCCTAGTGTCATCTCTGGTGCAGGTCATTGTTCATGTTCACATGTTATTCATTACTTTTTAGAATGCTAACAGATATTTTAGGATCAGAATGTAATGACTCTAGCAACACTTAAAACTTGCTGCTGGTTTCCTGCTGTGATCAACGTACTAACACTCATCTAAACTGTTCATTAATGTCCTGCTGCTGCTCAGTCACACATTTCAGGGAGTCTGTCTCCTCTGCTCCTGCATTCACTGATTTTACAAAGTAAATAATTGTTAACTTGGAGACTTTTGTCCTGAACTGGGAAGTATTTCCTAGCAAGTATCTTCTTTCGAATATGTTTAAAGTTCATGTTCGTGTTTTGGTTGCTTTAACTGCAGTGTGTTACATATTTCGGTTTAGCACATACAATGTGCACTTAATGTATATATACAGATATGTTCTTGTCATTAAGTCACACAGGAACCTGTTATATTTCAGTAATTAGGGTAATGCAGTCTGTGAGCACATCTGTCTTGGCTGTAAGTATTTTCTGCATTTTAGGTTTAGCTGAAGTCGTGGTCAGATGCCATGCTAACTCTTGTTTTGAAGTCAGTTAACCTGGTTTTGTTTCATTTTGTGTATGCTGTCATCCACTTGCTGTTTTTATTTTTAATTCTGTATGAAACTTTATATAGCTGTGCTTTTTAGTTGTATTCAAATGTAACAAGTATAAAAACATCCCTTTGCTAAACTTAATCAGCTGAGCATTCTGCTAAGTTTAGGGGAATATCAGTCAGCGTTATCCAGGATGAACAAAAGTTAAGGTTCATCTTTCTTCCTCTCTCCCTCCTTTTCTGTTTATATTTGCAGAAAGTAAGAATACATTATGAAATGGAGTATTTCTTGTGGGAATACAGCAGTGCTTTTCAGTGTAGCCATTTCATCTTTAGAACTTGTAGCTGACAATGATGCGTTTAAGTAGGAGCAGTCTGAAATGCGGTTGAAAAGACAATTTAAAATACATATATTTAAGGATATTACATCTAGTGCAAAGCTGTAATCCCTATGGGTTTTATAAATGGTAGGTCCTCATAAGATCATTTAAAGATGCACATTTCCCTACACCTGTTAGTAAGAAATTACATAGCACCCCTGCTGGAAAGAATTGTGAAGCCTCATGGCTCTTTCATAGTAAATGGATAGTTGAAAATGCTTTCCAGATTTTTATAGTCTGACATTTAAGCTTGAGGGGTGGGGGGTACCATTTTGTAGCATATAAATGAAATTGTCCTTTAAAAAGAAGTGGTTCATTTGACTGATAAAGAAACTATCATGGGAAATCATTTGCTTTTATGGAATGTACATAAACTGTATTTGCACTGCATTTGTTAACCCCATAGGGAGAGTCCCTGGAACTCTGAATTGTTCTGACTTTTGATCAGAAGAGCTCACAGTTTAGAGATGTAGAACAGATTTTACAGTCATAGCATTTTCTTCTGACTCCTCTGCTAATTATGTTATGTATGCTAGGTCATAACTGGCATGTGCTAATAACCATTAATTTGGCTGTTTCAGAATCTGTAAAGGGGACATCTGCCTTTTCTGAAACTTTTTTTATATAGCTATTAAAACAAAAACTCAACATGTGAAAGCAGTTGCATTCTTTACTTGGGATCAAGGCCCATTAATTCCTATAATTGACTGCATTATATTTCATTTTAGCAGATTTCTAGTATAACCTTGTTGCAGCAAATAAAAAGTGGTAAACTTATCTAATACTGAAGGCCATTTCTGATGGGTACTTTGGTTAGGTGTACATTCAGAACTAGTCAGAATACAGCATTTTTCCATGCGCCCTTGTTTTGGCAAACTGACACCTGTGATTATATGTGCAGTGATATTACTTCTCTGCTCAGTAGGCGCCTGCATCTCCTGTACCTGCCATACCTTTTTTGCAACTGCTGCAGTTTGATCTTAATCTTTGCTGTCACTGGTAAAAGTTCTGCATTCACATGCCATTTTTTTGCGTTACTTTGTTTGTCGAAATTGTTCATATCTTAATTAAAGATAATGGAAAGAGGAATCTTATTAGATTTCTGAGGAAGTTGCCTATCAGCATGCAATGGAAGTTCGTTAGCATTTGCTCCTGGGAGTTTGCGTGGTGGATTGACTTGAGCCACATATTACTAGAGGAAGGCCTATATTTTCCATGCCCTGCCTGGCTTTATAGGGGCAGAGATCATCCCTTATTAGCAAAGGCTTAACCCCATTCTATTCCTCCATTTATACTAAGGGTTATTTATATGCCTGTGAGATCCACCCCCAGTTATTTCCATGGAGAATGCATTTACAGCTGTGTGCACCATCTTTCTCATTTGATTAGTTCGGCCATGGGTCTGCCCATCCTGATGTTGGGAGTATGACACCTCAAGTCAAAGCAAGCACATATCACTGTACTCAAGGTTGAGGTTTCATCTTCTAGGACTTTACTACACACGCGCGTGGCACACACGCACACGCACACACACACGCACGCACACGCACGCACGCACGCACACACGCACGCACGCACGCACGCACGCACACACGCACGCACACACACACACGCACTCACACAGATGAGGAGGTGCCAGTGATTGAGCCTGCATCACAATCAGTAGCCTAGGAAAAGGAGAGAGAGGGAGGAAAAAGACAGTTATTTCGCCTTAGGTGCGAGTTAGTTTCAAGTGCAGGATTTATCACCATTAAGAACACCCGTTTGATGCCCTACATCCTAAGCTCACTAATCATTCACATTTGCTTGTGCAAGCTCAAGCATGGTTTTGGTCTTTGAGGTGTCATCCTGCCCTGTCAGTTGCTTTGGAGAGTAATATGGTGGTGTCTTCATTGTTAATATAGTCAAATTCGTTTTGTCCTCAAATTCATTAAGTTCTTATATGGCTTTTGCACCAGGTTGTGCTTGGAGTGCAGAGCTGATTTTATCTTTCAGGCATTGCTATCTTAGAGCCAACATTTGAAAGTGGTATCTATGAATCTGGGGGGGGGGTACCTTAAGGCTGCTGCTGCTGTGGCCCTAAGAGGACTGGAGCCTCATAGGCAACAGACATATCAAAGTGGTATTTGCAAAGCACCCTGTGACTGACATTTGAGTTGTTTTGGAGAGTTGCCACCAGTCCCAGAGACCAGCACGTCTCTCCCTCAGATGGAATACTGTGTGACTTGTGCATGAAACAAGACTGGCAAGGTGTATTCTTGTGCAGTAATGAAGAAAAGAACTGTCAGCTGCGTGTCTCATCTATTCACTTCCCAATCTGTCCTGCTGTATTACGCACTGAAAATGCTTCAAACCCGTTCTCAGTCTAGTTTCAACGCAAAATCTCTTTGTCACTGTCTGTGGCTGTTTAGATGGACTGCCACATTGCCTACTGACTCTTGGATTCAGTAGATGGCATGGATGAGGCATTGAGTTGTGACACACACATACATGTGCAAAGTAACATGGTTGAGGATGTATCCCCTGAAATTGGGCTGTGTATGTTTTATTTACATCATTTCACTGCACATCATGGGCTTTGTCAGAATTTTGTTTTTTTTAAGGGTAAGAAAGGGGCCCTGTATGCACCTCAAATGCAAGGTTCATAGGTTCATAAGTTGGTACTAGGCTATCAGCCCTAGGACCTATACAAGCCTAGCCATAACAATTCCCTGGCTATTTCTTCCCACATTATATACTTTCCTGGAGTTTTATTTACTTTTATTTTGTTGACTCCTGTCTTGGACCCAGCAGAACATCTATTTAGGAATCTTTGTCTGTGGATCAGGCTAGGTTTGAGTTATTTGGGAGCATCTTTCCTGATTAATCCAATTGGAAGAGCCGCCCTTCAGGATCACCAAGGATGGTGGCTACACTTTACTGATGCTTTTTTCTTTTAGTTCTCTTCCTGCTTCCTTCATGAGTTTTAGCTGTATTGAAACTGTTAGAGCAGGTGTCCTTCTATATCACTGTTGCAGTATTCCTAAGATATGGGATCTCCTGCCAAGGATAGCTCAACATCCAGCCAGTATACCAAAACCTTTACTTCGTCCTAGTGCTGTATGTCAGCCATTTGCTCTGTGTGCAAGCGTATGGCATAAAGGTGACATACGAACGCTCCATACTCATGCCACCAGTCCAAAAGCTACAGTTGAACATCTAAAAACACCCAAAAAGAGACAAATAACTAATAAAACAAATATATCCAGGCTGTAATCCAAAATGGGTTGATTTTCTGTAAGACAAGTTTATTAAGCGCTTTTTGCTATGCACAGCATAGCCTTCATCAAAATACATTACAAATCCCATATTGCTTCATTAAATAGAAATCAATGACCAGTCACAAACATAAAACAATGAATTAAACAACCACCACTGCACTACGTGTTTACTCTTAGAGCAACATTGTCAATTGTGTTCCACACAAAAACTGTAACAAGTTCACCACTAAAAAACATTCTGTTTAAAAAACCTAAGATATACATTCAAAAATCATCACTTGTTTTAAGTCTTTAGTTTATTTCTTATTTATTCTTTCCTGTAAAACTGGAACAGTGGAAATGCTTTCATTTAGACGTGGGGGAAACATTGCTGCTGTTCTAAATTACCATTGTGTTTCTTTTTTCTTCAATGCGTTCTTCCAGTCCCCCCCAGGATTGAATTTCACCTGCTCTACAATTCCAAATGAAAATTTGATGAAAGAGGGACAAACTGCAGAATGTTTATATAATGCACTTGTTTTTTTTTGTTTTTAATATCGTTGATGTGCTCATACATCCTATTTTTAAGTGCCCGCTCTGTTTTTCCTAAATAGAATGCTGTGCAGGAATTGCACACAGCTATGTACACAACACCTTTGCTCTTACAGTTCCCATTTACAAATACTACCTTACTTTTCATCCTGTTGTCCAAGATTGCAGATTTATCTTTATGTATGTAACAACATTGTTTACACATTCCACAGGGTCTAGTACCCCTGCTATTCACCATTCTAGGTTCTAGCTTACATTCTATGAGGCTCTTAGTATTGTGCCCTGTCTTGTTGACAAATTTAGGACCCTCTACCAAATTTTTGTACATTTCTTGATTGGTTTTGAAACTTGTCCAATTCTTGTTAATTATCTCCCTTAATTCCTTAGTTGTGGAATTGTATTCTAGTACACAAACTCTTTTATGTTTGTCATTCTCTTTACTGTTTTCCAAGTTGTTGTTTTGTAATCCTACCCCTAATAATGGAAGGTAATCAGTACCCCACTTGTGTTGTACTTCTGAAACAATTTCCTCAACTGTTTGGGATACCCTTTCTCTTCAAACATCCACTGTATTTTACTTAACTCACCTGTTAAAAAATCATAATGGGAAGTCATTCATGCAACCCTCACTGCCTGTCCCTTCACTATACTCCTTTTTTGTGCAGGAGGGTGATTACTCCCAAAATGTAAATACGTATTGCAAAATGTTGGTTTCCTATATATACTTGATCAAAATCCATTCGTATCCTTGATAATTTGTATGTCCAAATAATTAATACTAGTGACATCATAGTTGAAAGTAAAGTCTAAGAAGTCAGTTGTTTCACTTGTATACTTCATAAAGTCAGAAATCTCTTGTACCCTTCCATAGGACTAATATTTCATCCAAAAACCCGGAATATAATTGTATTTTGTCCCAGTAAAGGCTGTTAAATATATAGTAAGATTTCCATCCCAAGAGTACTATATTGGCATAGACAGGGGCACATGCTGCCCCCATTGCTACACCTCTGATCTGCTGGTAGTTTTCTCCCTCAAAGAATATGAAATTATTGTCATGAATCAAACCCATGATTTCACAGATGAAAATAATCTTACTATGATCTAACTTTGAAAAATTAAACAGTGCTTCTAAAAAAGAATTCCAAACCTTGCCTCTTGGGTATCACAGTGAATAAATCTTTCACGTCAGTAGTGAGTAAATCAAGTTCTCTTGCCATTTCTCTTTTTTTATATTGCCTAGAAATTCCCATGAGTCTTTGACAAAGTGTTCACTGTCATTAATAACATGTTTAACCCAGAAATCTACTAGTACTGCTAATGGATGAGTTTGAGTTGTTAGCTGCCACAATAGCTCTAAACGGTGGTTTATCAATATTTTTATGTATTTTGGGGATTTTTAAATCTCTCACATACAGAAAATCATATAGTTCTTGTTCTCTTCTATTGCTGATTAAATATTCCTCTAAATAAGAATTAATACATGCATAAGAAATATTGATTTGATTGGGAGAAACTAAAGCATATGTTTCTTCATCAAATAGTAAATTTTGCATGACATTTGAATAATCTGTAGACCTGAACAACACAACACCCCCTCCCTTATCAGGGGTCATAATCTTAATAGTATCATCTTTCCTCAACTCCATTAACAACTTGAATTCTTCCTTACTTAGATTCCATTTTATTTTCTTAGTTTTATGTGGCTGCGGTGGTGGTGCTGCGGTAGCGTTGTTGCCTCACAGTAAGACGTTGTGTTCGATTCTCAGCTAAAGCGTCTTCTGTGTGGAGACATGCGTGAATGGGGGCGTACCTTCGTTGAAGGTTGTGCGCCAGGTCTGGCAAGTCGGTACGTAAAAAATCTACTGCCAATCATTAGCAGACCAAAGTTCTGCTTTGGCGACCCCTGACCAGGAAAAGCCGAAAGATACAACAAGTTTTATTTCTCTCTTGAATCTCATGCATTTCTTCCAATACTATTTTTTCAAAAGTCTATTAATGGATGAAGAGGTAGATTGAACACCCCCCACCCCCCGTAAGAGATGTCCCTATTGTTCATTACACCGTGTGTGTTGTCTGCAAACAAAATATCAAAATTCAGTTTCCTGGTATACAATTTTAACTCTGTGATATTGTGTACCATGTTAGCTCTAGTTTAAGGCACACATTTAATGCCTTTTGAAAACAGTTTAAAGTGTGTTTCCATAATGGTTTGCTCTGTGTAATTGTAAATGGTAAAACCATCCATTGTATTCACTATAGGCTGTCCATCTACTGTTGATGTTAAACAGTTTTCTAATACTTGTTTTCCTCCTGAATGTGTGTTAATACTGGTAATGACCCCCCCCCCACCACCCCCATCTGTCCCTGTGCTGTTCTTTGTGAGCGGTGAAGTACTAGAAAATCCTGATCATAAGTATCTCCATAATCTCCACCCCACATGTACTCTTCCTCATATCCCTGTGTTTCTCTAGTTGTCACTTTTTATTAGTGTTGTAGTGAGAATTTACTGAATGCATAATATTTTCTATTGGGTAAACCCTCTTGTCTTTATATTGTTGACTATCTCTTTCTAATTTTCTTTTTTTCTTAGAAAATAATTTTGTTGATTCTTCTGTCCATCCCATCAAACACCTTAAAATACAATTCTATATATTGTGGGAACAACCAATCTTTTGAGATATTCTGGTCAAGTTGTTCTACTTCTTTGAAAATGCAGTGTCTCTGTTGCTCATAGAAAAATACAGTTTTCTTTACAATATTAATACCCGGTTCTTCAAAAATGTTATAAAATTCATCCAAAATAGAATCATTATATTGGATCCCAAAACGGAAACTTATACATACGTAAACCGTGTGGAACATCTGTAACCTTAAGCATTCATTCAAATAAGCAATGTCAAATTCACAAGATGTTAATTTGAACAGTCTTTTTGCAAAGAAATAAATCATGTCTTTCAGAGAAGAAAAACTTTTAGTTTTGTCACTGTTCAACTCCAAAACGTTGTGTTGTTCCCCAACAGCTTGCCCAATTTCTGAAAATACATATCTCTTGTTTATAAGTGAAGTATAACGTTCCTTCCTTGAATCATTATGTACCCTTCTCACTGAAAGATCGTTTTGTCCACTATTAGAAAAACCATTCATATTGTCACAATGATTGTCCATGGTATTAGTGTTTTCGGTACTGTCCATTAATTGCCCACTAGTACCCGGTCTTTCCCCTGAAAGTCTAAACAAACTGTTAAATGGCTGCATAACCCTCCTAGAATCATTATGTCCCCCACAAACTGCTTGACTCGTTCCCGGTTCACCCTGGGCTTGAAGTTGTACTTTCATTCCTAGATGTAGTCTTGAAACCTTTCCTGCACCTGTAGTTTGTTTTGAGTATGAACAGTCCCGTCAGAAAGATGTCTTCTCTTGGGTATGGCTCTATATCGTTCGCCTTCTCTTCCTTGTATGTAATTTGCATCTACACTGCTGACGTTGTGAAATCCTGCCTCTCCATTGGTCGATTCAACTACCAACAAGCTATACGGCCCTTCATCGGATTCTGGATAACCAGAGACTTTGGCGGTTGATTTTAAACTACTTCTAAAGATGGCGGTTGATTTTAAACTACTTGTAAAGATGAAAAAAGCACTAACCAGAAACTGTAGTTTACCCTTCAGTTCAGAGGACCTCACTCTTCAGGGTACTCAACTCGGAATTCTCCTCAGGGCTAGTCATGATGTTGACTTGCCCTTGAGTCTCCCCGTTCTGTTCTTCCTGCGTCCCCATTTTGAGCAAGCCCAGAATAAGGGTGTATAACAACAAAACCAAAGTCTAGAAACACCCAAAAAGGGAAAATAACTAATGAAACAAATATATCCAGACTGTAATCCAAAATGGGTTGATTTTCTGTAAGACAAGTTTATAAAGCGCTTTCGGCTATGCACAGCGTAGCCTTCATCAGAATACATTACAAATCCCATACTGCTTCATTAAATAAAAATCAGTGACCAATCACAAACATAAAACAATTAATTAATTAAACAACCACCACTGCACTACTTGTTTACTCTTAGAGCAACATTGTCAGTTGTGTTCCAAACAAAAACTGTAACGAGTTGACCACTAAAAAACATATTCTGTTTAAAAAACCTAAGATATACATTCAAAAATAATCACTTGTTTTAATTGTGTAGTTTATTTTCTTATTTATTCTTTCCTGTAAAACTGGGACAATGGGAATGCTTTCATTTAGACCTGGGGGAAATATTGCTGCTGCTCTAAATTACCATTGTGTTTCTTTTTTTTTCATTGCGTTCTTCCAGTCCCCCCTAGGATTGAATTTCACCTGCTCTACAATTCCAAATTTTACAGAAAATCATCCCATTTTGGATTACAGCCTGGATATATTTGTTTTACAATTGAACATCTGTCTGAAGTTCTTCACTGAGCTGGTTTCTACTGAGTCTTTTACAGATAAATACCCTGTTGGGGTTCCTTCTTTTTCTTCCTTTTCTTGCATACTTAGGGTTCATGTCATCCAGGAAGGGGAAATGTTAGTGTGGGAAGCAGCTACCCCATAAAGAACATCATGAGAAGTCTTTGTTCTGCCTAGGTACTTCACGCAATCATACCCAGTGTACCATTTGTCAGTCTTTTGTACCCAAAGTGCTTCACATCCGTCTGTCCTCTCCATCTGTCTTGAGAACCAATGTCTCAAACTTCTGACTTAGTATACCATGGTGAAATCCACCCACCCTGAGGTACAGCTATCTTTGTTCTTCTGTGGTCATCCAGCCACTGCTGGACAACTCTGTTGAGGTGAGTGACTACATCAAAGCCTGTCTGCTGCATACACTGATTTCTTTTGCTGTGACCCTGTGACAGGCCAGCATGCAACCAGCTTCTTACATCTCTAAGGCAGTGTAGATGTCCACACTGGATGTTGAGGGGAAAATACTGCTAATAATTTCAGAAGAGAGTAGGGGTATTCCTCAGTTTATGGTGAGCAAAGCGGTCCTTGCTTACCCCTATTGAGTCTAGGCATGGCTCTTGCCTCCTAGGTTGGTCGTACTGTACATCTCACTGAAGAAGAAACAGAAAATGAAGTACATTCCTTCCATTGCTAGGGTTTTGCAGGGAGAGTGGCATGATCTTAGGGCATGTTCATTGCCCTGATAGCCTTAAGACCACCTCAGGGGGTTTCTGTTCCTGCTTCTCCTTGGTCGTGTACTCCAACCAAAAGGGGTAGGGAGTCTGATTCTTCAGATGAGGATGTGGATTTAGGGGTTGAATAATTGGCCTTCTCCTCACAGGTTACCTTTCCTTTAGATTATAGGTCTAAAGAAGAGGATTCCTTGTGTCCTGACTTCTCTTTGAGGAGTTGTGCTTTGGGGGTACAGTAAATAGCATGATGGAGTAGGATTGTTCACAAGTCTTTGATATTTAAGAGGTATTATGAGATGATGTAGATGAAATCACCTAAACCTTCTGCTGTCTCGCCTGTGTTTGATGCCTTCCTGGATACCTTTGCAGTTGCTTCTTTGGCTCCTGATTCCCAACCTGACTATTTTTATAAAGTGCCTGTTGCCTCTTACAAGTGTCCTTGTTCAGATGCTGCTGTGGTCTCGGTCTCTTCAGGCAAGTCATTCAGGCTTTTTCTGTCTTGCAAACTCCTTTTTTCTGATAAAGTCAGTAGGGCTATGGAGAGGTTGGGGGGAAAAAAGGGTATACGTCTGCCCACTATGGCCTTCAGGCCTGTTATTTATTCAACCCTTATGACCAGGTACGTTTTGACTCTTGCCACAGCTTGGGGGGGGGGGGTAACCTTCCTGACTCTTAAGGAAAGACTGCTGCTGTCTCATTACATCCGAGTGACGCTTCCAGGTGCATCTGCAGTTAAATCCCACTGACGCCTCGTGGTGTGAAATATTGCTTCTTCATATTTGCATCAGTAATTCGACAACCATGCTATGTACAAGGTTTTAAAAGGTTTCATCTTAAAGCTTATATAATGGCATACTCAACTACATTAACGTTTGATCTCCGTTTATTGCGGGTAAATGGATATTAACTGCTTTTTTTTTATTTCTGTAGATAATTTTCACATTTTTCTAAATATCTCAACAACCAAGTAACACAGACATAACTCTTTAGCCTCATATGAAACCTCTCCGTTAGATTAATAAAATGCTGCTTGACAGTACGTGTGTAACTTGAGTGGTTGCTGAGATATTGTAAGTTGCTTACAAAGTATTACAAATGTAATAGTTACTGTGTTTACTGTAACTTATCAAATTTGGTTTAAGACCTAGAACCTAAAGAATGCTGCCACTATAAAAATAGTTTGTGCTGAAGAGTTTGCCGTTTATACTTTCATAACCCCTATCGTTCCAGAGATATGAACGTTTGTTTGAAATGTGAGGACATAATTTGATTGTGTCAAAAGGCTTAGGCTACGCCCTTTGGAAGTTACAGTGCAAACTTCCTGAGCTACATTGGAGTGAATGAGTTAAGCTCCACTTTTAAGGTTGCCTGTCAATCCATCAAATGTAATTATGATGCAGCTTGATGCATCCTCTAGAGCTGCTTCTCCTGGGTCATTTATGAGGAAGTACTCTTGCCGTCTCCTCCAAGCTTTACTTGATGTTAAGACCAAGCTCCTAGATGTGGCTTTGGACAATGAGAATCTCTTTGGTACAGCTGCTGCTGACTTATTTAAGACTCAACAATACAAAGGTGATGCAATGCAGGATCTTAAATAAATCTTAGTTTCTCTGAAATTTGGGTATAGGAGAAACGGTCCTAAGTCTGATGTGTGTAAGCAGCCTTGTTGGCCTTCTAAAGGGAAGAGTGTTCCCAAGTGTGTATTTGATGATAAACCCACCCAGACTTCTAAAACTCAAAATCCCCCTTTTCAGGATAAATCTGCCTCGATCTGACATATTTTCTCGCCTTCCTTTCGGCCAGATTTCCTTGTCCCTCAGGCTTTCCCTAATTCACCCTCTGCCAACAGATAACAGACAGAACCCAATTACTGAAAGTTATCACTCATGGTTATTTTGTGGTGTGGACCACTCCCACTGTCTTCCTCAGCCTCCTCCAGATCAACTTCCTCATCTTTATGGAGTTCTGCAGGATTTAGTGGATCAGGGCAGGATTTAGTGGATCAGGGCATCATTCATCCAGTTCTTTTATCCCAAAGAGAACAGGGTTTTACTACAGACTGTTTCTGGTTCGCAGAAAAGAAGGTGTTTTGGAGCATGTTTTTTTTTTTTCTAAATAAGATTTCTAAAGATTCCATAATTTTGGATGCTTTTTCTGCAGATTGTTTTCATTCTTATTTCCGCGGGCTTTTCTGGTATTCCTAGATCTAAAGGATGTTTTTCTTCATATTCCCATTCACCCTCTAGTTAGGAAGTTTGTTTCTCTTTCTTCCTCTCATTTTCAGTTCTGTGCTTTGCTCCTTGGTCTTTCTACGGCCTCAAGGATGTTCACCAGATGTCTGTCCTTTCATGGCCTTTTGCAGGCTTCAGAGAATCCAGATATTCCCATATTTGGATGAGCTGCTTCTTCAGGTTTCCTCCCAGTCCAAGGGTTGAATGGTCTTAACTTCACCATGCTCCTTCTGCGCTGTCTGAGATTCACCATCAGTCTCAAGAAGACCAGTATGACTCCTTCTCAAGACCTCATTTTTCTGGGATGAAGAATTTGGATCATTCCAATGCTGACTTCTCTTACTAATTCTAAGTTTCTGTCTCTGACAACCTGCTTATAGCTTCTGCTTCCCCTCTCTGTCATTTCTGCAAGGGAATTTCTCAGAATCCTGGGGTTCATGGCATCTACCATTCCTATACTCCCCTTTTCCAAGCTTCATATGAAACTTCAGTGGTACCTAAAGACAGCTTGGCTCCAGCATTGCCACCCTCTAGTGTTTCCATTTCCCCTAACTTCCTCGTTTCAAACTTGAGCTGCGTTGGTGGATTCAGCAGATCACCCATCAACCGGGACTGCCTTTTCAAACTCCTACCCCTACTCAGCTATTTGCAGGCTCTTCTGATCTGGGTTGAGGCACCTCTTCCGTCAGTCTGTGGGTTCAGGGTCAGTGGCCCCTTCGTCAGAAGGCAGACCCCATCAACATAAAAGAAATGAGGGTGCTCATTTTTGCTCTTTAGGCCTTTTATTCTTTTGATCTCCAGACACTTTAAAGGTCTTTACAGACAACAACACAGTCGTGTGGTACATCAAGAAACAGGGTGCCTTTCCTTATCCTCCTCTTCCTGTTCTTCGCAAGGTGCTGCACAGAATCAGGAAGAACTCCCAAGAGTCTTTCTGGTGACTCCCTTTTGACCCAAACAGCACTGGATGTTCTTCGTGTTTCACTGTTGCAGTCATTACATTTGGGTAATCCTGCTGGCAGGTTGTCCTCAGTCGGCCTGAATTCCAAAGTCTTGGGTCCTGCGTCGGCTGCTGTCGCCCCTTCCCTGACGTCAGGTCGTCAGGGGTATAAAAGATGCAGCCGACGCCATTTTCTTCAGTCTTTCTTGCCGCGCGGTGCCCAAAGCAGAAGCAGTTCGCAAGTTCATAGGTAGGTGCTAGGCTATTGGCCCTAGGGCCTATACAAGCCTAGCCAAAAATGTACCCTGGCTTTCGCCACCCAAGAAAATTATTTTCCTGTGCCCCTGTCAGGCAGAACCACAGAAGTGATCCCTGGGGTGAATTTCCTATTACCTATCCAATCATCAAGATTTTTCTTGAAAAGTGCTAATGAGGAGCTCTGTTTGACATAGGTAGTCTGTTTCAGAGTATGGGAAGTCTCTGGGACAGGAATCTATCCCTCCAGCATGTTCTGTTTATTGTTGTGACAAGGTTTAGGTCCCTAGAGCGTGTAGCTCGGAGGGATTGGGATTTCTTTAAGTGGAGCATGTCCAACAGCTCTGGGTTTGACATAGCTTTGTACGTTAGGCAGAGATCACCTCTGAGTAGGCGATATGCGACGGAGTGAAGCTGAAGTTTTTTGAGAATGTCTACGTAAGGCATCTGTTTGAGGCCAATAATCCTCTTTGTGAGGTATTTTTGCGGCCTTTCCAGTTGTTGTAGATGTCTTGTGAGGTACATACCAAAAGGGGCGTTGTACTCTATAATGGGTCTAATGAGCGATGAGTAGAGGGAAACAATGACCTCTTTTTTTCTGGATGAGAAACCTTTTGTGATGGTGTGCCACGTAGAAGGATTTCCTGACCACTTTGGCGATGTGATTATCAAAGGAGAGACTACTGTCCACCTGTGTCCCAAGGTCTCTTATTACACTTTCGGTGTTAAGTGCCGGTCGGCCGATTCCTGAGAATTTCGTGTTCGAGTTTCAGATCCGAAGTCCTCAATAAAGCTAAGTACCCCATTGGGGAAACTTTTTTCTTGCTCCAGACTGATGTCAGAAAAAGTAAATAATTGTATTTCTTGTGGAAAGCAAATACATCATAAGGATTTTCATTCTTACTGTATTCCTTGCCTAGGCCCTGATCATAACGTTTCTGGTTGTCGGTTTTGTGCTAGATTTAACCAACGCACTATTAAGCATCGGTATGATTTTGGACGCCGGTTTAATTATCCAGAAATGTCGTCAGATAGCCATCCGACTACCGGAGTTCACAAAAAATGCAAAGAAAAGGAGAGAGACAGACAACAAAGGCCCAAAATCGATGACCAAGCTTCTCCTAAGCCATTCACCGGTTCTCAATAAGGCGCTTTCGCAGCCCCTGACGTCCGCTACTGACTCCCACGTGGAGCCTGACATACCACCGGAAACTCAAGGTATTGGAGTCTCTGATACTATCCCTTCAGATGGTTCCAGAGCTGCTGAGCAGGCACCGGCTTCTGAGGGTGTATTCAGACCTAAACATCTTTACATTAAACTGACTTCAACTTCAAAGGCAAAGACTAAAGCACCTTCTAAAGGAAAGAAACAAACTCAAGAGCCACATAGTCAGGCCTCTATGCCCAAAAAACAGATGCTCAAAATGGCCGAAGAGTTGATTACTTTGATCAAGGGTTCCCATCCCCCTCTTGATAAGAGGCCTAGGCAAGAGACTGACTATGAATCTTCAGATCAGGTTTCCATTTTTTCTAATTTCCTCTTCTGATCAGGAAAAGGATTCTGATGCTGAAGAATCTATTCCTTCAGCTTCTCCTCCAGATGACTATTCTTTTGGGGAAACCTTGCATACCATAAAGGGATCATTTCCACTGGGAGGGCCAAGATTTTTCAGAATCTAAAAAGAGGCCCAGGGATTTCCTTCTACTACCCCAACGCAGGCCACTAGCCATTCCACCTGTTAGACATTGCAGATGTGTTTTCAGAGTCTAGTCTTACCCTGACTCCTTACCTCCAGCTCCAGTTAAGCCTAACCGATATTGCAGGGTTCCCGACTCTCATAAATTCCTTTTTAAAAACCCTGCTGCAGACCCAGAAACTATTTCACAGGGTCCCAAAGGAGTTAAGGCTTCCGCTGCAAAAAACCCTACCCCCTCTGACAGAAATTCTAGAGCACTGGATAGATGGGGAAAAAAGGTTTACACATCTGCTACCTTGGCTATAAGGGCCTTAAACTGTCAGTTTCATATGCTCAAATATCAGCAACATGTCATGGCATTGCTTAAACAGAAAATTATGTTAAACTCTGAATGTGCAGAAAACAAAGAAATGCAGGATTTATTGCATGCAGCTGAACAAGTTGGAAAGCATACTTTGCAATGTGGTTTTGATTCTTTGGAGGCCTCCTGCAGGGCCGCAGTTACGGGTTCTGTAATTAGGAGGCATGCTTGGTTAAAGGAACAAAATCTGTCTGATCATGTCAAAGTTAAATTATTAGATGCACCTTTACAGCATGATACTTTGTTTGGTGTTAAGGCAGAAGAGGTGTTAAAGAAAATGGAGGACAAAGCTAAATCTATGCAAACTGTCAACGATTTTTTTTACAAGTACAGCCACCTAGGTTTAGTAGACACTGGCCAACAAAGAACTGGTCCTTTCCTGTATCTGTCAGACCTCAAAGGGGCAGATCCAGACGCCCTAGAGGCAGATCCCAGGCACAAGGTTCATACAGGTCAAAGCAATGGGGTGCTACTACCTCCAAAGTTGGAGAAGACAAATCACAACCATACAGGAAACCGTCCCAATGACTTCCCCCTGCCTGCTCCAAGCACTTATCTCCTGGCAGCACCCTTAGGGGGAAAATTAGCACTTTTTTCTCAAAATTGGCACATTATAACCCAGGACAAGTGGGTTCTAAATATCGTGTCACAAGGCTACAAGTTCCATTTCCATACCCTGCCAAAGGCAAACGGCTGGCCAGATCTGCCAAAAAATCAATGGGCAGAGGCGCAAAAACAAGTCTCATCCCTCATGGACATGGGGGCCATTCAACAAGTACCAGAGCAAGAGCAGAGACAAGGATTTTACTTAAGACTGTTCTTGGCACCCAGAAAGGACAAGGCCTGGAGGCCAATACTGGACCTATCTGTTATGAATACATTCCTGGATATACCAAAATTCAAGATGTTGACTGCAGCAGCTTCTGCCCATGCTGGGCAAGAACGCTTGGCTTGTGACTTTAGACCTAAAAGAGGCATACCTGCATGTCCCAGTCAGACAAATATGCAGAAGATACCTCAGATTTAAGGCTGGCTCAATGCAGTACCAATTCTCTGCACTGCCCTTTGGCTTATCTACTGCGCCCAGGGTCTTTACAAAGTGCCTGGCACCAGTAATTGCATTCCGCAGACAAAGAGGAATACAAATATATCCTTACTTGGATGACTGTCTAATTCAAGCAGAGAACAAGGACATTCTTCTACAACATCTGGCGTTTGTGAAAAGACTTCTAACATGCCTAGGGTACACAGTTAACGAAAAGAAATCAAAACTAGTACCCTCTCAAGATAATATTCCTGGGTGCAAGTTTAAATACAACTGCCCAGATGGCTTATCTCACGCCAGACAAACAAAGGCAACTGACTACCTATTTCAAAATGTTGGCAACAAAGGCCCAGTTATCTGCAAGAAAAATTCTGCAGGCTTTGGGCTTCATGGCATCCTGCATCCTACTAATTCTATATGCAAGACTGCATGTGAGGAAACTTCAGTGGTACCTAAAAAATGTTTGGACTCAACATTGCCACAGCCTGGAAACTGATTACTCTCATTCCCTGCCACAGCCTGGAAACTGATTACTCTCATTCCCTGCCTGCAACAGGAGCTTCGATGGTGGGCAAAGGCTTGTCACCAAAACAAGGGACATCCATTCACATTACCCCCAGCCAGGCAGACACTAACAACAGATGCATCAGATTATGCCTGGGGGGACCACATGGCAGGAAGATGCATTGAGGGCACATGGACCTCAAACCGAATGCATCTACATATCACTCAAAAAAAGATGCTAGCTGTTCAAAATGCCCTGACAGCCTTCAAGGACCTACTTCATCCGGGACAACTACTGATAGACAGACAACACCACGGTCATGTGGTATATAAACAAGCAGGAGGGCACACATTCTTACCCCCTTTGCAGACCAGCCATGACTTTGTGGGACACAGCATTGACTTGCCAAGTACATCTTCAGGCACAATTCCTGCCAGGAAGGAAAAATACTCTGGCAGATGAACTAAGCAGAAACCTCATGGATCCCCATGAGTGGCAGCTGGATCCACAAGTCTTCAGCATGATAACAAGGAAATGGGGATGCCCGGACATAGATCTATTCGCCTCCCCTCACAACTACCAACTGAAAAGATTCTGCACAGGGATTTATCACAGACAAGCATGGAAAGTGGACGCCTTATCAGTATATGCTTTTCCCCCACTGCCTCTCCTTCCCAAGGTACTCCTAAAGGTCAGACAGAAGAAGCCAAAGATGATACTGATTGCCCCAGACTGGCCCCGCCAGTACTGGTATCCAATACTAAGGAACTTGTCTCAATGCCCAGCTTGGACCTTACCTCAAATACCTCATCTACTGTCCCAGCAAAACAATCGGATCCTGCACAGCCAACACAGGACTTTAAACCTGGCAGCATGGCGGATAATGTAGTCATACAAAACACACCTCTAAGTAAAGCTGTGATGGATGTAATTTTGGAAGCCAGAAGGCCTAGTACTAGAAAATCTTATGCTGGAAAATGGAAGAGATTCTGTGCTTGGAACCATGCACAAGGAACTGATACAGCTGTGCCAAATATTCCTCAGATTTTGCAATACTTAACTGAGATGCTGGACGAAGGCCTATCTTTTTCATCTATTAAAATTCATGCCTCTGCCATTTCCGCTCATTACAATACAGAGCCACCAATCTTTTCTTATCCCTTATTAAAGCAGTACCTCAGAGGAGCCAAATATGTAAGGTCCCCAAAGAGATCACCAATGCCTGCATGGGACCTCAACTATGTCTTGGAAAAACTCACCCTGCCTCCTTTTGAGCCAGCTGCTACTGCTGATATAAAGTTTTTATCGTGGAAAACAGCTCTGCTCCTAGCAATAACTTCTGCAAGACGAGTTTCAGAGCTACAGGCACTCATGACTGTGGAACCTTATTTTTTATCCAGACAGGGTCTCTCTGAGGACAAACACAACATTTATGCCTAAGGTGGTGTCCATTGTGGCTCTTAACCAAACTATTCATCTGCCAACTTTTTATCCAAATCCACAGAACAAGGAGGAGAGAATTCTGCATTCTTTGGATGTACACAGACAGCTTAGATTCTACTTGGACAGAACCAAAGTTTTCAGAAAGACAGCAATTACTAGTGGCATATGCTGCAGGATCACAAGGAAAGGCTATCTCAAAGCAGACTATTTCAAAGTGGATAGGCCACTGCATTCGTTTCTGCTAATTACACCATGGCAAGCCAGTGCACAAGGGCATTAGGCCACATTCAACCAGAGCTGCAGCCACTTCAGCAGCCTTTTTCAGGGGAGTACCAACCAAGGACATTTTAGAGGCTGCTACTTGGAGTTCAGTGCACACCTTTACAAAGCACTATCATCTGCCACTCTACTCTAAATCCAGGGCAGGCTTTGCCGCTGCAGTTCTGCAGGGCCTCATAGCTGCTCCTAATGTCGTTTAGCTCCAGCCTCCCATTCATAGCTTTGGGACTGTACCCAAATGTAATGACTGCAACAGTGAAACACGAAGAACATAGTACAGTTGTGTACACTTACCATAAATGTAGATGTTCAAGTGTATTCACTGCTGCAGTCCAGGTTACCCACCCGCCAGCCCCCTTTTCTTCTGATGGAACCTATGTGGTGTATTTGCTTGTAGAGGAAGGTAAAGTTTATATTGGTGCATATATTTATATATGTGTATATATATATATATATATATATATATATATTTTTTTTCTTTTTTTTTTGGCTACCCTTTTATGGGGTACCTGACATCTGGGGCAAGAAAAACTAAAGAAAATGGCGTCGGCCGCATCTTTTTGACGACCTGACGTTAGGGAAGGGGTGAAAGCAGCCGACGCAGGACCCAGGACTTAGGAATTCAAGCCGACTGAGGGCAACCTGCCAGCAGGATTACCCAAATGTAATGACTGCAACAGTGAATACACTCGAATATCTACATTTATGGTAAGTGTACACAACTGTACTTTCTCCATCTCACGTGGCCAGGGGCAGTCATTACAAGTTACCTCACTGGTTGGATCTTCTCCTACAAAACAAGGGGTCTATGATTTCACACACTCTGGTCAGCCTTCAGTTGACACTTGAGTGATAGGATTTTGATCCCATTTAGGCACCACTTTTCAGAGAACATGCTTAGAGTTGTGCAGGAGGCCAGGAAACCCACTACCAGAAAATCCTATATAGTCAAATGGGAAAGATTTACTTTTTGGTGTCTCCAGCATCACCAGGGTTCTTTTGGTCTTGTCATACTTGTATGAACTGCTCCATGCTGGCTTGGCATATTCTTCTGTTAAAGCTTACTTGTTAACTAGTCTCTTCTTGTTTGCTACTGAACCTTTTTGGCTTCTTGTTTTTGGGGTCAAATAATTCTTTAAAGGTGTCCCTTATATCTGACCTCCAAGAAAACCTATTCCTCTCTCTTGGGACCTTTAATTTTGTATTTGAAGAACGGACTCCTTTTGAGCCCCCCTCTTCTTTGTAACACTGCACTTGGAAGACTGTTTTGTTAGTTGACCTTACTTCAGCCAAGAGAGCTTCTGACTTCAGGCTGTGATGGCCGTTCATCCCTTTTTGATTTTTCATAGCGACAAGGGAGTCTCTGCATACTAGTCCTCCTTTTATGCCCAAGGTGTTGTCTCTTAGTCTATCTAGTTTCCTTCCTTTTTCCTTCTCCAAAATCTGCTAGTGAGAACGTTCTTCACACCCTGGCTCTTCATAGACTGCTCTGGTATTTGAATAAGACAGGGGTCCAGGGAAGTAAATAGTGTAGCTAGAAATAGCCAGAGAATTGTTATGGCTAGGCTTGTATAGGCCCTAGGGCCAATAGCCTAATACCAACCTATGAACAAAGTCTTCAGCAAATCTGAGCAGCTTTTTGTTTCCTTTCATGCCAACACATTGGGTTTGGCAGATGTTCTTTGTGATGTCCTTCAAGAATGCAACTGCAGTCATAACATGTGGGTTGTCCTGCCTCAGGCAGCCATCGGTCGGCCGGATTCCAAAGTCTGGGTCCGACGTCGGCTGATGTCGCATTTCTCTCCGACGTCAGAGCGGCTGGAGTATATAAGCATCAGCCGACGCCATTTTCTTCTGTCTTTCTTGCCGCGCGGTGCCCGAAGCAGAAGCAGTTCGCAAGTGCCGGTCGGTCAGCTCCTGTATTCTACGATACCGAAGTCATCAAAAAAGCTAAGTACCCCATTGGGGACCTTTTCTTGCCTCAGCCGATGTCAGAAATTACTGAAAAAGTTAACAATTGTCTTTTTTGTGGTAAACAAATACCTCATAAGGATTTCCACTCTTACTGCCTCCCTTGCCTGGGCCCAGACCACGACGTCTCGGCCTGTGTAGCCTGTGCTCGCTTCAACAAGCGCACTCTCAGGCGCCGGGCGGAGTTCGCTGAAGACTTTTTCGGCGATAAATTTGCTTATACCATGCCGTCGGATCTTCCGACATCGCGAACTCCTAAAAAGCGAAAAGACCGGGACCGACATCCTCGGCCCGCGTCTACTACTGACTCCACGCCAAAACCTAGCACGAGTGCTCCGGTTCCCTCTGAGACGGTCTCTCCACCGCTCCGAACCGAAGACACCGCAGTACCGACGACTCCGATTCCAGACATTACTCAGACGCCAGTTATAGATTTTCCTCCGGATACCGAAACCGAGGAGATGCCCGAGACCATTACTGTAGACAAGGTCACTCCTGCACGTGGAGCTGCCAGGCCTCCTATGGCCATGTCTATTAAGGCCTACACTAGAGCTAAGGCAGCCAGCAAAACAAAGCATATTACTTCTAGATCCTTACCTCAGCCGACTCCAAAGACACAAATTATGTCCATGGCTGCTGATTTAATTTCCATGATTAGAGGTTCACAGACCCATCCAGAGAGAGCATCCCAGCCTCCTCCTGATAAAAGGCCCCGGGTTGAACCCTCTGACCCTACTCCTTCAGATGAAGACTCTGAGGGCTCTGTCCACTCTGATAGCCAGGAAGAGCTCTTCCAGACTTATGAGGACTCAGATGCAGAAGATTCCATCCCTTCGGCCTCCCCTCCTGAGGATATTTCCTTTGGGGAAGTTCTGCACACCATGAGGGAACATTTCAAGTGGCAGGGCCAAGAATATTCTGATTCCAGGAAACGCCTTTCCTTAAGAAGCCTCAGCACAGGCCCTTAGCTATTCCTCCTGTACTTGATGTTCTGGATGATTTGTATTCTGATTCTAGTGCTACCCCTGATACTCTCCCTCCTGCACCAGCCAAGCCAGGCAGGTATTACAGGGTCCCAGAAACTCATTCCCATTTATTCAGGGCCCATACTGTTGATTTGGAAACTATTTCACAGGGGCCTAAAGGAGTTTCAGCCTCCACCTCTAAAAATCCTTTGCCCTCCAACAGGGAGGCAAGGTCTTTAGAGAGATGGGGTAAAAGGTTTACACTTCCACTACTTTATCTATGAGAGCTTTAAATTGCCTTTTTCATATGTTCCAATATCAGGATTATCTCTTAGAAGATTTACAAAAAACACTAGCTTCTCCTGATCCTTTAGACAGGAAGACTTTGCAGGAAGCTGTACATAACACTCAGCAAGTAAGCAATCACTTCCTGCAGTGTGGATATGATGCACTGGAAGCTTCATGTAGGGCAGCTATGACAGGGGCAGTGATGCGAAGACATGCTTGGTTAAAAGATCAACCTCTACCAGATCATGTAAAAGCAAAACTTCTGGATGCACCTTTGGAAAAGAACAAGCTTTTTGGTGCAAATGCTAAGGATGTGCTAAAGACCATTGAAGAAAAAGCAAAATCAGTTCAAACTGAAGGATTTCCTCCAGGTTCAACCCCCCAGATTCAGTAGGAACTGGCCTTCAAAAAACTGGTCCTTTCCTAATCCAGAAAAGTTTCAAAGGGGTAAGAACAGACGTGGCCGAGGACGAGGCCAATACAGAGGCCCTTACAGGGGACATCAATGGCAGCCAGGAAACCAAAGAAGTGACGCAGGGGATTCTCCTGCACAACAACCACAATCTCAACGACTTTCCTCTACTACCGCATACCAGGGAACAACTAGAAGCTCCCTTGGGCGGAAAATTATCTCTGTTTGCAGGAAACTGGCACAGACTGACAAAGGACAAATGGATTTTGGACATTATAGACCGAGGGTACAGGTTTCATTTTCATACCCTACCAAGAAAACAAGGCATGCCAAATCTACCACAACATCAAAGGGTAGAGGCTATCAAGCAAATCTCTCTGCTAACTCAAATGAAAGCAATAGAAAGAGTTCCACAACAAGAACAAGAACAGGGATTTTACTCAAGACTGTTCCTTGTTCCAAGAAAAGAAACTCAATGGAGACCAATACTGGACTTGTCCGCATTAAACACCTTTCTCATAGTACCAAAGTTCAAAATGCTGACTCTGCAGCAACTCCTTCCCATGCTGGGCAAGGAGTCGTGGCTGATTACTCTGGACCTCAAGGAGGCATACCTGCATGTCCCTATCAGACACAGTTGCAATAGATACCTCAGATTTCTTGCAGGGCCAGAGCATTATCAATTCTCAGCATTGCCATTTGGCTTATCTACTGCGCCCAGAGTGTTTACAAAATGCCTGGCTTCAGTAATTGCTCATTGCAGGCTCCAGGGTATACAAATTTACCCGTACCTGGACGACTGCCTCATACAAGCGGACGACAAACGGATGTTGACAAAAAATCTGGAATATGTCATACGATTACTTCAAGCTCTGGGATACACAGTCAACTTCCAAAAGTCAAGACTGCAGCCATCCCAGCAAATAATCTTCTTAGGAGCCAAACTAGACACAGCCTCTCAAATGGCTTACCTGACAGAAGACAAGCAAGAGAAGTTAACTCAATACTTCAAAGATTTAGCAAAACTCACCCAGATGACTGCAAGGAGATTCCTACAGGCCCTGGGTTACATGGCATCCTGCATTCTACTGGTTCCATTAGCAAAACTACACATGAAAAAGCTTCAATGGTACCTAAAAAGCGTTTGGTCTCAGCACAGCAACAACTTGGAGACAATCATACCACTCATTCCATGCTTACAAAAGGAATTCCTATGGTGGGCTTCGGTGAGCAAGGAAAACACAGGTTTGTCATTCAAAAAACCACAGATAACACAGACCATGACTACAGACGCCTCAGACCTCGGATGGGGGGCGCACATGGAAGGCAGATGTATACAAGGACAGTGGTCTCCAAAGGAAACACATCTGCATATAAATCAAAAGGAAATGCTGGCAGTAATGCATGCTATTGAGGCTTTTCAAAACCAACTCCAGCAAGGTCACTTAATGATACGGACAGACAACACCACTGTGATGCGGTAATTAAACAAGCAGGGGGCACTCACTCTTATCCCCTTTGCAGACTGACAATGCAGCTTTGGGAGAAATCACTGAGTCTAAACATCCAGTTACAATCACAGTTTGTTCCAGGAAAAGACAATGTGTTGGCGGACAGCCTAAGCAGGAATTTCACAGATCCACACGAGTGGAGGTTGCATCCGAAGGCTTTCAGACAACTCACTTCGACATGGGGCAAGCCAGAAGTGGACCTATTTGCCTCTCACCTCAATCATCTACTACCAAAATTTTGCACAAGGACATACCATCCAAGGGCTTGGAAAATAGATGCTCTTTCATTCAACTGGAGCTCCCTAGCAATCTATGCATTCCCACCTCTGCCACTGATGACCTCAGTATTACTAAAGATCAAAGCAGAGAAGCCCAAGGGAATCATAATAGCTCGGGATTGGCCAAGACAACACTGGTACCCACTACTACGGAGCATATGTCACACCAGGAGGTGGGCCCTCCCTCAGTGGCCTCTACTTTTGACTCAGCACAATTTCGGAACACTGCATCCAAACCTTCAGACTCTGCAGCTAACAGCCTGGGAGATCCCATAGATAAATTCAACTTACCTCTCTCTAAGGAAGTTCAGCGGATACTAACAGAGGCTCGAAGACCGTCCACCAGAAAGGTCTACTTAGCCAAGTGGAAAAGATTCAGCAATTGGAATACCAGCAAAGGGCATGATGCATCATTACTGAACATCCCACTTATCTTGGAATATTTGGCAGATATGTTACAGAGTGGCCTCTCATATTCATCAATAAAAATACATGCATCTGCCATTTCAGCTAGATACAATACTGATCTTCCTGTTTTTTCTCACCCCTTACCAAGACAATTCCTCAGGGGAATCAGGAACATTAAGCCACCAAGAAAGGCCCCAGTGCCAGCCTGGGACCTCAATTTTGTCTTAGAAAAACTGACTCTACCTCCTTTTGAGCCAGCAGCTTCAGTTGATTTGCAATTTCTCTCATGGAAAACAGCTTTCCTGTTGGCAATTACCTCAGCAAGAAGGGTTTCGGAACTACAGGCCCTAATGGCAATACCACCCTTTATTATTTTCCACAGAGACAGGGTTTCATTAAGGACCAACCCTTCCTTTATGCCAAAGGTGGTATCTAGGGTTTCTCTAAATCAAGCCATTCATCTGCCTGCCTTCTTCCCCAATCCTGAGAATAAGGGGGAAAGGCTTTTACATACCATGGACATTCATAGACAACTTCGATACTACCTGGACAGAACCAAGGCCAGTAGGAAGTCTGAACAGCTTTTTGTAGCTTATGCCCCTGCAGTCCAAGGAAAAGCAATTTCAAAACAGACTATTTCTAAATGGATTGGACATTGCATCAGATTCTGTTATTCCTTTCATGGAAAGACTGTTCCAGCCTATGTCAGACCACATTCCACCAGAGCTACAGCCACCTCTACAGCATTTTTAAGAGGGGTGCCTACAAAGGACATTCTAGAAGCTGCTACATGGAGCTCCGTGCATACATTCTCAAAACACTACAATCTCCCCTATATTCCAGATCCAGAGCAGGCTTTGCTTGGCAGTCCTGCAGGGTTTGATTGCCACACCATCACTCTCCTAGAGCATACCTCCTCCCCAGCTAAGCTATGGTATTCTACCCACATGTTATGACTGCAGTTGCATTCTTGAAGGACATAGTACAGTTTTGTACCTACCATAAATGTAGATGTCTGAGAGACATGCAACTGCAGTCGGTTTTCCTCCTCCATACCCCTCTATGCTTAGGGTCCACTCCTATCCCCCTCTCTCTTAGCTGGGGATATCTGTTATGGTGTATTTGTTTTATTGCTCATGTATTTGTTTGGAATCCTGTTTTTGTCTTCCAATTTGATTACAGCCTTCCTTGGAGGGCACCTGGCATCTGGGGCAAGAAACACTGAAGAAAATGGCGCCGGCTGATGCTTATATACTCCAGCCGCTCTGACGTCGGAGAGAAATGCGACATCAGCCGACGTCGGACCCAGACTTTGGAATCCGGCCGACCGAGGGCTGCCTGAGGCAGGACAACCCACATGTTATGACTGCAGTTGCATGTCTCTCGGACATCTACATTTATGGTAGGTACAAAACTGTACTTTTCACTGTTGCAGTCATCACACTTGGGTTATCCTGCCAGGGGTAGCCCTCAGTCGTCCCGAATACCAGAGGCTTAGTATTTCTGCGTCAGTTGCTGTTGCTCCAGGACTGGCATCAGGTCAGTGGTATAAAAACAGGCAGCCAACACCATTACGTCAGTCTTTCTTGCCGAGGAGCCTGAAGGAGAAGCAGTTCGCACGAGTGCCGATCGGCCACTACTTGAGTTTTAGTTTCTGAAATTGAATCATCTTGAAGTCTTCTAAAGCTAAGTACCCCATTGGGGATCCTTTTTTCTTGCTCTACGTGATGTCAGAAAAAGTTAACAATTGTTTCATCTGTGGAAAGCAAATACCACACAGAGATTTCCATTCTTATCGCGTCACCTGTTTAGGCCCAGACCATGACGTACCTTGCTGCCGGTTTTGTGCTTTGTTCAACGCCCAAACTATTCGTCGTCGGGCCCTTATTGTAGCTAAATACTTTCGTTCTCTATCTCCATATTCCGAAATGGCTTCAGTAAGCCACCCGACTTCCGATCTTCCAAAAAAAACATAAGGATAAAGACAGAGACAAGACTGCACAGGTCCAAGCTAGTCACCAGTTCGCCGGTACTCGGTGAGGTGCTTTCGCAGCCCCTGATGCCCGCTTCGATGGATTTGCAGGACACTACAGAGACCCGTTGGGAGTCTAGTATGCCATGAGACTCTTCTTTGACTATGGAACCTGTGGATGTCTACCTTGGATGGGTCCGGAGCCGCTGTGCAGGCACCGACATCTGAGGAAGTTCTTCGCACTACATATATTCGACACAAACCGACAACTTCTTTTGTGTCTTCAGTTCTTTCTAAAACTACCAATTTTCTTAGGAGAAGAGTACGAGCTACACTTAAAAAAAAAAAAAAAAAAAAAAAGTTGACCCTAACTTAAGCGCCTGCTTCCATGCCACAGTCACAGATGCTTAAAATGGCGGAAGACCTTATTATGCTGATTAGGGGAAGCCAGCCTTCCCCTGCTAAAAGCGGAAGAGACTTGTCCCCAGCAGCTTTATCTGACCAAGAGTCTGACGACTCTGAGGTTTCTGATTATGAAGACATGCTCTTATCTGCCTATGAGGATTGTGATACAGTGGAATCCATTCCTTCTGCCTCCCCTACAGAGAATTTTTCTTTTGGTGAAACTCCACATACTTTGAGAGAGCATTTCCATTGGGAATGCTAGGATTATCCTCAGTCCAAAAAGCGACTCGGGAATTTTTAGATTTACCATAGCACAGACCCTTAGCTATCCCACCTGTTCTGGATAATGTCTTCATGGAATCCAGTCTAACTCCCGATACTTAACCCCTGCTTCCAGGAAACCTGACAGGTACTTATACAGAGTCCCTGACTCGCACAAATTTCTTTTCAAAAATCTTACTGCTGACCCAGAGGTAATCTCCCAGGGGCCTAAAGGAATAAAAGCAACTATAGCTAAGAATCCCACCCTGTCGGACAGGGATTCACAAGCTTTAGACAGATGGGGTAAAAAAGTATACACCTCTGCAACTCTTGCCATTAGAGCATTAAATTATCAGTTCCACATGCTGAAATACCAGCAACATACTATGGAACTTATTAAGCAGAAATTATCTACCTTCGCTGACTGTGCAGGAAATGAAGAATTACAGGAGCTTATGCATTCTGCAAGCCAAGTCAGCAAGCATACCCTGCAGTGTGGATTTGACGCCCTAGAAGCATCTTGCAGGGCAGCAGTCACATATTCTGTGCTTAGAAGGCATGCCTGGCTTAAGGAGCAGACCTTGCCAGACCATGTCAAATCAAAATTACTGGACGCACCTTTGAACAAGGACAATCTATTTGGCACCAAAGCAGAAGAGGTTTTAAAAAAGATGGAAGAAAAAGATAAGTCTATGCAGACAGTCAAAGTTTTTTACAAGTGCAGCCTCCAAGATTCAGTAGGCATTCCCCTTCAAAACATTGGTCCTTTCCAGCCCCCTCAAGACCACTTCAAACTAGACCTAGGGGAAACAGACCCCCCCCCCAGACTACAGTCTCGGGGTATTCAGAGATCTAAGCAATGGAGTACCTTCACTTCTAAACCAGGGAGTGTTAAGCCACCACTTACGGAAAGAATTCACAATGACTTCTCTACTCCTCCCCCACCTCTGCCCAATGGCTTGTGCCCCTAGGAGGAAAACTTGCCCACCATGCAAAAAACTGGACCTCCATCACTAGCGATCGATTGGTCCTCAACATATTATCCCAGGGGTACAAATTTTATTTCCACATGCTGCCACCCCCAAAGGGGTCCCTAGATCTTCCTCCAGACCGGTGGGCAGAGGCACAAAACCAGGTGCAGTCCCTACTCTCAATAAGGGCAATTCAGCCTCTTCCTGGAGAACAGGTAGGTCAAGGTTTTTATTCCAGACTTTTCCTGGTACCCAGAAAAGAGGGAACCTGGCGCCCAATCTTAGATCTATCCATTCTAAATGCCTTCCTGGTGGTACCAAAATTCAAAATGCTCACCCTACAGAAGCTTCTTTCTATGCTGTCCAAAGATGCCTGGTTAGCCACCCTAGACCTAAAGGAGGCCTATCTGCACATCCCAATCAGGGACTCCTGCAGGAAATATCTATGTTTCAGGGCAGGATCTATGCATTATCAGTTCTCTGCACTTGCCTTTGGCTTGTCCACTGCTCCCAGAGTTTTCACAAAATGCCTGGCTCCAGCCATTGCCTATTGCAGACAAAGAAATATTCAAATTTACCCATACTTGAATGATTGCCTGATTCAGGCATACAGACAGGAAAAGTTGTTGCAGCACCTGATATTTGTAAAGGACCTTCTAACCTCCCTGGGTACACTATCAATGAAAAGAAATCAAAACTAGTCCCCAGTCAAAAAATTGTATTCCTTGGAGCAAGCTTTGACACAGCATCCCAAATGGCATTACTTACGCCAAAAAAACAAGCCCATCTGACAGGCTACTTCTCTCAAATGGCCACTAGAACCCAGTTATCCGCAAGGAAAATCCTGCAAGCTCTATGGTTCATGGCCTCCTGCATTCTACTAATTCCATATGCCAGACTGCATACGAGGAAACTACAATGGTACTTGAAAAGTCTTTAGTGCCAACATTCTCAGGACCTGGAAACCAATCATACCTGTGATGCCTTGTCTAAGGAAAGAGTTCCTTTGGTGGGCAGCAGCATGCAACCACAACCAGGGGATTCTCTTTACTTAACCCCACATCACCAAGACTCTAACCACAGATGCTTCAGACTATGCCTGGGGTGCATATCTGGACGGCAGGTGCATTCAGGGCCACTGGAGCCCATATCAAAAGAGATGCTAGCTGTTCAGCACACACTGACACCTTTCAGATCTCTACTCTCTCAGGGGCTTCTATTAATCAAAACGGACAACACCACAGTGATGTGGTACATCAACAAGCAGGGGGGAACCCACTCTTACCCGCTCTGCATGCTAGCCATGACCCTTTGGAACACGGTCTCAGCCATGCATATTCACTTGCAAGCTTAATTCCTGCCAGGCAACCAAAACTCTCTAGCAGACAACTTGAGCAGAAATCTCTTAGACCACGAGTGGCAATTAAACCACAGCACCTTCTGCCTTGTGACTCTGAAATAGGGTACCCCAAAAGTGGACCCATTTGCCTCCCCCTACAACCGCAAACTCAGCAAATTCTGCACCAAGGAACCTCACAGCAAAGCCTGGAAAGTGGATGCCCTATCCTTCCAGTGGGCAAACCTCTCCATCTATGCATTCCACCCTCTACATCTTCTTACAAGAGTATTACTCAAGATAAGGGAGGAAAGACCAAAGGCAATCTTGATTGCCCCAGACTGACCATGCCAACACTGGTGCCCACTACTGCGCAGTCTGTCACCGTTGCCTCCATGGCACCTCCCCAGACCCCATCTCTCCTGACTCGGCATGAAGGACTGTTCTTGCATCTGCAATTGCAGACCCTGAACCTTGCAGCTTGGCTTATTCCTTGACTTGTCCTCCAGTGGCCAGCCTAAGCAAGCAGATACTGGATGTCATACGTGAAGCCAGACAACCCAGTACTAGAAAATCCTATGCTGACAAGTGGAAAAAGTATTGTTCCTGGATCCAGACTAAAGGAGCGGATCAAGCACAGCCCTCCTTACCTCTCATCCTAGATTACCTAGCAGACCTACTTCACAGGGGCCTTTCCTTCACTTCCATTAAGATCCATGCCTCTGCCATCTCTGCTGATTATAGCACTGAGCCACCTCTCTTCACACCCTCTCATCAAGCAGTTCCTGAGAGGGGGTAACAACTTAAGGCCACCAAGAAGAGCCCCTACCCATGCTTGGGACCTTAACTTTGCATTGGAAAAGCTCCCGCTACCCTCCTTTGAGCCTGCAGCATCAGCAGAGTTAAAATTCCTCTCTTGGAAAGCAGCCTTGCTCCTGGCCACCACTTCAGCTAGAAGAGTGTCCGAGTTGCAAGCACTTATTGCTGTCAAACCCTTCATCATTTTTCATGCTGACATGGTCTCCCTCAGGACTAACCCAACTTTCATGCCAAAAGTGGTGTCCAGTGCGACTCTCAACCAATTTATCCATTTGCCCACCTTTTTCACTAATCCTCAAAATAAAGGGGAAAGGATCCTGCACTCTTTAGATGTGCACAGACAGCTCAGATTCTACCTTGATAAGACTAAGCCCTTTAGAAAATCTGACCAGTTACTAGTCAGCTTTGCACCAGGGACAGAGGGCAAGGCCATATCAAAACCAACCATCTCCAAATGGATAGCACACTGTATCCATTTCTGTTACAAACACCATGGGAAACCACCCCCTCAGGGGGTCAGAACACATTCCACTAGGGCAACTTCAACCTCTACAGCCTTTCTCAGAGGAGTCCCTACCAGAGACATTTTGGAAGATGCAACTTGGAGTTCTGTTCATATCTTCACCAAACATTACCACCTGCTTATCTTTTCCAAATCTAGAGAGGGCTTTGCAACCGCAGTCCTGCAGGGCATACTAGCCAGTCCCAACTCTTCTCGACTGCCTCCACCCATTCTTCAGCTTTGGAAATCAACCCGTGTGTGATGACTGCAACAGTGAAACATGAAGAACATAGTACAGTTGTGTACACTTACCATAAATGTAGCTGTTCGAGTGTGTTCACTGTCGCAGTCCTGGTTTCCTACCCTCCAGCCCCCTTCTCTCTCTTCCTCACTCCTTACAGGGTATTGATATTTACTTTTTACTGGTGGTGTTTTTTCCACCATAACTTAGCTCCCTATTTCAGGGCTCCTGACATTTGGGGCAAGAAAAATGATGTAATGGCGCCGGCTGCCTGTTTTTATACCATTGACGACCTGACGTCAGTCCTGGAGCGATAGCAACCGATGCAGAAATATTAAGCCTCTGGTATTCAGGCCGACTGAGGGCTACCCCTGGCAGGATAACCCAAGTGTGATGACTGCAACAGTGAATACACTGTAACATCTACATTTATGGTAAGTGTACACAACTGTACTTTTCTAAGCAAATCATCTTCTCTTGGATTTCAAAGGCCATTTCTTTTTGTTGTTGTTCATGGAAAACAGCTTTCTGGTTCAGTTAGGACTCATTCCATGAAAGCAGTGGCCTCCTCTGAAGCTTTCTTTAAGGGTTTGGATACTAGATCCATCTGTGAAGCTGCCACTTAGGCTTCTGTACACGCTTTTACTAAACATTACAAATCGGATGTCCTTTACAGAGTCTGGGCAGAATTTGCTCTTCTGTGCCTTCCTCCTCCCATCCTTTTCATTAGCTTTGGTAATCTCCCATATGTTATGAATACTGCAAAAGTGATAGGGAAGGACATAATACAATTGTGTAAAATCTTACCTTAACAGTAGATGTCTTCTGTTGAAGTATTCAGTCCCTCACTCTTGCCCCTTTTTTTCCTTTTCTCTTTTCAGAACTCTGCTGGCTGAGGGGTCTTTGACTCTGTCTTCTGTTTCTTTTTCCTTCTGGATGTGCATGTTCTCCTTTATAGCAAGATGGCTCTAGTTCACCTGGGGCACTTCAGTTCTGAGTATGGAGTTTTCATACACCACCTTTATGTCATATGCTTAAGTAGGAAGCATATGCCTGATGTATGATGCTAGAGGAAGTAAAGGCTTTGGTATACTGACCGAACATTATGCTGTCTTAGGCAGGAGATCCCATATATTATGAATACTGCAACAGTGAAAGGGACATCTTCTGTTATGGTAAGATTTTACAAAACTGTACTTTCTCATTTCAGCCATTTGAAGGAAGGTGGAGACTGCTGTATTTCTTGAGTTAGGAAGACCCCTTTAAGTCATCAAACCAAGACTGTAGTTGCACCTGGTCCTTTGATCCATCTGTTTAGGAGCCTTTGTTCTCTTTCCTTCCATTGAAGGTGGGGGTTTGGAAAGTGGGACTCCTGGGCTACTTTGCCTTTCTCCAAGAAGGTTCTGTCTAGTTCCCATAGAGTTTCTGGTTGGATGTTCTCTCTCTCTCTGACAGAATGAGGTGCCCTTGAGATCCCTCTACTGTAGTTAGTCTGTCCACAAATTGGTTGTAGTAACAAAAGTCCATAAGGAAGGGATTCCATCTGCATCTCCTGTTGGAGTTCCAGAGGTAGGTTTTCTGCCTGAAATTCCTTGGAGGCTTATGATGGGGAAGGCCTGTGTTTTTTCCTGATTGCAGTCCACTCGAACGGTGATGTTGAGTACTGAGTACCTTTGAACTTCTGCAAAGGGACACCTGTTTTTAGATCAGAGCTTGTGCTGTCTGCTCCTTCCCAAGAAGACCAGGGTTGCCCTGACTTGGCACCCTAGACATGGGCAGATACTGGGCTTTGTCTTGGTCTAGACTGCTCTGCTAGTTGAGTGCTTTACCTGTTCTTGTTGCAACATGACATTCCAACATTACATATTGGCTATGGTTCTTGGGGTTATGAGGATGAGCCCTCCATGTGTTTTGACCTGTCATTTTAGGGGTGGACGTCCTTATGTGGTACTTGTTCCACAGTTTCCATCCCCTTTGATCAATGGCTTATGCAGAAGCTTTGCTATCCTAAGCTCCCTTTGGTTCTTTGGATTTGAAGTTTGGACTCTTGTCCCTTTAGGTCATAAAGTTAAGGTTGATTAGGTGCTTCCTCTCTTGGTTTGGTAGGGGTTTGTACTGTAGAGACCTATTGAAACATATCGATAGATAGCTTTCCTCTCTTGTGGGGTGGGTGGGGTGGGGCATTTTGTTTCCAGAGCTTTGTTTGCTTCTGAATTGGGGCCGTAAAGCAGCTGTTACTCTGATGAATAAGATCCTGCTTACATTTGCTCAGTGCCACTTCTTCATTTCCTTTGGGGGGGTGGCGTTCCCGAGTCACGACTCGAGCACAGTGGAAAAGACATTTTCCATTTGTGTGGTGCTTGACACTTTCCTTAGGTGGGGTTTTTGTGGGTTTTTTTTCTGTTTAGTTTTGGAGAGGGGCTGTTTCACATAGCCATTTCCATAGAAAAGAATGCAAACCTTATTAACATTTGTTATATTCATGCATTTATATATTAAAAATGTTCTGCTTTAAGTATTATTCACTCCAACATTACATACATTTCTCAGTTCCTACTTCCCCTCAGACCTCACTCCTCCTGAACATTGTTCTGAATGTATTGTTCTCACAAATTCAGTTTATTTCTGTGTAATTTGCTCCTTCTCTTTTCTAAAGATCCCACCTCTAATTCTGTTACCTCGTTTACAGTGTTCAGTACTTTAACTACAACTGGTTCAGAATTTGATTTCCCTTTTCTAGTGATTGCTTTTTTTTTTTTGCAGCCAGCTGCATGAAGGTGAAATAAGGCTTTGCTGTGTATATGCAGTTCAGATCCTGTCACAGCTCAAAAGAATAATTTCTTTAGTTACAGCCATTTGCTCCCTACTCTTTAGGGAATTTTTAAAATCTACCAACTTGTTACACTCCCAAAAACGTATTTCCAGTTGCCTCTTTTCTTTCCATCACACCTCCAGCATTTATTGTCTATCTAAACACTTCCATGCAAAAATCCTAAACCTTCTGGACTTATTCCCATATTTGGGAGCCAAACAGATGTCCTCCCGTTCGGTTAAAAATTGTCTGTGTTCTCTCTCCTCAAATTTTTCTAAACTGTTCTGATTTGATTCTTATAGCTGTGGTATAATATATTTTATATTCTCTACTATTTATCCCATTTTTAACAGTTTTTTTCTAGACTGAACTAAAAACTGTAACAGAGATGGTTGTTTACTTATCACACTCTATCCTTTTGTCATTGCCTGTACTGTGATATCAATCCCTGGTAGAAAAGGCAGTCTCTAACCTGCATCCCAAACTTGTGCTAGGCCTCATCCCACTCTGTTATCTTTCCTTCGGTGGATTGCACCTTCTTAATATCTGGCCATGAGTCTTTCTCTCTCATACATCACTGGCTATGGAGTACTGGAAAGCTTGAGTTTCAAGTAAATGCAGTTTTCCTTGTATGCACAATAGTATTTTTGTATCTCCACCGTCTGCTGTTTGGCAACATTTCTGTAGGCTTTTTTTGTATAACAGATTACACTTCATGTTTATGGATTGTCTACTGCCCTTGGTTCCTGTTAGAGAGAAGGACTGAGTATGAGTTCTGGCTGATTGAGCAGTCCATCCCCCCCAGTGAGGTGGCTGTTTTCCCTTCCCTTTTGAAGATCCTTCCCATTGGGTCGTCTTGGACTTCATTTTACAGCCTTCCCTGTCTGGTCCTGAGCTTGTTGGCCTGTTAGTGTGAGAGTCAAATCAGTGGGCTGATCTCATTCCTAGTGGCTGTCCCACTTTTTAGGGGTTTCTGAGCTCTGGGCTTGCAGAATGAGGCTCTTTTTCCAGTTCCCTTTGAGGGGAGGGTCTCTGATTCTCACTCCTCTATTTAAGATGGACTCCACAGTCCTTTCCTCGCCCACTTACTTTGTAAGTGGTGTGAACTAGCAGTGAAGGAGCTTCTCATTTACTGGGTCTGTGGCAGCCTTCTTGGGATCCCTGAGTCAACTGTTTTATTGGTTAAGTTGAGTAAATGGTGGCTTGTCTCCTGTTCTGAGGGGAGTAGAAGGTGTGCAGTTGCCATTCACATCCTTAGAGGGTGGGCATTTGTGTTCATTTCTTTGAGTAGTTTCACCTACTGCCTGTGGTCATGGTCAACTTCAGTCCTTTGAACGTACAGTAATCTGTTCCTAGGCGTTTGCATTCCTGGCTTTGCTGTCTTAGGTTCAGCCTTCTGTGCTGGTCCTGAAGTTTTCTAGTTTTTTTTTTTCTAGATTCTTCCAGCGTGGTTACTTATGATTCACACCAACCACTTGTGTCGTTCAGAATTCTCAGGGGTAATGAAAGTGCATTGATTGATTAATTGATTTGTGAAGTGGGCCTGATAATTCATACAAATATATATTGGAATATCACTTGCTTAGCAGTGCAGATACTATAATCTTCATTGTTTGTGATTAGTAGGAGGGTGCTGTCTAGAGATTAAAGGTCAAGATATAGTCGTGTGAGGAATGAGTGGGTTTATATAATTAGTGAATGGTATCTTTCTAGGAATTTTTGCCAAAGGATCCCAGCTGAGAGGATAAACCTAGCCATCTAACTCAAGGATGTGATGCTCTTATGTATTTTTTCATAGAGCTTGTTCACTCAGTTGCTTTGGTGTTCAGAAATCCCTTTTGGATACAGTTTGTACAGTGTCAGATGTCTACAGGGGTTATAAAAAATACCATTGGTGGGAAGTTAGTCCAGGAATAGTTAGTTCAGGAGCAAAAAGCTAAGAGCCTGCTTTTGCAAAATGTGATGTAGGCTCAGAATATTGCCATTTTGTGTTTTAAATCAGTATTCTTAGGTGCCTGGTTTATGAGTTAAAAAATGAACATTAAGACATTTATTTTTTCCCAGTGTAAATCAGTGATGCTTTTCTTTGAGAAAAACCGTATGCACCTGCAAATAGTTTGCATTTACTGAAAGCAAGTTTTTTTCTTGTGTAGCAGCTATGAAGGAAATATTCCATCTGGGGTAAAATAATACCCTTGCCCACAGCTCACTTTGATGGAGAAGCGTGAATATTTTGGGACCCAAACAAGCAGATTGTTTATTTTTGTCTTTGTTGTATAAATGTGATGCTGGAAATTGTTTAATCAAGGAAGTGCATAGATATGTGAGTTTCTGTGGATTCATTTATATTGTTGAGTGTACAGCAGTCAAGTAAGATTTGAAAAATAACAGCTGTATGTATATATTTTTTCAAAGGTGATTACTGTATTGTAAACTGTTCACATTAATACTGGTTGTTTCTTAACTGGCGAGCTTGTGTTTCTCTTTTTATCAGGATCTTTATTATTTAGTGCAGTCAAGTGCAGGAAATATAAATGATTTTACATGGGTTCAGTAGTATTGTTTTATGTATGCCTAATAGTTAAACTGCTCAAATGTCAGGCTTCTGAAGATACTTTCTTGTAAAGGGTCTGTGGTGTGGAGGTCCTGTACCCAACATGATGACTGACTATAGAGTTTAGGGACTAGGTTAATCTTTTGCTTGAGGGTGGCCAAGGGGCTAGATATTTGGATAACAGCCCTAGAATTCTCGAATCTTTTCCAGGCTTAGTCATTTATATTCTGTTCTCTCTATTTGTTGATGGCAGCTAGCACGTTCTAAGTACCTAGTCAAGCCAAGGGTATCTTTTAAACTCACCAGCCATCTTGTTAGCCCCTGGCAGAGGGGAGCATCAGCTACTGGGGAAAGCCTCCAGTTCTTTTCTTCAGCTGGAAGACTCAGTTCTCCATATGGGTTAAATAATTTGTATAACCACTAACTCTGACTGTGTAGTAGAATAAAACATGTACTGTGGCCCAGGTGACCTAAATTTCATTAGCACGTTGAGTAATTGTAAGAGCTTGCAGGAGAGGATGGACATACCTGTCCTTAAGAGGGGGTGCAGAACAGAATGGATATTGCCATAGTCATTTGGGGGATTGGTTGTGACTCGGAGGTAGATTGTGGGTGAGGGATTTTGGCTTACCATTCTTTATTATGGCACTAGTCTTCATAGCAACTTTAAGAGAGCGTACACTTGCAAGGAGATGGACATTGAGTATCTACAGTGATACGGATAGCTCATCCCCTCGTCCGGTGGTGGGTCTAAGGCCCTTACATATACATTCATAACTGTGTCATTGTTAAGGACACAAAACATCTTCCTGGTTGCCTGTGTGAAAGCCCTCCCTGCATGGCTTTCACCCTCGTAATCTGATGGATAGCTTTTTGAGTGCAAAGGAACAAATGGGTTCAAGTCCATTAGATTCAATAGTAAGAAAATTGGAAGAAATCGCTGTGGCAGTTTCGTGAAATGTAAAGATTGTTATTTTACACAATAAGGCAGACAGTGGAATTTGTAGCCATCATCAAGAAAACTGTTAGATCAACAGCTCAGTACATCTTTTGTCCTGTTGCAAGCAGCCGACTTCTTGTAGCTTCCTGTTTTAGATCCTTTTTGCAGACTCTGCATGCAGGATGTTGGTAGCACAGCATATTTCCATGTTGACAGTTAGATATTCAGACTTCTCAGTATATCTACTTTTACGTTCAGTCTTGGCTGTAAAGCTGTGGTCCAGGCATGTTTTCATTTCAGCTGTACCCTGACGAAAGACCAACACTAAAACAGAGAGAGAGAAAGTCTTGACATAGTAATTTACAGATATTGACAGTTATCCTTGCCGCATTTTTTTTTCTTGCCAAAGTTTATCTTTTGCTATTTATTTTTAACCTTCGTGTTACTATCATACAGAGTAGTAAGAGTCCAAGGCAGGATGCTTTCCAATAAAGACTTCTGCTGTTTCATTCCAATAACTGACATATAAAAGTATATACATTGCTTTGTTTTGTAAATGGATAAATGCCATTAAGGCTATGTTAGTTTTGGTGGCCTTACTACTATCGTGTTGTTATTTTTCCTGATATTTATGTTGGTTTGCAGTAATGTTTTCTTGAATTGCAGAGTATTCTTTTGCCTGTTTTTCATTGTCAGCTGCCAGATAAGCTAATCTCAAGCTCATTGTTCAGATATCTTTTGTATTAAGGATACCTTGTAAAGGTATTCGATTCCACACAATACCGATTTATTCCAGGACCTGCTCTGTTTTGTTGAATGTTTAGGAGTAGTGGAGCTTAACCACTGTATAATAAGTATTAAAGTCCGCATATTTTAGCACACTGTGCAAAGTTAATAGAAATATTGGAGTTATGCATATCTGTTGGCCTAGCAAGCTATATAGGCAAGCTAATATTACCCTCCCTGAAAGAACTAGTTTGTTGTACACAGAGTGCCAGGATTATGTTCTGAAAACAGAAAAAGTATGAATGTAGGTGCTTCCATTAGGCAAGACCTGCTGCTAACAGTGCATATGGGTGTATAACAAAAGTTTAAGAGCACAAAAGCACTATTCAGATTGGACACATGCTAAGGAAATAACAGCAGACAGTGTCAGCTGGTAAAAGAAAAGCAGCAGAAAGTAAAACAATGTTTATATCCTGTTAGAACTTCAGTGTGGTATATAATTAGTATGGACGAACAAAGTGTTTAACAGCTTTTAAAGCTGTTAATTTGTAGAGGAACACTTCATTTCTGGTAAATCAGTGAGGATGATAGTCTATCACAATGCCAAACATTATAGCAATAACCCACGCCTGGGTGTGGGTTATTGCTATTATACAATGACATTATTTAAGAAAAAAAAATTACTTTTCTTAAATAATGGCTTTGTATAATGCCTCCTTGCTGCCCTTCCGCAGCTGTCTGGTATTCCGCGGAAGTTCTGATGTACTGCACATGCCTACTCAGTACATCAGAGCTGTGGGCAAAAGCAACGCAGAAAGCAAGATCTCCGTTTCTTTTTACTGTTTTGCTATGTTAAATGGGTTTAACATAGCGAGACAGCTTTAAAATAAGCAACGGATATCTCCGTTGCTTATTTTAAAGCTGTCTCACTATGTTAAACCCATTTAACATAGCGAGACAGGTTTAAAAAAAAAAAAGCAACGGAGAAAGCAAGATCTCCGTTGCTTTTTACACACTGTGTCGCTATGTTAAAGGAGTTTAACATAGCGAGACAGCTTTAAAAAAAGCAACAGAGATCTCCTGTATCGCTATGTTAAACTCCTTTAACATAGCAAGACAGTGTTTTAAAAAAGACATACTAATGGAAAAAGTCCGGGCGACCGGACCTTTTTCCGTTAGTATAAGTCGATTTACAACGTGCACGCTGCCAATCAGCGTGCGCATTTTGGAATATTAATGGGGGGGGGGTCATGGTATAATAGAATTTCATGCTTCTTAGAAAAGTGCAGGTTGATGCAGTAGCCTAAGCTGTTTGGGTCTTGCTTTCAAAGATTTAGGGCCCCTTCCACGTGTTCTGACTAGAGATCAGCTCCATGTAAAGGCAGAACACCAGTTTCTTCAGAGCTTTTTTGCCACCAAGAGTGCTCCTTCGGTGGGCTCTGTGGAGCTGGCAGTCAGTGATCTTTCATGGCTGGGCAGATAAGTTCTCCATTCGGAAATCTCCAACTGAAATTAACTTTTGTCAGGGACAACTGACAGGTTTGAGATTGTCATTATTTTTCTAAGGGAGCTTGTGTGTAAATGCTTTTGTGAGCTTTCTCTTTTATTTGACAGAATTGTCCTATAGAATTGCAGGTTTGTCTATTTGGGGCAGGGTATTGTGCTTTTGGGGGATTCTCAATGTTTTTCTTACATCTGTACCACTTCTTTAGTTTACCTTTTGCAGACTTGTACAGGCTTCTCTGTCTGCCTTTTAGGTCTCCTTCTCAGCTAACCCATGGAACAACTACCAGGGTCAGTGGTTTTAGAAGGTTGTTGGGGAGTCTTTGGTTGTCACTCCATCTTCTGTTGAGCCTCAGCCACTGGTGGGTGACTGCTGTGGCCGCTCTTGGTTCCTCGGATTGATAATTTTTTACTTCTGATCCCTCTGGTGTTGCACCTACAGCCACCAAGGACTGGGCGATAGCTATGTCCTCTGAGGCTGTAGGGATGCCATTGATGGGCAAAGGTGAACCACTGTTGTCCGTTTCAGGGAAAGGGGAGGGTGAAAGTTCTTCACTCAGCTGAGATAGGGAACTGAATCTTGGTTTGTGTGTGCTTTTAATGGGTTGGTCATTCTCTAGGGAGTTTCTAGTGGAACATCATGAGAAAATATTGCCCTCTCCTGTTTATATTTCCATGGACAGGAAAGATGTGCTTGGATTTGCTAAGATGTTCATTGCTGTTTGTCCCTTCCCAAATTCTTCATGTAAGAAAAGAAAATGAGTTCCCTCTCTTTCTGACTTGGATTTTCACTCTGAAGAGCAGGCATTGCAGGGTTGTTGTTTGTACTTCAGGAATTCTTTTCAGTCTAAATCCTCTGATTGTGAGGAAAGCATGGCTTCAGAGTTCCCGGATGATATAATTTTGATACCTTTTAGGAGTCTTTTTCTGAAGACATGCAGCAGGTACCTAAGGAGGCAAAAAAGCCTGCTGCTAAAACTCATATATGTGCAAGTGGAAAAGGTTTTCTAGATGGTGCCAGTCTAAGAACCATGACCCTATCCAGGCTCAGCTGCCTCTGGTTCTTGATTATTTGTGCAAGTTGCTGTCTCTGGCCATTATTCTTCTCTCAAAGTTCATTTGCTGGCAATGTGTGCTTGTTTGCCCTTAGATCCCTCCCCCCTTTTTAACCTTTTTCAAGTTAGACAGTCTGAAGTGGGTGTTCCAAATGTGTTTACCTAGAACAGGTGGTTCCTCATTGGAATCTTAACTTTGTGTTTGAGAAACTTTGCGTTTTTCTGTTTGAATTAGCTCATCAGGCTGATTTAATCTTCTTAAACATGGGGTACGGTTTTACTTCTTGCTCTGACTTCTATTAGGAGAGTTTTTGAGTTGCAAGCACTTGTGGTGAATCAACTCTACTTCGTTTTTCACAAGGACAGGATGTCTTGAGAAATGAGCCTTCTTTTATGCTTAAATTGACCTGAGTTTACTTTGAGCCAGATTATCTCCTTGTTCTCCACTGAACCCAAGAACAAGGGAGAAAAAAAATTCTTCACAGATTAGATGTCCACAAGCCACCTAGACAAAACTCAAGTCTTCAGGAACGGTGATCAGCCATTTGTCTACTATCAGTGAAGAGGAAAGGACAACAGGTATCAAAACAGACTGTTAGCGGATGGTTGTCTTATACTATTGCCTTTTGTTACACTACAATAATAAGCCACTTTCAGTCAGGGTTAGGGCCCATTCCATAAGGGCTTTTACTCTTTGAAAGCTTTCTGCAAATGGGTATACTCTAGACACAGCTTGGCCCTGTGTATGTACTTTTACAGAGCACTACAGACTGAATTCCTTTTCTAGGTCCAGAATGGGCTTTGCTAGCACCATTTTCCAAGGGGGGTTGGACTTAGAAATAACGAGGGAAAATAAACTATCTCTGTTATTAAGCTATGGTAATTGACCCAAATAGCTTAGGCTAATGTAACAATGATCTAAGTGAAAAACATAGCACAGTTGCTTAAGCAAATTTACCTTAACAGTAGAAGCTGTAGTAGATCACTTTTACAGAGAATGCCACCCCATCCTACCCCTTAGTTTGGCTGTTTTGTTTTCCCCCTTTTGTATTACCAGGTTGCAAATGTATATACCTTTGCATAAATAGTGTACTGTTGTTTTTTTCCCTAACATTATCTTTTCAGAGCTGTTGCCTCCCTTGTTTTTAGGTAAAAAAGCAATGAAAAAAATTCCAATCTGTCTTTATATGGCGTGCTCTTCAAGCTCCTAACAGATAATGTGAAAGGTGCTTAAAACCTTTGAAAGCTGGCTTGGTCCCAACGGGAAAGACAGAGTAGGATACTGCAATAGTGACGTATTAGAACATTTACTGTTATGTTAATAGAAGGTATAGTTATGTACGTAAACTTATCTGTAAGTGAATTAGAGCAATATTTAAAAAATGTCTGATTTTGATCCTTTGTCCCACACATTGTTTTCTGATTTGTCTAGAATTTTTAAGCAATGAATTAGAGAGAGGTATGCTGTTGTCTGTTTGACGACACTAACTGCTCTACTAGCTTTCAAGGCTGGCAAAACACTTCCTATACAGTTTTGTTTCCCCTGTAACTAGTACTACACGGAGCAAATAAAGTGAAACAAAGAATTATGCTCATCTCTCCAACTATAACCCTTTTTATATATCTTCTTGATGTGGTTGCTAAGACTCAAGTTTTGCTCTTAAGGTGACTTTTTTTGGCATCCATGTCTCAAACACCTAAGTTAGTTATGAATGGAAATGTGAGCATCGTAATCCATAGGATCCTTTTTTTTTTCTTTTCCTGGGTTTTTACTGTTAATGCACTTTCAGCCAATTACCACTTGATCTGAAGTAGTTAACTTCATTTGGTCTGCAACCTGTGGGTATCGGATCTGAGCCGGCAGCTTTCCAAGCTTACAGATCCAAGCTCCTCCCCCTTACCCATAATGCCCTGCTACCTCCTTGTAACCCTCAGATCTCGTTTGCCGCGGCTTATGATAGCTTCTGTATTGCTCCTTCTCCGACTCGCTTTCGGGTCTCAGAGCTGTCGGATCCGATTAGCTTCGGAGCTGGGGTGGAGTCGGCGCCGACAGCGTTTCCGTCTTGGGCGCCGACCATGCCCTCTGGTCTGTCGGATCCAGGCTTATTGTCTGATCCGAGCTCTCGGAGCTGTGTGGCGGGCGTCTGATCCGGAGGGGCCAGTGGAACTTCGGCTCCGTCCAGGTCGGGTCACACTACCCTTTCGGATCCGATCGGGTCGCCCTCTGCACCGGTCCGTACTTCTGCGCCGAGGGAACTGCTCTCTGATCCAAGGGAGTGCAGTTCACCATCTGCATTCGACGTATTGGAGAGGGTCCTCTCGAGGGACTCAAGACCCCCGGTTCTTGCTTCGGACCAGCCCATCGCTCCCACGCAGTTGAGCCTATCCTCCATCATCTGACCCCAGGGACAGCCTGCGCTTACGTCCCAGATGGTTCCCTTGGAGGAACAGGACATCGTTGGTGAGGCCTCTTTGGACAGCCCCCCCCCCCCCTGAGGAGGTTCCTCACAAGCAGAAGTGCAAGAGGAGGCACTTGGACTCACCTGAGTCCCTCACGGAGGACACAGACTTGGAGGAAGGGGAAGGCTCCCCAAGATCACCCCGTGAAGACGTCTCCTTTGGAGACATCATGGAAATGTTGCGCATTAGGGGAGGGTGGTCCGCCCAAAAGCCTTCCTCGGACGAGTCCATGTTTCTGGAGGCGTTTGACGCAGGCCCATCCACCTCTTGGGTGCCCCCCCTGGTAGATCTTATTACTACCAGGGCGTGGAAGGAGCCGGGCACTGTGGAGCCGATCCCCAAACGTCCCGACAAAATACTAAGCCCTACCTCGGACAAGGCATGTTGGAGTAAGGGTGCCCCTGTGGATGCTATGGTGGTGGCGGCGGCCACCAAGAAGGAACAAGCACAGGAGAGTTCCTCGGTACACCCTCCAGACAAGGACTTTTGGATGATGGACCGTTTGGGAAAGTGGATGATCTCTTCAGCGGCCTTTTCTGTAAGGTCACTGAATTATATGGCAGATGTTATTCGACTCCAGCGTGACCTGATTAAGGAGTACGCTGGATCACCCCCAGAGTCCATGTCGGCCGAGGACGAGAGTACATTCTCGTCCCGAATGGCCACTCTCAAATCGCTCACCAACACATCCATGCAGCTCCTCTCCCATGCCACGGAGGGAGTGGCTAGGGCTAGTGGAAAGGGCGTGGTCTTACGCAGACAGGCCTGGCTCCATCTTTGCGATTTTGCAGAACCCTTCAAGGCGTCCCTTGCAAACGCTCCTTATGATGGCTCAACGCTGTTTGGCAAGACCGTTCGCGACACACTTCTCCAGAGCGAGAAAGACGGGAAGACATTGTCTGCAGTCGGGATCTGCTTCTCGGCTCCCCAGAGGTCCTATTCCAGGAACCAAAAGGGACAGAAGAAGATGTGGTTCTGGAAGACTCAACAACCCCGTTTTGCTCCGGAAACCTCGTCCTTCAGAGGCAGAGGAGGACAAGGTGGACGCCGGCCCAGAGTCAGAGGGGGCCCGAAGAACTTTGGGTCGAGAGAACCTTTCTCGGACCGACCCGCGCAGTAGCCCTGAGGGGTTGCCCGACTGCTTTTCTCTGGAGGCAGTCAGGGGTGCGCTTCTCAGAACACCTAGCCAAATGGGAGTCCATCACCACAGATTGCTGGGTGCTCCGAATTGTATCCAGAGGATATTCAATCCCCTTCTTAATCTCCCCTCTTCGATCAAAAAGAATCCCCCGATGTCCCACCTGGTCAGAGGGATGCAGCAGCTACAGAAATTCAAGGGCTGCTAAGAAAAAGAGCAATCCAGCCCGACCCTCCAGAGCAGTTCGAATTAGGGTTTTACTCAAGGTTCTTTTTGGTGCCAAAAAGATGGGGGACCCAAGACCCATACTCTACCTATCAACGCTGAACCTGTCAGTAACCAAAGAGAAATTCCGGATGGTCACTGTTCAATCCATTCTCCCACTGTTACAGGTGAATGACTGGATGTGCTCAATAGACCTCCAAGAAGCGTACTACCACATTCTTATGGACAGACGGTCCAGGAGGTTTCTCCACTTTCGGCTAGGAACCAGTCATTACCAGTTCAGGGCCCTACCCTTCGGTCTCACCACAGCCCCCAGGGTGTTTACCAAGGTCATGGCAGCAGTAGCGGCCCACCTGAGGCTTCAGGGCATACAGGTCTTTCCATACCTGGACGACTGGCTCCTTACCGCCCCCACCAGGCATCAGCTTTGCTGAAACGGAGATTACCTGTTACAACTAGCTCACCAACTAGGAATCTCAATCAACCTCTGGAAATCATCCCTGCAACCCACTCAAATTTTGGATTTCATAGGGGCCAGGATAGACACGACACAATCCAGAATTTTCTTGACGACCGACATGCTACGCAGTCTTTGCCTCCAAATCTTGGACCTCTTAAGGCTCCTGCACCTCCTGCCGTATTGGTCCTGAGGGCCCTGGAATCCATGGTGGCTGCCATCACTCTATCTCCGTTCGCCCATCTGAAGATGAGAATCCTTCAATGGACTCAAGTGCAATGGTCTATTCTTTTTCAACCCCTATCTACCCCTATTTCTCTCAGCAGGGTGTGCAAGGAGTCACTTCTCTGGTGGCTTTATTCCAAAGACCTCCTGGAAGGACGTCCTTTCGTCCTACCTCCCCCACAAGTCACGGTGATCACGGACGCATCTCTCCTCGGGTGGGGGGGGCATTGCAGGGGCAGATCCGTCCAAGGCACATAGACTTCCACAGAGACCTCACTGCATATCAATGTACTGGAGATGAGGGTGATGCTTTTGGCGTTGCAGGCTCTCCATCACCATCTTCCTGCAGGTACGATTGCAATTCAATCGGACAACATGTCTGTAGTCTGGTACATAAACAGTCAGGGGAGGAACCAGATCCTATCCTCTCTGCAGGGAGGCCATGAGAGTGTGGGTATGGGCGATCTCCAACCGCTTTCTCATAGCAATGCACATTCCGGGTCGGTCAAACATCTTGGCAGACAGGTTGAGCCGAACGATCCTCTCACCTTACGAGTGGTCTCTGAACCCAATAGTTGCGAACCAGATATTCCTCGCTTGGGGTCAACCTTGCTGCGATCACTTCGCTTCGCCTTCAAACACAAAGTGCAGCGAGTTCTTTGCTCTGATTCCCCCACCAGGGGAAGCCCCCAGAGACGCTCTAGTTCATGTTTGGCCATCCAGTCTTCTGTATGCTTACCCCCCTCTTCCTCTGATGACAAAATTCCTACAGAAAGCTCGTTGGTTGTGGAGCAGAGTTATCCTCATATCCCCATTCTGGCCTCGCCAGACCTGGTTCCCTTACTTTACGGTCTCATCTAATACATCCTCCCTGGATCCTAGATCCCAGTCCGGATCTGATTTCCCATCCCCTGGGGCTCAAGACCCCCGACCTGGGTCATCTCAAGCTCTCAACTTGGTTGATCCGGTTCTCCTAATGGCTAGGACTCCCGGATTATCCTCCTCAGTTAAGGCCATCCTAATGGCCGTGCCCAAACCATCCACCAGAAAGATCTACAAGAGTAAATGGAAACGGGTTTCCCTTTGGGCAGAGATGATGAATCTAGATCCTTTCATGGCCCCCGTCCCAGTAGTCCTTGACTGACTTTCACATATTTTCCAGCAGGGAGCTAGTGCGTCCACTATTAAAGTCCAGTTGGCAGCTGTCTCCCACTATTGCATCGGTAACAGCTCAGGACCTCTGGCTTCATCCAAGATCTGTAAATCATTCATGAAAGGAGCCTTCTTATTAAGACCCCCGATCAGAGATGCAGTACCTCCATGGGATCTTACCATAGTTCTTCAAGCTTTAACTGGGCCCCCATTTTAACCGGCGGCCACAGTGGAATTAATTGAACAATAGTAGTGTTGAAAGACAGCAACCAGGAAATAAAATCCAACACTAAAAACGTCTGAAAAAAGCAGCGGCACACAGCTATAATACAGCCTGCGATTTAATACTAAAAAGACACACAGTCAAAATACAAACAACTGAAAAGGACGGATTTAGCGCTTTCTTCCACCTAGAGTGTGGATTTCATCAGAATCAATTACACATGTTTCTGAACTAATTTATCAGTTTTTTGGCGCCAAGCAATCTCATTTGTAATTAAAGGAACCTTATACCAACTCAATACATAAATACCACTCTAAATAATATGGAATAAAAAAATGAAGTAAAAAAATGAAATAAAAAACATGAAATAAAAAACATGCAAGTGTCAATACTACATATTTCTAAACTTGTATACCAAGTAGTACAACCTCTAATTCATTGCTAACTCTCATACATCATGCTGTCATGTAGAGAACTAAATCATAATAAATATAAAATGTACCAGCATAGTAAAATATAAAAAAATGCTGAATTAATTTCTACAAAGATAGCTGAAAAAACTACTAAGTAACTGTCCATACACCAGAATACATTCATAGGGGAACTGATAACGCTCTATGGGGATTAATGTACAATTCATATCAGTTATCATAAATAAATAAATAATTTAATGCTAGCTTGTTACAATGTTAAATAAAATATATAAATATGAATATTATTTAAAACGAATATTGATGAATATTGATGAAAAAGCAATATTGATTAAAAAGTGAATGTTAATATAAAGTAAAATCCTACATTCTAATACATCTCTTCCCATAATGTATGTCAATAAATAATAAATTCATAAATATAAACACATACAAATAAATACATAAAAATATCTGTAGATAGAAAATGCAATGTCAATAATTAGGATATACAAAGTATATATTGTCAAACCATTATAATATTATAACAATAAAGGCTTAATATTAATGTATTCATTCAAGCCTGGCGGGGTAGCAGCATCTGTTAAAATTTGCCATCTAATTTCTTTCCCCAATAAAATGGCTTTAATATCACCACCTCTATTGTCCACTTTGACTTTTTCTAGTATGGCGAATTTAAATTTGTGGCTATTATCCTTGTCTGCCACATGCCTGTATAGTGCATTTGTACTGTCTTTTTTCTTTATAGCATAGAGGTGGTCATAGATTCTTTTCTTAAACATCCGTTCTGTTTTTCCTATATAGAAACTGTTACAGCCTGTACATACTGCAATATATATATTATATGGTGGGTGTTACAATTCCCACTACTAATTTGAATACGAGTCCTATTTATCTTCTCTAATTTAACTATATCCGTTTCTAATATTACATGACAGTAGCTGCAACGACCACATTTACGTGTTCCAGTATAATGCATATTCATACATTCCACCCTTTTGTATCTTTCAAAAATCTTTTTCATATTAATTCCCATTTTGAAAACAAAAATGGGAGCTTTACTTACTATTTCTTCTATTGCAGGGTCTACTCTACGAACATTCCAGTATTTATTAAGAATACATTTTATACTCTTGGCCTGAGGGGTATACTCTAGAATACAAGCTCTTCTATAGTCCGTAACCTGCTGAATCTTACTTGGATTTAATAAAGGTTTACCCAAAACAGGGGAGAATCTATTCCCCATTCACCAATAACATAGGTCTTAACTTCATTCAATAGTTTTTCAGGGTATCCTTTAAGTCTAAACATACTGTCAATATTTACTATTTCTTCTATCATATCTTCATATGTTGAAGTCATTCTAACCGCTCGAATGCATTGTCCCTTAAATATGCTTTTCTTTGTTTTGTATGGGTGATTGCTACTATAATCTAAGTAGTTATTAGAGAATGTTTCCTTCCTATAAATACGAGCTTTAAAACCATCGTGATTCATAGTAATATATGTATCTAAATATGCAATTCCTACTCGACTAGATTTATGTGTGAACTTCAAAAATGTACTTTATGTATTCAGATAATTTAGAAACTCCACAATGGTATCATCCGGTCCATCCCATAATATGAAGATATCATCCAAATATCGGGTATAATACCTAATGTATCTATGGAACTTACTCTTAAACATTTTATCAATTTCCCAGTCTAACATAACCATGTTAGCATAAATAGGGGCACAAGCAGCACCCATAGCTACTCCCTGTGTCTGCTTGTAATATTCCCCCTCATAATATATATAGTTGTGTTCTAGTATGATAGACATAAATTCTATAATAAGACTTACATGTTCCCAATCTAATTATGAATAGCTTTTAATGCTATTGAGGAAACTGTCTAGTCCTTCCTCTTTAGGAATACTAGAAAATAAGTCGACAACATCTACCGTTATAAGCATAAGCCCTTCCTTCCATAATTGTGGCGACAGATTACTTAAAAAAATTCCAAGAGTCCTTGGTAAGGTGAGGAATCTTGTTATAAATGTGTTTTAACCATGTATCTATAGTCACCCCTAATGGGAATGTTTTAGCATAACCTCCCGATATAATAGGGCGAAACGGTGGGTCCTGTATGTTTTTGTGCACCTTAGGAACACCTACTGTAGTAGCTAACTTTGGATCTTTAACAGTTAAAAAATTATATAATTCTAAATTAATTCTTCCATCTAATAATAAATCTTCTATAAATAAATCAGTCTTTTTATAACCAATATTTATTTCATTCAAGGAAACAGAGTCGTATTTACCAGAGTCAACCAAAATGTTGAATATCTTATTCTTATACGTGTCCTGGTCGTATAGGACAATCCCACTCCCTTTGTCGGGCTTCATAATTCTAATAGATTTATCATTAGTGAGCCTGTGTATTAATTCTTGTTCTCTCTTATTCATGTTATTTTTTATTGTTCCATTTGATATTTCATTCTTTAAAAGATATATTTCCTTATTCACCAATTTTTCATATAAAGCAATATTCGGATGTGTGGGGGGAATATATGTGCTAGGCTTCTTCAGTTTACTTTTTTTCGCCTGTAATATTTTTATTTTTAAATAATATAGCCAAATTTAGTTTTCTCAAATATTTCTTAATCTCCACTATACAATCTACTGTCCGAAAACTTCTCACTGGGACAAACTTCTTCCCTTTCGAAAAAAGGGTGAAATATTCATCACTTATCTCTAAATCGGTATAATTGAAAATATTGAAATCATGCTTACTAACAATAATATCTTTAGAAGCAGCCAAGGATGGTGAGAGACTACAATTGGTCTCTTGTAACACATCCAACAATGGCTGCTGTTCATCCATCCTAGTAACTTCAAATGTCTCACATCCCATAGGTGATTGTTCGGCTCCTGACAATAACCTAGGTGTAAAGACATCTACACTACTCATAATTGTATCTAACTCCTCCATTCCTGATTGTATGGGTACATTTGTCCCCTTCTTGATCTCTGGTTTCTCCATTTCCAATTTCTTTTCCAGTTCGTTCTTGCTCTTTGATTTCTCTCCCCATAAAAATTTCGATTGTCCCCTGAGATATAATGATTATCCAAATTATAATCGAAACTTAATCTATCATTATTATCAACATTTCTCCAAACTGCTTTTTTCCATGGGTAGGCAGAATTATTACCATACTCAACTAGATCCCTTTCTAATTTCTTATGCTTTTTTAACACTTTAGTGTTTGCTTTACGATCTACTTCTGTAAACTGTTTATAATATAGCTGTTCCCATTGATTAAACAACAAATCATCCGCAATTAGCTTAAGTTTTTCAACTTTTTCAATAGCTATACACAATTTTTCATCATTTTTCTTAATCAAGAGTTTAATAAAATCAAACCCAAATTTATCGAACAAAGCTTCAAATTCTTTACATGTGTCATCATTTAAAACAATCCCCATAGGTTCCTTAAAAAAATCTAAGTCCCTTAGGGACAATTTTCAGTGTAATACACTTGTTCAGGTAGGCGTTATCAATTTTAATTCCCCTAATAATGTTGAGTTGCTTGCCTAAAGCATAAATTAAATCGCGTAAAGTGCCAGTATACATCTCATCCTGTCTTACATTTACATCAACATGTATACGTTCTTTGTCAAAACAAACATCAGCAGACAGGAAATTGTCCAAATTAGTTAATTTACCCTGTTGCTTACTATTATTGTCCATGTTCAAGTTCATATTCGTGTTCCCTACATCTCTAGGGCTGGAATTGTGCCGCGCTTTGCTATGCATGTTGTATCCATGGTGCGCTGCTGAAGAATAAGTTTTCCCAGCTATCAGTCTCTTTGGTTTAGTTCCTATACGTTTGGCTTCATCTTCCAAGTTGAAAAGCGAAAAATCAAAAGTGAATTCCTTGTCCGTTAACTGACTGTTCTCGGCGCCTTGACTTCCCACTTCCAGGATATGTCCGTGGTTTGTCGCTGCTAATTTAGTACGTTGTCCATTTGGTACCGCGAACTCCAAATCATTGTCGCTGGAGTGGACAATATTACCATTGCCCTCATTTCTTGTAGATTTGATCGTCTCCGATTGAGACATCATGTCCAACAGTCTAGTTATCTCCCCTCTGAGTGACGAAACTTCCGACCGAAGTTTCGTCAGTTCCTCAGACTCACCAGGTGTACGCTTGATAACGGTTGCATCCTCCAGACCCTCCATACGAATAATTGAACAATAATAGTGTTGAAAGACAGCAACCAGGAAATAAAATCCAACACTAAAAACGTCCGAAAAAAGCAGCCGCACACAGCTATAATACAGCCTGCGATTTAATACAAAAAAGACACACAGTCAAAATACAAACAACTGAAAAGGACAGATTAGCGCTTTCTTCCACCTAGAGTGTAGATTTAATCAGAATCAATTGCACATGTTTCTGAACTAATTTATCAGTTTTTTGGCGCCAAGCAATCTCATTTGTAATTAAAGGAACCTTATACCAACTCAATACATTGGTGAATGGGGGAATAGATTCTCCCCTGTTTTGGGTAAACCTTTATTAAATCCAAGTAAGATTCAACAGGTTATGGACTATAGAAGAGCTTGTATTCTAGAGTATATCCCTCAGGCCAAGAGTATAAAATGTATTCTTAATAAATACTGGAATGTTCTTAGAGTAGACCCTGCAATAGAAGAAATAGTAGGTAAAGCTCCCATTTTTGCTTTCAAAATGGGAATTAATATGAAAAAGATTTTTGAAAGATACAAAAGGGTGGAATGTATGAATATGCATTATACTGGAACACGTAAATGTGGTCGTTGCAGCTACTGTCATGTAATATTAGAAACTGATATAGTTAAATTAGAGAATATAAATAGGACTCGTATTCAAATTAGTAGTGGGAATTGTAACACCCACCATATAATATATATTGCAGTATGTACAGGCTGTAACAGTTTCTATATAGGAAAAACAGAACGGATGTTTAAGAAAAAAATCTATGACCACCTCTATGCTATAAAGAAAAAAGACAGTGCAAATGCACTATACAGGCATGTGGCAGACAAGGATAATAGCCACAAATTTAAATTCGCCATACTAGAAAAAGTCAAAGTGGACAATAGAGGTAGTGATATTAAAGCCATTTTATTGGGGAAAGAAATTAGATGGCAAATTTTGACAGATTCTGCTACCCCACCAGGCTTGAATGAATGCATTAATATTAAGCCTTTATGGTTATAATATTATAATGGTTTGACAATATATACTTTGTATATCCTAATTATTGACATTGCATTTTCTATCATCTACAGATGTTTTTATGTATTTATTTGTATGTGTTGATATTTATGAATTTATTATTTATTGATATACATTATGGGAAGAGATGTATTAGAATGTAGGATTTTACTTTATATTAACATTCACTTTTTAATCAATATTACTTTTTCATCAATATTCATCAATATTCATTTTAAATAATATTCATATTTATATATTGTATTTAATATTGTAACAAGCTAGCATTAAATTATTTATTTATGATAATTGGTATGAATTGTACATTAATCCCCATAGAGCGTTATCAGTTCCCCTATGAATGTATTCTGGTGTATGGACAGTTACTTAGTAGTTTTTTCAGTTATCTTTGTAGAAATTAATTCAGCATTTTTTTATATTTTACTATGCTGGTACATTTTATATTTATTATGATTTAGTTCTCTACATGACAGCATGATGTATGAGAGTTAGCAATGAATTAGAGGTTGTACTACTTGGTATACAAGTTTAGAAATATATGTAGTATTGACACTTTCACGTTTTTTATGTCACGTTTTTTATGTCACGTTTTTTATGTCACGTTTTTTATGTCACGTTTTTATTTCACTGTTTTTTATTTCACGTTTTTTTATTTCACGTTTTTTATTTCACGTTTTTTATTCCATGTTATTTGGAGTGGTATTTATGTATTGAGTTGGTATAAGGTTCCTTTACTTACAAATGAGATTGCTTGGTGCCAAAAAACTGATAAATTAGTTCAGAAACATGTATAATTGATTCTGATGAAATCCACACTGTAGGTGGAAGAAAGCGCTAAATCCGTCTTTTTCAGTTGTTTGTATTTTGACTCTGTGTCTTTTTCATATTAAATCGCAGGCTGTATTATAGCTGTGTGCGGCTGCTTTTTTCAGACGTTTTTAGTGTTGGATTTTATTTCACAGTGGAATTAAAGTATGTATCTTGAAAGACAATCTTCTTGATTGCCATTACTTCCACCAGGAGAATTTCAGAGCTTCACGCTCTTTGCTGTAAGACCCCATACATCGTCTTTCATAAGGACAGGGTCTCCCTCAGGACTAATCCCTGCTTCCTGCCCAAAGTCTCCTCGGAGGCCAATATCAATCAGTCTATCAATCTACCGGTCTTCTTTCCAAATTTTCAGAATAAAGGAGAGTACAGACTCCATTGTTTAGATGTTCACAGACAGCTACGTTTCTACCTGAACAGAACAGCAGATATCAGGAAGTCTGACCAACTTTTTGTGTCCTTTGCAAAATCATGTTTTGGGAATCCAGTCACTAAAGTTACATTAGCTAGATGGATCTCCCAATGTATCCTTCTCGCCTACAAAAGTTCTGGTCTTCCTGAGCCCCTAAAAGTGCGAGCCCATTCTACACTATCTATGGCTACCTCTGCTGCATTTTGGTCAAGGGTTTCTTTAGATGACATTTGTGCAGCAGCAACTTGGGCTTCTTTACATACCTTCATTTCACACTATAAATTGGATCTCATATCCAGAGGACATACTTCTTTTGGCTCCGCAGTGCTCCGGAATATCCTTCCATAAGGGCCTCCCAAGTTGCTGGTAGCTGGGGACTCTGTCCTACAGGTTGCAGACCAAATGAAGTTAACTATTTCAGATAAAGAAGTTATGTACTCACCATAACGTTCCATCTGAGTAGGTAACATCATGTGTCTGCAACCGGCCCTCCCTCCCTCCTTCCCCCGGACCTATGGTTTGCTAGTTACGAGCCTGTGTATACCTTGTTCAGTCCTCACCATTGCAAAGTGATAAGGATTACTAGGTTATAGAAACTTTTTATTGCCTTCTCTGGCAAACTCGATCTGAGGATTACAAGAAGGTTGCAGGGCATTATGGGTAAGGGGAGGGGCTTGGAGCTCGGATCTGTAAGCTTGGAAAGCTGCCGGCTCGGATCCGAATCGGATCCGATACCCCCACAGGTTGCAGACAAATGAAGGTACCTACTCAGATGGAACGTTATGGTGAGTACATAACTACTTTTTTTCATTTACCAAATGGAAATTCAAAATTGAGTACTTAAAATCTATTTTTCAGCAACTGTACTATTATAATTAAAGCCTGCTATTTTTAAAGGTCTCCCATTCCACCTCAGCTTCTGCCTGTGAATGTAACTGGCATGTCTTTTTTCTGCTCACATTGCCATTCTCTGTCATCATCCTTAGTAGCAGATGCAGCTACTGTAGACTCAGTTCAGGGATCTTATAAAAATGTACATGACTGAATGGAAATGAATAGGTGATAAACTACTGAAGATTAGTGTTGGTCAATAATGCCAGACTTTAGGGTTTTATACCTATTGTTTTTCATGAAAGTGTGGTGTCTGTAAAGGTCACTGAGTGACGTTGTTGTCACATTCTCTCTCGCACACACAAAATTAAGAAAAACCGCTAAATGCTGTTTAGCTAGTGTAAAAAAATGGTGGCCATTTGCTTTTCTTCTGTCTGAGATTCATGGCACATTCATTTTCTCATGTGAAGTGGGGGACTTGTTTTTCAGCAGATATTTCCTTTAAAACTTGCCGGAAAACTTTTATTTAGGGTGGCGATGTACAGGTTGCATATTTTCTTATTGAAAACAATTGTCACACCAAGCTGTTGTATGCTTTATTATAGTCGGAGGACAGTAAATGTCAATGTTTAATTCCCAAACTGCATTGAAAACTGTAAAAGAAAGGACAAAGAATTAAAAGCATAATGGAGAAAATGCATATCACGCCAGCCACAGCACGTGAGCTAATGTAACATACAGCATCAGTCATTTATGCAATTGTGCAACTTTTTTTTAAAGTAAAATATAGAAAACAATAGTTGTCATCTGACTTTCACAGTTATTTTAAGAAAAGTATTACTTTAATGATAAAACTTGAACACAGAAGCATTTTAGTGCTTTAGTATTTCTTGTATTTGTAGCACTAAAAAAACAGCAGAGGTTTCATTTTTCTTAACACACAAAACAGCAGGGTATAGTGAAACAAATGAACAGGACTATCAAGAAAAGACTGAAACAAATCCCTAAAGAAGAAGGGAAAGTGCTGGGTTGCAGTTTTACCTTAGGTGCTAATCAGTATAGTAGCACCATCTTCCACCAAAGGGACAGCAATATATAGTGACAGGAAGAAAAATGCCATTAATGTTCCCAAATCATTTTCAGCTCACTAGCTCTACTTGACAGACTGTTAAAGATGTCTAGCTGAGTGATGTAATGAGACAAATACAAGAATTACAGAAACATGGAGATGTGAGCATCTTCAAGAGGACATTTGGTACAAAAGTTATGATGAAGAATTTCAGGAAAACTGAAGCAAGAGGCGCTAACTGGGTGGATTCCTATGACATTTTTAAGCAACTGACAAACGGGTACAGTGGTAAGAAGGCCTGGTAAAATGTAAGATGTTGACTAATCTGTACATATGCTGTGAAACTTTTCCTGAAAATTTCTGATGAATGACTGAGAGTAGAGCAGAGCCAGTATTGTAAAAAGTCTGAACGCAATTAACAAATGTTCAGAAAAAGACTGGTGTAAAGCTAACGCTAGATGTGAAGTTGTTAAATTTCGCTGTTTGCTATCAGCTGTGTCGGAACCGAGGATTGGCTCTGAACCCATCAGTGAGAATAAAGCTCAAGGTTTGCCAGTAGCTCAAGACCAAGCCCCTTATCCCAGAGTGCACTGCTGGAATTACCTCGGATCTAGTTTGCCGCGGCAAGAGATATCTCGGTGATCCAGCTAAGCTCAGACCATTTGGTGAAAAATAGCAAGTTTTTTGATAAAAAATTATTTTTCTTTCTATTAGATCTTATTCAGCTAAACAGTTTGTGTGTCATTGTTAAAATTATCATATAGAAATAGTAGTTTGTGTGGTTAGTGCCCTGTGTTGGCTGTCGTCTTATGTGGGCCTTTTAGCCCTATTTAGAGTTAATAATAACAATAATTATTCTAGTTAGGTTCTCTCAGTGGGCCTTTTTAGTCCTGTATTTGAAATGTATATTTTTACCTCTGTGGCAGATGGTGCCCAGTGTGGGCTCAGTTTGCTTTCCTTACTTAGTGTTGGGTCTCTCTACCCTATTTAGACTTTAGTTTACTGTTATTTGTACTCTACAGGTTTGTACTGTTTCGAGCATGTCGGATGAAAAGTCTCATCCCAAATCGGGATTCAAGAAATGCCCAGATTGTGGGCAGAAAATGTCTGTCACTGACGGACACGTCCAATGTGTTTACTGTCTAGGGGCTAAACACCTCCAAGACACTAGCAGCATTTGCCATTCCTTTTCATCATGAGTCCTCTTGGAGAGGAGGAGGGAACTCATTGACAGGGGATTACTACAACATTCCTTTTCTGAGGTGTTTGGTAGCCAGGAAGGTGCCAGCACTTCTTCCAAATCCTCCAAATCTTCGGATTCGAAAGTTGTAAAAAAGGCAAGAACTTCAGAGGGTACAGGGTAATCAGTTCCACAGCTCTCAGAACAGAGTGTCTCTTTGATTCCGAGTCAGCCTCTGAGGTTCCCTCTCTCCTCTGCTCCATTCAGCACCTTTGCTGCATTCATGTAAGTCTTTGGTCAGCCTTTTGGATTTGGACATGGATCAGCTAGTGCAGAAGCTTTTACTGGCACCAGGACTTGCCAAATTGTTGTCGGCCCCAACCACGTTGGAGCCGAAGACCATTGAACCAGATTTGTCTACTCCTGCTCCGAGACGTACTGGACCCTCGGAGCCGAAGGAACCCAAACCGATGATTGTCGAACCTTTGGAGCCAAGACCCGCACCAGTGTTATCGGCTCCATCTACGCGGACTTCCTCGGTGCCGACCGAGGACTCTAGGAGCCGGCACTCTCCCATCGGGTCCGCGGAGGATAGTCGGATTGATTTGTCGGCGCAGACTCTTCCTCTCGGGGCTTTGGCTCAGATCGGCTCGGTTCCTACCTTGGGCTCGGAGCCCATGGTTTCGGTGCAGGAGGATCGGACGTTCCTTTCGGGTCAGTCTACCCCTTCTCGTCGGAGCCATGGTGCCATCGATGCTATGAGGAGAGTCCTGTATCCCAAGACAACGTCAGCATCGGTTCGGCCTTCCCTCAAGCTCCTGTGTCAGCTTCATCTAACGGTCCTCCTAAGTGTAGAGACCCTGAGCCTCAAGTACCCTCACAGGGCGTCCCCTGCTCTTCTGAGACCTCCCCCAGATCTCCCCACTGAGGTGCTGCCCAGGAAGAGACTGTGCAAGAGGCGGCACTTAGACTCCTCACAGGAGTCTTTGACATCTGATACAGACTTGGAGGAGTCAGAAGGGTCCCCTCGATCCCCCTCTGAGGATATCTTCTTTGCGGAGGTATTAGAGATCCTTAGTCAAAGGGGAGATTGGCAGTCCAAGACCCCTACTGAGGACGAGTCCGTGCTCTTGAAGGCTTTTGGGTCTCAACCTTCCACTTCTTGGGTGTCTCCGCCTTACGACGAGCTCATGGAACTGATCTCTCGTAAGGCATGGGAGTCACGGAGGCCATGGAACCTGTCCCTCGCAAGCCAAATAAATTTATTTCTGCCCCAGTGGACAAGGCTTTTTTGACCAAAGGAGTGCCTGTTAATGCCATGGTGGTAGCTGTAGCCACCAAAAAGGAAGTGTCTGAAACATCCACAACTATCCAGAGATTCTAGGATCATGGATAGATATGGGAAACGCATGTTTAGTTCAGCGACTTTTTCTCTGCGATCACTGAGCTACTTAACCCATTTCACGAGACTACAAAGAGATCTCCTGAAAGAGCTAGGAGATGCTTTCCAGGGTATGGTAGCTGCAGGGGTTGCCAACAAAAGTCAACACACAGCTCGCTACCCTAAACTCAGTTGTGAACTCGTCCATGTGTCTCATATCTTATGCAGCTGATGGTTCAAGTAGAGCCGCTAGTTTGGGCATTGCTCTGCGAAGACCAGCCTGGATGCATCTCTGTTCCTTTGCAGAGCCCTTTAAGTCTTCTTTTATTAACACCCCATTCAATGGCTCATCACTGTTTGGGCCTAAAGTAAAGGAAACTTTAACTAGGTGTGAGCAGGAAGGCAAGACCTCATCTGCCATTGGAGTCCATTTTTCTACCCCCACTCGGCCCTACCCCAAGGGCCCTAGGGGAGGGAAAATGTGGTTCCAAAAAGCACAGGGAGCCTTTCAGGACAGACGTGGAGAAACCCCCTGTAGAAGTAGAGGAGGGGGTTTTAACGGAAGATGCCGCCCCCACGGCAGAGGGGGTCTGCAACAACAGGGTGACGGGGACCAGTTCTCTGGTCAACCCTACCAGCGCCCCTTAAAGGGGGCCCAGCTGTTCGGCTCTGGAGTCAGTCGGGGGTCACTTGTCTTTGTACCCAGAAGGCTGGCTAAACATAACATCAGATACATGGGTGCAAAGCATCATTTCCAGAGGATATTTCTTACCATTCTCTTCCACTCCCATTCCTATAAACAGAATCCCAGATGTTCGACCCAGTCTCAGGGAACAAGCAATTGTAGAGGTCCACAAATTGCTAGAAAGAGTCATCCATCCAGTCCCAGCAGACCAAGTTGGATTCGGAACTTGCTCAAGATTCTTTTTGGTACCGAAGAAAACAGGGGACTGGAGACCTATCTTGGACCTCAGCAGACTCAACCAGCTCGTAAAGAAAGCGAAGTTCTGAATGGTCACTCTTCAGTCCATTCTACCCTTCCTAGGGAAAGGCGATTGGATGTGCTCTATAGATCTCAAGGACGCATACTATCCCATAAAGATGAACAGATGCTCCAAAGATCACCTGCTTTTCCGTCTGGGAGCCAATCATTACCAGTTCCGAGCCCTGCTCTTTGGTCTCACTACAGCCCCCAGAGTGTTCACCAAATGCATGGCAGTGGTTATAACTCACCTGAGGCATCTAGGATTCCAGGTGTTTCCATACCTAGACGATTGGACTGGGAGGAGGGTGGCTTAATGGCTAAGGTGTTAGCCTTACAAACACAAGGTGCAGGGTTTGAGTTTCACAAGGGATAATTGGCTAGGCTTAAAATGGCTCGCAAGTGCAGTTAGCTTAGTACTAAACTATGAACTATGATTGGTTCCTCACCGCTACCACCAGGCATCAATTGACTCAGGCAACACAATACACTCTGACACTGCCATCAATTAGGCATTACAGTCAATTTCGAAAAGTCTGCCTTATCGCCATCGCAGCATACCGTTTTTATAGGAGCAGAGTTAGATACCTCAACCAACACTCTACATCTTCCAATCGAAAGAGTCTCACTTCTCCGCCAACACGTCAACTCAATGGTGTCAAAGAACAAAGCTACAGCAGCAGAGGTCTTGAAGGTGCTAGGTTTGATGGCGGCAGCAATGCTGGCTATACCACTCGCAAGGATGCATATGCGAATTCTTCAATGGCTCCTCTTTGCTCAGTGGTCTTACCAGAAACTACCGATGCACCACATGATTCTCATCATGAATTCTTGCAAAAGAGACCTTCGGTGGTGGTTGATGTCTCTTCATGTCACAATCAGAAGACCCTTTGTCCCCCCTCCCCCCAGTAGCCACTGTGACCACGGACGCTTCCCTGATAGGGTGTGGGGGGGGGGCATTTTTAGGGCAAGACTGCCCAAGGCACATGGACGGATCAAGAGTCACATCTGCATATCAATGTTCTGGAGTTGAGAGTGGTACTTCTAGCATTGCAGTACTTTCAGGATTCTCTTCCTCTAGGGACAATTGCAATTCAGACAGACATGTCTGTGGTCTGGTACTTGAACAAGCAAGGTGCAACCAAATCTTACCCCCTTTGTCGAGAAGCCCTCAGTGTATGGCAATGAGCTGTGTCGTCCCAGCGTTTTCTGTTAACGACACACATCCTGGGGAAATCCAACGTGATAGTGGACAAGCTGAGCAGGTCAATACTTTTGCCTCACGAGTGGTCTCTCAACCAACGAGTTGCGGATTTGATTTTCCGCAAATGGGGCCAGCCTTGCTGTGACCTCTTTGTCAGTCGCATCAATAGCAAATACAGAAGCTACTTTGCCCTAATACCACCTCCAGGACATCCCCCGAGAGATGCACTCGTGCACAATTGGCCCCCGGGTCTCCTTTATGCATTCCCACCCTTTCCATTGATACCCACGTTTTTACAGAAAGCGAAATCGCTAGGAAGGACAATCCTCATTGCCCCCTACTGGCCTCAACAGATTTGGTTCCCCTTCCTTCACCATCATCTGCTGGAGAACCCATGGATCCTGGACTCAGTTCCGGACCTTCTGACACAGCCATCAGGGGACCTCCATCCTTCACTGCAATCCCTAAAGCTGACTGCTTGGCTAATCCACTTCCCTTAATTGCCAGGCTTCATTCTATCTCAGATGATACAAGACTAATCCTTTTGTCTTCTCATAAGCCATCCACCAGGAAAACTGTACCACAGTAAGTGGAACAGGTTCACAATTTGGGCCAGTATACAGAAAATCGACCCTTTCCAAGCTCCTCTGTCCATTTTAGAATTTTTGACAAAGATCTTTAAGGAGCTGCCACAGTTCGAGTCCAGTTAGCCGCCATATCAAATTTCCACCTTGGATTCGATGGGTTGAACGTTATGGGTCATAAGTTATCTAAGGCTTTTCTTAAAGGTGCCTTTCACATGAGACCTCCTGTCAAAATCCCTTATTCTCCCTAGAATTTGAATTTTATGCTGTCTCAAATTATTCTTCCCCCTTTCGAACCAGCATCTTCTTTTGATCTCAAATATTTGTCCTGGAAGAGTATTCCTGGAAGACTGTATTTCTGGTAGCCATTACTTCTGCCCGCAGAGTATCAGAACTTCGAGCATCATCTGTCAGGCTTCCTTACAGAACAAACCCCTCCTTTTTGCCTAAAGTCTGTTCTGAATCCAATATCAATTAGGTCATTGAGCTGCCAGTCTTTTTTCCCAACCACTCTAGCAAATTGGAATACATAACGAATATTGCCACCCAAAAGTAGCAGAAAAGCACCAGTGACCTGGAAACTGTGCCAGAGACAAAACTCTTTTATTAATTTCACAAAAGACAAGGTTAAGCGCTTTCTTCAGAATACAACCGACTTCTTCAGAACACATACTGTTAAAAAACATTCCCTTATATACATAGCATCTCCCAAGGGACACCGCCCAATCCATCAATTAATCACTTGAATGTTCAACATTTAAAGACAAAACGTACTTTATATACAAAGATATCCTATCAATGCACTTATTTTAAAATTGCTAAAACTACACAAAAACTACATGTATTTGAACATATTCACTCTACATAAATGAATGTAAAAAGGCAACATAACAATGTACATGTAATATACTTAAAAACAAGGACCACACAGTAATTGGCATTTACCATATGCTGTAATTAGTTTAAAAAAGTATCACTACTGGAAGTAGTGTACCTATACCTTATTATATATTAATAATTAAATCCCCACTATTGTGATGCTTTGGCCTTGTACAAAAGACCTGAGCCACTCAATACACCTGGTGATATTTACAAAGATGCTGTATTGCTTTTTATTATTGAAAGTAGATAGCTGTGTGTCAAACAAAATACTGCTAGATGTATTGCCACTAATATATGGAAAAATCAGCATAAATTATTTTAGGCCTTAATAAGTGGTTTGGTGGGGATCATCTCATTCAACCCCGGGGATGTAGATGTGTCAAGTCGGATAGGTATGAAAAAATGTGGTCAATGTAACTTTTGTAAATATATATTAGAGGTACCCCATATTGTGTTAAGCAATAGTATAAGAAGTAAGGTCAAGTTCTGTCATGGCAACTGTCTGACTAAGCACATAATTTATCTAGGTGTTTGTCAAACCTGTATGAATTACTATGTTGGAAAGACCGACCGTTGCTTGAAAAACAGGATTTATGACCATACATATACTGTATTAGGAGATGCGATACCAACAATGCTCTGTCTAGACATCTGATTAAAAATCCACAATGCATCGGCTTTAAATTTGCAATTTTGGAGGTGATTTTGCCTAACCCCCGAGGGGGCAATATAAAGGCACTTGTGGGGGAAAGGGAGATTAGGTGGCAGATCCGACTTGACGCATCTACATCCCCGGGGTTGAATGAGATGATCCCCACCAAACCACTTATTAAGGCCTAAAATAATTTATGTTGATTTTTCCATATATTAGTGGCAATACATCTAGCAGTATTTTGTTTGACACACAGCTATCTACTTTCAATAATAAAAAGCAATAGAGCATCTTTGTAAATATCACCAGGTGTATTGAGTGGCTCAGGTCTTTTGTACAAGGCCAAAGCATCACAATAGTGGGGATTTAATTATTAATATATAATAAGGTATAGGTACACTACTTCCAGTAGTGATACTTTTTTAAACTAATTACAGCATATGGTAAATGCCAATGACTGTGTGGGCCTTGTTTTTAAGTATATTACATGTACATTGTTATGTTGCCTTTTTATATTCATTTATGTAGAGTGAATATGTTCAAATACATGTAGTTTTTGTGTAGTTTTAGCAATTTTAAAATAAGTGCATTGATAGGATATCTTTGTATATAAAGTACGTTTTGTCTTTAAATGTTGAACATTCAAGTGATTAATTGATGGATTGGGCGGTGTCCCTTGGGAGATGCTATGTATATAAGGGAATGTTTTTTAACAGTATGTGTTCTGAAGAAGTCAGTTGTATTCTGAAGAAAGCGCTTAACCTTGTCTTTTGTGAAATTAATAAAAGAGTTTTGTCTCTGGCACAGTTTCCAGGTCACTGGTGCTTTTCTGCTACTTTTGGGTGGCAATATTCGTTTTATATTTGGTTGGACACCGGGACATCACTGTTTTTCAAATTGGAATACATGCTGCACAAACTTGATGTACACAGACAGCTCAGATTTTATGTTGACAGAACTAAGGATATTAGAAAATCAGATCAACTTTTTGTATCCTTTTCGGAGGCCAGAAAAGGTAATCCAGTGGCTAAAACAACTCTGTCTAAATGGTTATCAGATTGTATATCCTTTGTATATGCGAATGCAAGCATGCCATTGACACACAAACCTAAAGCTCATTCTACCTGAGCAGTTTCTATGTCTTCTGCCTTTCAGGCTAAATTGCTCCTTGACAATGTTTGTGCCACTTGGTCTAAGTCTCATACCTTTATCACACATTACAAAGTAGATAAGGCTTCCAGGGACAGGTCTTCCTTTGGTTCCACTGTACTGAAAAACGTACTTCCATGAGCCACCCAAGATTGAGGGTGCTAGGGACGCTACCCATCAGTGAGAATAAACGGCGAGATTTAACAACTTCACATAAAGAAGTTATGTAATTACCATAACATTCCATGTGAGTTGTTTATCTCACCTTTATTCTCACGTCCCTCCCTCCTTCCCCCTCCTGGCTGACGGTTGACTTAGAGGCTAGTACCATCCTGATTATTCAGTGCTCCTTCTTCCCCTTCGGGAAGTGCTTCCTTGTAGAAATAAATAAAAGGGTATATATACTCGCAGCAAACAAGATCTGAGGTAATTCCAGCAGTGCACTCTGGGATAAGGGGCTTGGTCTCGAGCTACTGACAAACCTTGAGCTTTGCTATCGGCTGTGTCGGAGCCGAGGATCGGCTCCGAAACCATCAGTGAGAATAAAGGTGAGCTAAACAACTCACATGGAATGTTGTGGTAAGTACATAACTTCTTTATTTGTACTGTGTTATAAACCCTAATTTCTTTAGGACGAACGTTTTAGTCGGTGTTTCAGAAGCTACTGTGCACATTTTTGGAAATGCTGGTGAAGGAGTAAGAAGAGTGATTTAATACAGACCTGATGTACACTCATGTTTGACTGTTAAGCGGGATGCAGTGTATTCCTTATTCAAGTATTGAATTTAGCAGAGTTAATGGAATTTGCTGCATACAAGTGTTGTAAAACACATATTAAGTACCTCATTTTCAAAGATCAGTTGTGCCCTTTTGCTATGTGGAACATTGGAAAGTTCCATTGCATGTTAAAGTGAATAAGATTGCTGGAAGTTGTCAAATGCAGTCATGTACATTTGTATTAGATTCCTGAACTAAGACTAGAGTAGCTACGGCTACTTTTATGGGTGACACCAGAGAATGACAATGTGAGTGGAAAATAAAGGCATACCCGTTGCATCCAAAAGCACCTGACTGGGGTGGAATGGGAGACCTTTAGCAATAGTGACCTTTGTTTATAATGGTACTGCTGCTGATGACATTACAAAAAATTGATTTTAAGTGGTCAATTATGAATTTTCCATTCATGCTTAAATTAACTTTTCTCCGCATAATTCTTAAAGATGGATGAAATATTATTTCAGTATGTTTTGTGGGTATTTAACACTTTGTAAAATCATTATGATCAAAAGATTAATGGTGAATTTAAAAATGTGGTAATGTAGTTTTGTTTGCTTTTTGAAGGTCACTGTCACCAAATTCTTTCAATGTTGTGATTTTATTTGTATTTTTTCCTTTGCTAGAAATCATTGGAAAAGATGATCTTCCGGTATCTGTCCCAACAAAGGATGCAGTGCGGTCATACCCCTGGACTATAGATAACAAATACTACGTTGCCACCATTAATCTGTATGTTGTTCCAAAAACCGTGCTAGTTACATCTGAGATTGCAGAAGCTGTTCAGGCATTTATTGTCTACTTTGACAGCACATCAGTAAGACAACTTCTAGTTTTATCAATATCGAAGAAAATAAGAGTATTTAAAGATTATTAAATTATGGGATTATTTGCACTTTATGTTATCTTATTATGGTAACTACAGTATTACACCTCACTTCATAATATTATCAATGATCAACCATTTGTTTCTTGCTGTTTATTATTTTGGGTAAGTTTTATCAGATTATAGAGTGTGATTAATTGAAGAGGTCGTGGACTGTAGAAATGAGTTTCTTATACCAGTACTGATTTAAGGGTATAAATTTGGAGAAATCTAAAATGTGAAGTGTGCATTTTCTCCTCGACCGAGGTTCACCTTTTAAGATTGTGTGGCAGTGTTTACTAAGGTTTAACACACAGGATGTGTGTATAGTGCACTTAATTTACTAATCTTGACATGACATTTTTTAGTAAGATTGTTTCTGCAATATAGCTTTCTGGGTTTCAGCCTTCTAAGACAAAATATATTAAAACTCTAAGGATCGTAATAAACTTCATCTAGTCAGTTGTGGGTCGATTTGCCTAACTCGGCTTGAATTTTGAGGATTCAGTCTGGACCGAAACAATGTAGAAATTAATGTTTTATAGTAAACCCACCCCTATATCATTCTAATAATTTCCAGGGAATTTGAAACTTGAGAGAGGTGGTAAATTCCACTAGAGCAACCTGGAAATTCATTGAAATTTTCAGTGAAGTAGTGTCACAGTCAGCCATGTTATGGTCAACTTAGTGATTTTATTATTCTGCTCTGATAAGATTCCTTTTGAATTTTCTTTGCTTTACTCATAGAGGGTAATATAGTGGTTTTCTCCTTGTATACAGGGTTAACTGTATTAAAGCTATAAATGAGGTAGGATTATCTGTACAGTGTTGGGATCACATGGTTTCTGAATAGATGTTTTTGCTAAAATGAACTGTCAACTTCATCTTTATTTAGGTGCATTTAGCAAAGCGCTGCTAACAACAATAAAACACAACTAAAAAGAATGAAGTAAAGTAATAAAACAGTAATAAAACCAAAGTATATCAGTATTAAGTATAAACATTATTTATGCCAGTAAAAGTTAAAATGAGTAATGGGGAGGGGTGGCGGACATAAGTAAAAGAACAAAACCAAACAATGTAAGTCTGTAATCTTAGTGTACAAGATGGTCAATTTTGGGTACAGGTAAAATCAGTGCTTATTTTTAATGAAATTATTTGCATTTTGGACATAAGGTGTTTTTTTCCTTATTGAATTTCAGGAGAATGTAGGTTCTTAAGTTGGATCCAAATGTTTTGTATTGCCCTTGTTTGTATAAAGCAGGTGTCATTAAGGCAATAGTCCTTAAACACTGATCAAATCATTATTTTTTTTTCTCTGAAGACTTTAAGTCAAATGGCATCAATTCTGCTGAATTTTGCTACAGAACCCAGTGGCGTTTAGATGTATAAAATCAATGTTTTCATGGACTAGGAAAGTGCCTCAGTTAAGTTAAATGTGTATCAGAAAGTGTTTAATAAGTAATAGAGTGCATTAAAAGGTAGAGATCATTTTAGGCTTGTGTTCGAGGAAGTTGCATCTCCACTTTCAGCCTTTGTTCAAGTACTTAACTGTTATAAAATTGCCAGTGTAGGGGGCGGCAGTGGCACAGTGAGTAGTATTGTTGCATCACAGCAAGAGGTAGCCTGGTTCAATTCTCTGATGGGTGCCTTCTGTACAGAGTCTGCATGTACTCCCTGTGTTCGCATGGATTTTCTCCATGTGTTGTGGTTTCCTTCCACATTCCAAATACATACAGTAGATGGATTGGACACTAAATTTACAATAGGTATGTGTGTGACTGTGTGGTGTGGAAGAACTAGTGCGCAGGGCTTAGCCACCCTGTGGTGTAAACCTTGGCTCTACATGATTGTCACTGACTTCATGTGAAAAAATGTGAAAAAGGGGCTGTGGATGTGTGTTCAAGACAGTGAAATATACCATCATCTGTCTTGGACTGCTGTCTTGAAATAATGGGCATATAACTATACTAGCAGTGCAAAGCTAAAGGCATATGAAAAGGAGAGGCAAGACACCTTGGGGGGGGGGTCATTGAGACATACTCAGCAGTTTGAGAAAATCTGAAACATAATGACCTTTTAATTGTAGAATTAAATTTAATCAAAGCCATGGCCCGAAGCTCAATGCCAAAAAGTATATTGTCATCCCCTTTGGTAAAAACTCTGTACCCATGAACTACCACATAGCTGGTAGTCTACTTAATGCCGAAAATGTGATGAGACCTTGGGACACAGGTGGACAGTAGTCTCTCCTTTGGTAATCACATCGCCACAGTGGTCAGGAAATCCTTCTACGTGGCTCATCTCATTACAAAAGGATTCTCATCTAGAAAAAAAGAGGTCATTGTTCCCCTCTACTCATCACTCATTAGACCCAGTATAGAGTACAATGCCCCTTTTGGTATGTACCTCAGAAGACCTCTACAACTGGAAAGACCACAGAAATACCTCACAAAGCGGATTACTGGCCTCAAACAGATGCCCTAAGCAGACCGCCTCAAAAAACTACAGCTTTACTCCATCGCATATCGCCTACTCAGGGGCGATCTCTGCCTAACACACAAAGCTATGTCATACCCAGAGCGGTTGGACATGCTCCACTTAAAGAAATCCCAATCCCTCCAAGCTACACGCTCTAGGGACCTAAACCTTGTCACCACATTAAACAGAACATGCTGGAGGGATAGATTCCTGTCCCAGAGACTTCCCATACTGTGGAACAGACTACCTATCTATGTCAAACAGAGCTCCTCATTAGCACTCTTCAAGAAAAATCTTGATGATTGGATGGGAAATGGGAAATTCACCCCAGGGATCACTTCTGTGGCTCTGCTCGACAGGGGCACAGGAAATAATTTTCTTGGGTGGCGAAAGCCAGGGTACATTTTTTGGCTAGGCTTATATAGGCCCTAGGGCCAATAGCCTAGTACCTACCTATGAACCTATAAGAAGAACAATGACAAACCGCAGAGAACATGAATTTCCCAAAAAGCACGTTTTGGCATCAGAAAAAAGACGTCTTTTGTGACCTGCCTGGGCCACCTTTCATGTGTTGCTCTTACCATGTGTTAAGAGATTTCATGAGGATCCTCCTTTATAGAGGAATGGAAACCTGTAGCATGGAGAAGTTGACATGCAGGGCTGCCTTTGTCCTAGTAGTTGAAAAAGTTGGAACTGTATATGTCAGATTGATTTTTGTGTGCTTACTGGATACTGCAGTTCTTTTGGGCTTGCTTACTAAGAAATAAAAATACACACATGTCATTTCAGTGTTACTAAGATGTGGATGCAACTGCTGCACAGTATGTAATCACTTATGACCTTGGGTTATCATAGTATAATCACCAAGGCACATTTTTTTTATTTTATTTTATACATGTGGTTGCTGTAATTTGCTTTATGTGCTATGCAGTGGTCATTGTGTACTGTCTACATGTGAGACGCACCCTGCCAGCTATCATATTCACTGCAGAGCGATGTGCGCAGGCCGCTTTAACCAAAGCCACAGTATTATCTTATAGGGATACAAACAAATAATTTTTTGGCAAAGGTCGCTGATAAATGTTATTATTTTGCTCTGGTTAATCATTCATAGGTTCATAGGTTGGTACTAGGCTATCGGCCCTAGAGCCTATACAAGCCTAGCCGTAACAGTTCCCTGGATATTTCTTCCCACCATATTTACTTCTCTGGATCCCTGTCTAGCAGGGTGACTGACATGATCCCTGGGGTGAATTTCCTATCTCCCATCCAATCATCAAGGTTCCTTTTGAAGAGGGCCAAGGAGGCGCTCTGCTTGACATGTATGGCCAGTCTGTTCCAGAGTATGGGGAGTCTTTGGGTCAGGAACCTATCCCTCCAGCATGTTTTGCTCATTGTGATGACAAGGTTTCGATCCCTGGAGCGTGTGGCTCTGAGGGATTGGGATTTCTTTAAGTGGAGCATGTCCAACAGCTCAGGGTTTGACATGGCTTTGTATGTTAAGCAGAGATCGCCTCTAAGTAGACTATATGCCACAGAGTATAGCTGGAGTCTTTTTAGGCGGTCAGCATATGACATCTGCTTTAGGCCTGTGATTCTTTTAGTGAGGTATTTCTGTGGCCTTTCCAGCTGTTGCAGATGTCTTGTGAGGTACATACCAAATGGGGCATTGTACTCTATAATGGGTCTAATGAGTGATGAGTAGAGGGGAACAATGACCTCTTTTTTTCTGGATGAGAAACCTTTTGTGATGAGGTGTGCCACGTAGAAGGATTTCCTGACTGTTGTGGCGATGTGGTTATGGAAAGTGAGACCAATGTCCACCTGTGTCCCCAAGTCTCTCATCACACTTTTGATATTTAGTGTACTACCACCCATGTGGTAATTCATGGGTACATGTTTTTTTTCCAAAGGGGATAACTGTACATTTCTTGGCATTAAGCTTGAGCCCATGGCTCTGGCACCAGGCATCTGTAAGGCCCTTTTGTAGATTATCCATATAATTTGGGTATTCAGTAATTGCTCCCAGTTTGCAGTCATCTGCGAACTTTGTTAGCCAGTGTCCCTTAGTGTTGGCCTGTACTTCAGAGAAGTAGATGCCAAACGAGTGGTCCCAGGACTGAACCCTGAGGTACTCCACTTGTCTGGGGCTGGATTTGGAGTAGGCTACTTTTACAGTTTGGGTTCTGTCAGTAAGCCAGTTGGCAACCCATCGAGTGACGTAGGGATTTATACCCAGCTTAGCAAGTTTATCTTTGATTCCAGAGTGGGAGATGGTGTCGAAGGCCTTGGCAAGGTCCAGATAGGCTGTGTGGGCTGCCTTACCCTCATCCACAGCTCTGTAGACTGATTCGAAGTCAGTCAGTCAGGTTCAGGAGACAAGATCAGCCCTTCACAAACCCAAACTGGGTGGGGTCCAGTGTTTGAAGGTTGCCAGTGGCTTTGTTTATAAGTTCCATGCCCTTGCAGATCAGGCTTGTCAGACTGATGGGACGGTAGTTCCCGGGATCCAGGGTGGATCCCCCCTTGTGGAGTGGGATAACTGTAGTTGTGCACCACTCAGTGGGCACGAAGCCTGAGGTGAAGCTATGCTTAAGCATGACACTTAGGTGCCAGTTCATTTTGTAGTTCATTTAGTACACAGCCTGGGATGTCATCTGGTCCCATGGATGCTGTATTCTTAGCTTTGGAGAGTGCAGTTTCTACCTGTGTGGCCGTGATTACTGGAATTTGGCAATCTTTTGTTATTGAGATGGGTCCTTTAGGGGGTGAGAGGGAGGTGAAGTTGGCACTAATTCGATCTGCCAGGATATTGGCAAAATCCTTGGGATCAGTATATTTAATGCCATTCTGTTGAAGCTCAGAGCAGATGTGAGCATTGCCATTTAGATTCTTGGCATAACTTTAGAATGCCTTGTGGTTGTCTTTGGAATATTTGGCAATTTTATTTTCGTAGCTAGCTTTTGAGGATTTTATGAGGGATCTCCGCTTCTTACTGAGGCTGGTGTGGGAATTTTTTGCATCCTGGGATTTTCCTCTTTTCTGCAACAGTTTCTTTCTTCTGTTGTATAGTTTGTTTATAGCAAAGGCCACCAGATTGGCTTCATTTTTTTGGAGGAGAGCATCTTGGTTCTATTTGGGATGGCATGATTCATGCATGAGTGGATGTGCTCGTACAGTGCCTTAGTGTAAGATTCTGCAGTCGAACGTTCAGATCCCGTCTGCATGGGTGTCATGAAGTTTGTCACTTCTGACTTGAGTAGCATGAAGTTGGCTTTGGAGAAGTTTTTTAAGGAGGTTTCCGTACTGGGGAGTGGGGGGTGGGGGGGTGGGATGTGGATATCAAGGGTGATTTGCTTATGGTCAGACCTGACCAATGAGGGGGTGACCACTGGTGCAGAGCAACTGTCTCCCAGGTTGGTAATGACCAGGTCTAGGATACTGGAGCCCCTGGTGGGACAATGGATTAGTTGATCCAGGGCATTGGAATTTATGAATTCCAAGAACCTTTGGGAAAAGGAGTTGGTACCCAAGTAGTTTTCCCAGTTAATGGCAGGGTAGTTGAAATCACCCAGTATTAGGGTGTTTGTTGTATCTTAATATTTTCCAGTATGTTTAGAAAGGTGTAGTGAGAATCTTGGGGCATGGTGGGGGATCCTGTAGCAAGCTACAATTTGGATTGCAGTCTTACCTAGTGTTAGTTGCACTTGGAGAATTTCAGATGCATTGTGTTGGGCAGCTAGCCTGAAGGTGTGAATATCCTTGGTGAATATGGACACTCCTCCACCTTTAGTGTTTCGGTCTTGGTTTTGTGGCCGAAAAGTGTGGTAAGAGTTGTAGCCTGGTATTGCAGGGGTGATCTCTGGAGCCTTGAACCAAGTCTCAGTTACTGCACAGATATCGATGTTTTCCATTTTTAGGAGTGCTTCGAGAGAGTGCATTTTGAGGTTTAGACTTCTAGCATTGAGTAGCATTACCTTCAGATTTTGCATGCTTGTATCTGTTACGGTGGTGGTTTTGTCCTTTGAACCTTGCCTAAAGAAGGCACTATACGGGTGGCAAGAGCTTTAGCCAGTATCCTGAATCCCAGGGGTGACAGGTGCAGACCATCTCTGGCAAAGCATTGTGGTTTGTCTATCATGTCTTCCCAGGCAGACAGATACTGGATCCCCTTTGAATGACAGCAGAAGCTTAGCCAATTGTTGAAGTCAATCATTTTGTCCTTATACTGTGGTATTATTCTGGGCGAAGGCAGGATGCTACTCAGGGCTAGTGTCATACCTGCCTGGGTCACATGATCCGAGAGCTCTTCCATGTCTCTTTCCATGTAGTCCAGGGAGGTACGTCTCAAGTCATTCACTCCAGCATGGACAATGACAGAATCATATTTGTGCTTGTTGTGGAGTGACTTGAGTGCATGTGTTATGTGAAGGATCCTGGCACCCGACAGGCAGCTGACTGTAATTTTGTCCTTGTTCAGCCTGGTGAGTGGGACATCAGTGTGCCTGACTATAGAGTCACCTATGTAAAGTGTTAGGTACATTGTCTTGCCTTAGGGGCTGTTGTTGGGTGGCACACTGGTGTTGTGAGCTATGTGTCACTTTGGTTGTGACTGGTGTTTGTTTGCGTTTCAACTTCGGAGGTCCTTGTTGCTTGGGCAGGTTAATGTTAGGGCCTCCGCATATGTGTAGGTGTTGCCATGTGTGGGTGTTGACGGTGTGGGTTTTGAAGAGCTATGAGTTGCTTGAGGTGTAGTGCAGGTGTTAACTTTTTCCTCTTAACTGTCTAGCACAATCTTGGCTGGAGAGAGCTTTGCTTCCAGTTTGGCTATGTAAGTGCATCTCTCGCAGGTTGTAGTGTTGGGTGGTAGGAGGAGAGGGTTGTCTCTATACATGAGGCAGTTGCCACATTGCCCCAGAATGCCCAGTTTCACCAGGTGGACAGGAGAAATCACTGGAAGCTGACCCTTGGACATGCCTGCTTAGGTGCTTTTTTTTTTGTATAGTATAAGAGCTGTTTTCCCTTACCTTTGCAAGGTACTTTGCAATTATAGGCTGTTTAGTGCCTATGATTAATTTCTCCTTATTGACAAGGAGAGTTGTGCTTGTATCAGTTTCCGGCTTCCTAGTGCTTTTCAGCAGGTTTTAGAGCAAGTGCTAGTCACAGGGGTTCAGATTTTAGTGCTACTACTGAGAAACCAGCTAATTCTAAGGGAAAATTTGAAGAGCAGACTTTCTGGCACCTGGAATAGTTTAACTGCAGCCTTACGGTGCTGCACGATGCGAAAAATGTGCTAATGCACGTGTTTTTAAGCCAGAAAGTTGAAAGGGATAGTAATCGGCCCAAAAAGGCTAACAACAATTTCAGAGCTGGAAACCACTCCTCTAGTGTTAGGCAGTACAATGCTCACCACTCCCACTGGTAAGCAGTAGGAGTTCCCTCTACCACAGCAAGGTCTGGATAGCTCTGAACACAGAAAATAAAGTCCTGAGACAAGCAAAGCCTGGGATCTGGACTGGCTAGGAAAGGTGGGAAACGAGCAAACAAGACAGTATTTTTGTTAAAACAGGCTAAACAATGCAATAATACAGTAAATAAACACAGAAAATGCTAACACACTCGAGTGTGTAGTCCTAAACAGTAAATGCAATTAAAACTCTACAAAATTAGCAATTTAAAACTTTTTAAATGAAGCAAGGCAAGTACACAACTGAAAAACAATTTGAGGCAGTAATACAGCAGAATAAGTAGCTAGTCTGCATATTCAGAGAAGTCTATATATACAGAAAAGATGCTAAAACACACAAACAATTTGGATGCAGTGCAACCTAGAGCACTTGAGTTGTAGCAATATTAAGGCAAATATCACTTCAAGAATTTTAGCAAAATGTAAGCCACATCTGCCATGCACAGCCAAGAGCACCATGGCCAACAGGAAGAGCATTAAATAATTTTCAGAAGGGTCAGACAGTGCTAGTAGACAGGCTCTACCCAAATTAAGTTAGTTTATTCGACTGCAGTTTCCTAGCGGAGGCAAGCCAGTGCCTCCAATGAGAACTTCAGTTGCACTGTTGTTGACTGCAGCTGTCTTGTTTTAGCCATCTATGGCACCAGTTATTTTTCTGATGTTTACATTGTCTGTTGCTGAGGAGAGTGTATTGAGCATGAGGGGCTCATGAATGAAGAGAGTGTGAGAGAGAGAAGGTTGGATGATGTGTGGATAGTGAATCAGGAAGTGCAATGGATTAGCAAGGAGGAAGTAAGGACAGCTATGAAGAGGATAAAGAATGAAAAGGCTGTTGGTACAGGCGGCATACCTGTGGAAGCATGGAGGTGTTTAGAAGAGATGACAGTGGATTTTTTAACCAGATTGTTTAACAGAATCTTGGAAAGTGAGAGAATGTCTGAGGAGTGAAGAAGTGTATCTGTACTGATTTTTAAGAGTAAGGGTGATGTGCAGAGCTGTAGTAACTACAGAGGGATAAAATTGATCAGCTGCAGCATGAAGTTATCGGAAAGAGTAGTGATACTAACTTAAGAAGTGAGATGATGATTAGTGAGCAGCAGTACAGTTTCATGCCAGGAAAGAGCACTACAGGTGCTATGTTTGCTTTGAGGGTGTTGATGGAGAAGTATAGAGAAGGTCAGAAGGAGTTGCATTGTGTCTTTGTGGTCTTGAGAAAGCATATGACAGGCTGTGTAGAGAGGAGTTGTGGTATTGTATGAAGAAGTATGGAATAGCAGAGAAGTATGTAAGAGTGGTACAGGATATGTGCGAGGACAGTGGTGAGGTCTGCGGTATGAGTGCCAGATATGTTCATGATGGCAGTGGGATTGCGTAAAGGATCAGTTCTGAGCCCTTTATTTGCAGTGGTGATGAGCAGATTGACAAGTGAGATCAGACAGGAGTCCTTGTGGACTATGATGCTTGCCGATGACATTGTGATCTGTCGTGAGTATGGGGAACAGGTTGAGGAGACCCTGGAGAGGTGGAGATATGCTGTAGTGAAGACTAAGACAGAATATGTATGTGTGAATGAGATGGAAGACAGAGGAATGGTGAGGATGCAGGGAGCAGAGTTGGCAAAGGAGGATGAGTTTAAATACTTGGGATCAACAGTTCAGAGTAATAGAGAGTGTGGAAGACAGGTGAAGAAAAAAATGCAGGCAGGGTGGAGTGGATGGAGAAGAGTGGCAGGCGTGATTTGTGACAGATGGGTACCAGTAAGAGTGAAAGAGAAGGTCTTCAAGATGGTAGTGAGACCAGCTGTGTTTATTTGGGTTGGAGATGTTGGCACTGACTAAAAGACAGGAGTTCGAGCAAGAGGTGGCAGAGTTAAAGATGTTAAGATTTGCATTAGGTGTGACTAGGGTGGACAAGATTAGAAATTGAGTATATTAGAGGGTCAGCTCAGATTGGATGGTTTGGAGACAAAGCCCGAGATGTGAGATTCTGTTGGTTTGGACATGTGCTGAGGAAGGATGCTGGGTATATTTTGCGAAGGATGCTAAGGGTAGAGCTGCCAGGTAAGAGGAAAAGAGGAAGGCCCAAGGTAAGGTTTATGGATGTGGTGAGAGAGGACATGCAGATGGTTAGTGTGACAGAGCAAGATATAGAGAGCATGAAGAAATGGAAATAATTGATCCACTGTGGCGACCCCTCAGGGGAGCAGCTGAAAGAAAAAAAATAAGACATTGTCTGTTGCTGCTTATGTAAAGCTGGTCACCTTCCATTGTTAAATGCTAATAATGCACAGGATTCATTCTTTCATACACACATGCATTTCTTGATGTGTGTTGAGGAGTTGGCTCTTTCCCAGTATTTCTTTTCTACTAGTCATGTTTGTGCTAGAGAGCTGTACCTTGTACATCACATGGTAGTTCTGCATAGCTGCACCCATACTGCTACTGTTTGGTAACGTGATACCATATCATATTATATTATATTATTATTTTTATCCGAGTTCAAGAGGCAGGACCTTCCTTGTCCTGCATATTTGTGTTTACAAAGCTGCTGTATTCTCATCTGCCTAAAAAAGTAATGCAAAACTGAAGTCATTTGGCCAAAGTACCATCCATCATAAGATTACAGAGAGCACTACATATGTATATTTGCAGATATTCAGTATTACACCTGTGCAAAGTAGTACATAATTAATTCTGTCCTTTTACTGTCTAGTGTCATGTTTATAATATTTCAGTGGACACAACGCATGTTGTGCACATGTGTAGTGTGAGTATGTGTATATGAATGCATGGACATCACATGTATGCATGATGTCCACCCTACGCAGGTGTCTATGTCTAAAAGTTTTAAAGTATTTTAAGGGACTTTGGGAAGTGTGTTATGCATATCACATTGTACTTTTTGTGAAAACACGACTTTTTGATATTTACCTGTTTACCGACTATTGCTGGCATTGCTAGCAGGGTTTTAGACTTGTTTCTCATCTTAACCATGAAACAGTTTACTGGTTCTTTCTTCCACAGGACACAAGAAAATTATTGTACAGCCTTTGCCAGTTCAGCAGGCTGCTTCCTGTCCTCAACTACAGGTGAGTGACTGCAGTGGCCATTTCAGGCTCGGATCACTCCTGTTTTTCCAGACCCCCCGCCATTTTACCCACATTCTGGCCTCCCTCCACCATGCACATTATTATTTGTATATTTTTATTTATTCATTTATTTGCTTGTTTTTGCTTTCTCGCACTGTCTTACTATTTAGTTATTTCCTGCATCCTTTCAATACACCTCAACCAACTAAAACTGCAAATTAACAGTTGTAAAAGAAATAGTGACATTAAGCCAGGTATCTGGGAGCTACTAGGTGTACAGAAGCCATGTGGATCTAGATCCCCTTGGGTGGAGTTTAGAGCTTTTGTACAACCTTTTGAACTAATAATAGGCTGAACAAACATCTTGACTAAGGAATAATATACACTGTATATAGCAAACCTGTAGTATCAGTGGGTCATCTGGCAGCACAATCACCTTTGGTGTTGAAGATCAGATTGTGGGCTTTGTTCCCACCTCATCTGCTGTGCAGCATAAAGCTGTTGAAGCCCTCCTGTGTGAACTGTGCTTCAGGTAACACATTAAACTGTGGTCTCATCTGAGTTGGTGTTGGCTCAGGAGGATATAAAAGATCCTACAGCATTGTCAAAAAGAGTAGGGGAATTTTGCTGATGCTCTAGCTGGATTCCCCCTAGTCAGTAGAGTACTCTTAGGTTCCCCAAAATTAGTCTGCAGGCCTAGTGGGACTAATCCTGTCAAAAAGCATCTAGGCATCATTATAAGGAAACCGGATCACACTAGCTGAGCATTAACGTATGTGAATAAATAATGTAGACACCAGAAGCATACCAGTCAACTTCTTTGCACAAGAGTCAGGGATGAAACCACAAAATGGGGGATCAGTGACCCAAAGTTGGGGACTGTTTTTGAAATTTAATAGAAAACCAGGTTTTGCAGCAATGTACATTTTCTGAAAAACAAGAGAGATGAAACTCTTAATTTCTGACAATACTAGCTGGCTGTAAATCTCAGTGTTTTACCAGAAAGTCAAACATTTGTGTAAGAGGGCAAAAAAAATATGAGGCAAAATCATGGACAGATCATGTCATGCTGCAGAACAGGAAGGTAAGGCGAAAGGAATGCAGCTAGTCTAAACTAGTTGGCAGTAAAGTTGGACTGAAGAACTTACAGCAATGACCTCCTTCCACAGTCCTGAAAACAAGAGGACATTACTGCATCACTGTGCAAAAAAAGCACAGTTGTGTAAAATCTTACCATAAGAGTAGATGTCCTTCTCTTGACTGTTGTAGTATTCTTGAAAGAAGGGATGTCCTGTCCTGGGCATCTCGTCACCTGGCTAGTATTGAAAAGCTTGAAAAGGATCTTATGTTGCTGTCACAAAACATGGGGGATAAAAGGGACATACAGATGCAACTACCCAGTACCGAATTGCCCCAGGAGAGAATAGTCCTCATAGGACAAAGGAGACTATGCACATACAGAAGGAAAAAGTCAGAAGAAAGAAGAGTGGGTTGGAGGGCGTGAGCAAATACTGCAACAGTGAAGAGAAGGACATCTACTGTTATGGTAAGATTTTACACAACTGTATTATGTCCTTTCTATATCACTGTTGCAGTATTTTTGAAAGAAGGAAGAGCAAAAAAAGCTCAAAAACAGAATGGGAAGTGGACAGTTGAGAAGAGCCCTCAACAAACCCACATAAAATGGTTTCCGCAAAACCTGCTTTGGCCCTAGAAACCATATCCATCTTGTAATGCTTAGTAAAGGTGTGCACTGAAGAACAAGTAGCAGCTTCATGGATGGAATTGTTGTCCAACCCCTTGAAGAAGGCACCAGAAGAGGCAACAGCTCTAGGAGAATGAGTTCTAACCAAAGCAGAAATTTGCCTTGAAAAGAATAACAAAAAGAAATTACCTTAGATATCAATGAGGAGATGGTTTGCTTAGAAAGAGCCAAACCCTAGATCTCCAGGAAGAGATGGTTTGCCTAGAAGCAGTCAAACCCAAAGACCTGGGATGAAGAGAAACAAAAAGCTGATTGGACTTGTGAATAGTCTTAGTTTTATCCAAATAGTACCCGAGTTGTCTGTGCAAATCTAAGGTATGCAGGACCCCCTCAGTAGCAGACTGATGAAAAGGGAAAAAAGAAGGGAGTTGTACTGACTGATTTAAAGAACAACTCATTCACCACCTTGGTTATAAAAGAAGGATTAGTATGAAGGAGCACCCTATCCCTGTAAAAGGAGGAATGGCCATATGGACCGGGAGCTCAGAAACCCTCCAAGTAGAAGTAAGTGCCAGCAACAAAGCAGTCTTCCAAGTACAATGTTGCAAAGAAGCAGAAACTGCAAGCTCTAAAGGAGCCCGAGTCAATTTTTCCAAAACAAAGTTAAGGTCCCAAAGGAGGAAGAGGATTAATTTTTTTGGAGGCCTAATATGCAGGGTGCCTTTTTAAGAAATTGTTTAACCTCAAAATGAGAAGTCAAGGAGGAGTAAAGGGCAGATGAGCAGAAATGGCTGACAAATGGGCCTTCACAAAAGAATAGGCCAAGCCAGACTGGAGCAACTTACACTAATAAGAGAGGACCAGCGTGACCCCCACTGAAAAAGGAACCCGCACCAGACCAAAAATCTCTTCCATTTGGACATATAAGATTTTCTGGTTGAGGGTTTTCTTGCCATCTGTAAAACCCTTATGTCCTCAGAAAAGAGGTGCTGAAAGGGATCAGAACCCTATTTCCCACAATTTCAGTCTGAGTGGACAAGGGGAATGGATGAGAGACCCCTTGTCCTGTGTGAGGAAATCCAACTGGTGAGGTAACCTGTTATGATTGCCCCTAGCCAGATGCATTGAGGGGGAACCAGTGCTGTTGTAGCCAAAAGGGAGTCACTAGCATGGTTTTTGGGAAGCCAAGCTGAATCTTCTGCAGGATTCTTGGAAATAGAAGAAGAGAAGAGAAAGCATAAATAAGCCTCCCCCTCCCATGGAAAGGATAGGGCATCCGTTTTCCAGGTCAGATGGCATGGCACTCTGGAACAGAAGAGGGGAGGCAGAAAGATCTGCCTGAGGAGTACTCCACCGAAGGACAATGTCCGAAAACACATCTGTGAGGCATCCATTTGTGAGCCTATGTTTTGGACCTGCTCAGAGAGTCAACATCAACAGAGATTGTGCTCTGAAGGAATGTATACTGCCTGAATAGTTAACTGATAAGAGCCATTTCCCAAGCCTGAAGCATCATCATGCAGAGAAGGTAAGGTTTTATGGGATCTATATTACCATGTCGACAGGGCTGTTCCTCGAACACCCTTACATCAACAGATGTACTCTTGTTCTTCTTTCAGCTTTTCCCGGTTAGGGGTCACCACAGCGGAACTCCAGTCCGCTAATGATTGGCAGATTTTTTTAGGGGTGCCAAGGTGCCAGCTCGATGCCCAACCTTCAACGAAGGCACGCCCATTCTACGCATGTCTTTCAAATGCCACTCGACCGCGGGGAGGACATGCAGACTCCACACAGAAGGCGCTCCAGCCGGGAATCAAATGGGAGAACTCCTTGCTGTGAGGTAACAACACTACCGCTGCACCACCGCGGCTGTGTCAACACATATACACTGAAATACCTAAATGTCGAACGGCCACAAAAGCTATTTTTTCCCAGGGGAAAAAAATCGCTGGGCCAACAACCAACAAAACAAATCGACAGACACAATGAAGTGAGGGGGCTTTGACCCCTGCATGGGAAGGCTTTGCCCTCCCCCTCCTCTCCCACTTAAATATACCAACTCTGAGATCACACTACAGTGGAGGAAATGGCAAATTCTCGACAACAGCCCAGCGATTTTTTTTTTTCCCCTGGGGAAAAAAATCACTTTTGTGGCCGTTCGACATTTAGGTATTTTGGTGTACATGTGTCAACGTACAGGCGTTCGATGAACAGCCCTGTCGACATGGTAATATAGACCTGATTTCATGCCTCCCTGCTTGTTGACATACCACATTACTGTAGTTTTGTCAGTGTACACCCTTAAGGGGCCCAGAGAGAACAGGGGGTGAAAAGCCTGAAGGGCCAGAAGCAGAGCCCTCATCTCTTTGACGTTAATATGGTCTGATTTCTGATGGGGAGGACAAAGACCTGGAACTTTCAGGAGACCAAGAGATGCCCCACACCCCAAGTCCAAGGCATTGGTGCGCAGCTCTTGAGAAGGGAGTGGAGGCTGCAAGGGCCTGCCTGGCTTGAGAGAAAAATGTTGAATCCACCATTCAAATTCCTCCCTGAGACAGGGAAGAAGAGGTACACAAATTCCTCCCTGAGACAGGGAAGAAGAGGTACACTGAAAGTCTGAGGGTGACGATGTTGCAGCCAAACCAACTTGAGGTACCATTAAAGCTTCTGCATATGCATTGTGGCAAGATGAAGCATTGAAATAGAAGAGGCTATGAATCCCAGGGCCAGAAGAAACTTCCTGGCTGGCATGTCAGTCAGGGGAAGAAGATACTGGAAGAAGGCTGTCAATGGTAATACTTTTGGAGGTGGAAGAGAGGCCAGCATCAGTACCGTCTGAATCCTGCAACCCAGATGCCCATGATCCTAAGAGGGAGACGGGACGGATTTTGAAAGTTGATAGTAAATCCCAGACTGAAGAAGAGAGACATGAACTGCAGATCCTTCAACAATTGACTGGGAGATGGTGCCTGAAACAACAGGTCATCCAGATATGGAAAAATCTGAATGCCTTGGAGCCTGCAGATTACAATCACAGGAGCTAGGCATTTTGTCTATACCTTTGTGGCTGTAGAGAGACCAAAGGATAAAGCAGAGAACTGAAAATGAGAGGAAGACCCGTAGAAACACACAAACTTCCTGTAGAGAGGGTGAATAGGGATATGATGATAAACATCTTTCAGATCCAAGGTCACCAGAAAAGCTTGGGGTAATAAAAGGAAACTGAGTTTGAAGAGTATGCATCCAAAAAGAAGTGATCTCCAGAAAGAAGTTGACCAGAGAGACATCCAAAATAGGTCTCCAAGTGCCCTCCTTTTGAGGAGCCAGGAACATCCTGGAATAAAAACCACATTCCACATGGGAGGGGGGACATGTTGAATGGTCCCTTGGTTCAACCGGGACCTTTGAACCTCCAGGAAATGAGGAATTTGCTGTAGAGAAGATTGAGGTATCCCAGAAAAAGGGGGGAGAGATTTCCCTACCATGAAGTAACCCTGTTGGATGATGGAAAGAACACAAGAGTCTGATAAGACACCAGCTTGGAAGAGAAACTGAGAGCTGAAGGGACACTGGAACCTTGTCTGAAGGCAGCTGAGACAAATTGTCAAGGAGAAGTAGGCTTATCAAACTAAGGAGGCATCTGGCCACAGAAATCTGAAGCCTTAGCAGAGGGGGCCAGACTCTCACCCCCTCCTGCCCTTAAAGGTCTGGCGGGTTTGCCTGTGAACAAAAGCAGACCTCTGGAACTTGGGAATAGGAGAGACAAAAATATGTTTAAGGTCTTTCAAAGCTTTGCCTTTCTCTTGAAGAGACTTAAGTCAGCAGCAGCATTCCCAAAAAGATCCAAATGAGCATCCAACTTGTCCTTAATGTCCTCAGGAAGAGATTGGAGACAAAGCCAAGAATAACAACTCATGACGCATCCAAAAGCCGTGGCCCTGTAAGGCATCAGCATTATAGCTACACTTAATAGAGTGGTGAGCCACTTGAGAAGCAGAGCCTAAAAAAAGATGAGGCAGAGGATTTGCCATCAGAATCAGGGAGGGCAGAGAGAACCTGACAAGCCTGAGCTACCAAGGCCAGAGCATACCTGGTGACATGGGTCTGGGTAATGAATAGCCGAAAGGCCAAAGTAGAAGCATTAACTTTCTTACCAATCCTTTCCATTGCTCTGCTATCCTTGACAGAAGGAAAAGGCTTGGAAGAAGGCAAAAGTTTAGAAGGTTTGTCAGAAGAAACTGACACCACAGCAGGATCAGCAGAAGGACATTTAAATAAAAACATAGATCCTCAGGAACCTTCTAGAATCTTATCGGGTTTTTTAGGAGCAGGAGGCTGAGAATCGGGAGACTTGGAGGTAGCAATGAAAGCATCTAACAAGATGGTCAATACAGGAGGAACTGTCAATGGTTTAGGAGTTTCTACCCGAAGCAACTCATAACATCTTCTCTGAATGTCCGACACTTGAGAAGAATCCCACTTAAAGAATTCCATCCTCCTAGCAATTGTGTCCCCAAAGGACAGTTCCTCGAAACAAGATTCTGGGTCAACAGACTCCTCTGCATCAGAACCATAAGGGAAAGACATCTGTGAAGAATTGGACAAAGACCCCTCACCAGACAGGAAATCATCATCCGAGGAATCTGATTCCCTAAACCATTTAGAAGGGGTAGAGATTCAAGGAGAAGCAGGTAATAAAACCCCTTGAGGGTGCTTTAAGGCCATTAAGGCAGAGAATGAGCCCTGAATATACTCTTGCCATTCCCTTTGAGTATCCATAGGACAAGGTGAAACATGCTTCAACTTTTGTCTTTTTTTTTCTTGAAGGAACATCAGCCCTAACAAGTACTGGAGGTTCTGACCTTTGGTGAGACTCAAGAAGAGAATATGGAACTTCCTCCCTGACCAATATCTGTGGAATCCCTCTAGGATAATCAACTGCTGTTCCTTGATGTCCAGAGCAGACTCTTGCAAAGCCTCCTAGGACATACGAAAAGACTGATCCATGCCAGCCTCGTGCAGAGTCGCAGCAGAGGAATCCAAAGTAAACACCGAACAACCTTCAGAGCTATTACCTGCTTCTAGAGGGATGTCCGATGGAGGCTGGACAGCCAAAGAATCTGGCCAAGACATTATGGCCTTCATACCAAGCCGGGAGTATTTCAGGGTTAAAGGATTCAGCCGTAGTACCCTGGGCTAACTGTCTAAGCCATTGGTTTTCAAGACTTGAGAAGTTGATAGAATAAGAGGGAAAACAAATGGTTTTAGTATGTCTTGGGCCTTACAGATACTACAGGCGGTATGGTTGTGGGAAGCTCCAGACTAAAGACATTGATCATGACTATCCTTATGGGGAATCTGCCTCCCACACTGACATTTTCCCCCCTTGGGTGACGTGAACTCTAGATAATGATAAAAACATACAAGACCAAGAAGGAAACTTTTTAAAAGATAATTATAAAAACAAAAAAAAAAAAAAAAAAGACACTTACCTGGTGTTCTAAGAGGGCAGAACAGCAACAAAACATTCAAAATAACTGGCAACAGCAGCTTTCAAACTAGCGGTAAAACAAGTTCTGGGTAGTTGCATTTGTGTGTCCCTTTTACGCCCAATTTTTTTGTATGAGGAGCATAAATAAGACATATGGCACAAACAAGATCCTTTTCAAGCTTTTCGATAATGGCCGAGCGGCAGGCTGCCAGTGATGGGACATCCCTTCTTTCAAGAATACTGCACCAGTGATATAGAAGGGCATCTCACAATGACTGGGAACCATGAAAGTGGCAAATGAAAACATTTTGCAAATTAGTAGTATGATAACTATGTCCATACATCTGTGCAATTTATCAGCCTCTTACCTCCAGAATCGGACACATCTAGAAATTTCCAGAGGCAGTCGGTGCATTTTTAAATATTAGTACATTTAACTTCAGAAGCTGATAGAATAAGAGAAAGTGAATTAAAATGCATTTTCTGAAATAAAATAAGTGCATAACTTTGATACAGAGTGTAATCCACTACCTTTTAATATGAATTGGCATGCGTTTTCTGAAGTAAAATGTGCATGACTCGAATTTTTATTTATAAAGTGTAATCCACCACATTTTCCATAAAAATCACCAGTATAAGGAGAGTCTGGGCAGTTGAGTTATGTGCATGGATTCTCATTGAAACACACAAATCTTGGTATGTGAGAGATGGTAGAACCCTTTCAAATAGTGTATTTTTAAAACTTACTATATGTCCATAGGAGTAAAAACTCACCATTTCATTTGTACTTTTTCTAGTTACTGGGGCTGCTGTTCTAAGTAAATTACCTGTGGCTTAACAATCCTTTATTGCCTCATTACTACATAGGTGACTAAACATTCTCTGTTAAATTTCTTACTTATTTTATGAACACAAATTCAGAATAGTATTCAATCTTCCCACTTCCAAATGTAGAACATACTCGTACCTCTTGCAGTGCGGAACAAACTGGCAGAATGGGAAATGTTCCTCATAATGAAGTAAAGTTAAGAGTATAATGGGTTAGGGTAATATCTGAACAGTTAAAGTCGAGGCACCTTCATTCATTTACATGTGTATTAAAATTTTTGACTGGTAATTTGTCTGGGTAGAGCCCATTTTCCGCAGAGAAAGGCTCATCAGTATGAGTAAGACGTGTGCACAGGATAATGTTACCATTTTGTAATATCCATATGCTTTCAAAAAGTTTACTGAAGTTATGGAATGTGCTCCCACCCCCATCCCAGACAGTGTGTAGTATGCAGTTTACTGTTCCATAACATTGATATGATTTTGCATACCAGTGTCATTTATTATTTGACATTTGTTTACCTGGAAAGTCTGACTGGATCATAAAGTGCCCATTTTCAGCGAAGGCCAGAGAAGAAAATCTCGACAATCATAATTTTTCAAAAATCAATTGCAGATATTTTAAATCACTAAGTATCATGTTACACTACAAAAGATGAGTGGAAATATTTGTAATGAGGAGAAAAACAGAAGCTCTATTTCATAGAGTACAGTGAGAAACATGAGTTGGAGAAAATATGAGAGGAAAACCTCATTAGTCATATTTGTTACATAGATTAATATGCGATAAAGGAGACCTGAGACAAATCTAATAAAATATTTAAGATATATTAGAAATTATATGTTTAAAGACAGTGAGGAGAAATTGAGTGATGTCTTTGAGGATGGTGCTGATACAGTTATAGAAGGGAGAAGGACAGAGAGAAAAGGAGAGTAGTGCAGAGTAGGGTGTCTTCAGGTAGCTTAGGTAGATCAGAGTGTGTGATATACCTTGAAGAAGCTTTCCAGTCAGCAAGCACATGCATATAAGTGCTGAGCACTTGCAAGCAAGAGTTCCATTTTGTAGTGAGCAGTCAAGATGTAAGCATGCATGTGCATACTAGTCAGTCAGTTTGTTTAAGTTTAATGATGTTCTTCATGTTTTGTTGTTGCAGTATTCACATTTGGGTTATCCCTGCCAGGGTAGCCCTCGTCTGGCCCGAATACCAGACGCTTAGTATTTCTGTGTCGGTTGCTGTCGCTTCAGAACTGACTTCAGGTTGTCAGTAGTATAAAATAAGGCAGCTGACACCATTACATCAGTCTTTCTTGCTGTGGAGCCCGAAGCAGAAGCAGTTTGCATGAGTGCCGGTCAGCTGCTACCTGAGTTTCGTCTACCGATTTTAAAGCTGAAGTCTTCTAAAGCTAAGTACCCCGTTGGGGATCCTTGTTTCTTCCACTAACTGATGTCAGAAAAAGTTAATTGTCTTGCCTGTGGAAAGCAAATACCACAACGAGACTTTCATTCTTACTGCGTCACTTGTTTAGGCCCAGACCACGACATCCCCCGCTGTCGCTTCTATGCTTTGTTCAAAGCCAGAACTGTCCATCGTCGGGCCCTTATTGTAGCTAGATATTTTCGCTTATAGTCCTCTGACTCCGATATGGCTTTGGTAAGCCATCAGACAGCAGATCTTCCGAAAAAAAGTAAAGATCCAAACCTACCGACAAAGCTTTCGTTAAGTTAGTAGTCAGTTCTCGGGTCCTCAGTGAGGTGCTTTCACAGCCCCTGATACCTGCTTCTGTGGATTCTGAACACAAACCGATGTCTTCTTTCGCCGACTACCGTTCTTTCGAAAACGACCGAGTTTATGCCCAGGGTACAAGCCACACTCAAGAAACTGATGACCCAATCTCAGGCACCTGCTACCTTGCCTCAGTCTCATATGCTTAAAATGACGGAAGACCTTATCATGCTGATCAAGGGAAGCCAGGCTACCCCCTCCAAAAGGAAAAGAGATCTGTCCCCTGTAGTTTTGTCTGAACAAGAGTCCAATGACACTGATGCATGTGAATATGAAGACATGCAACCCCTCTCTATGAGGATTCTGATGCAGAGGATTCCATCCCTTCAGCCTCTCCCCCAGAGGATTTTTCCTTTGGGGAACCCTTCATACCTTAAGGGAACATTTCCAGTGGGAGAGTCAGGACTACCCTCAGTCTAAAAAGAGACTCTGGGAATTCTTAGATCTTCCACAGCACAGACCCTTGGCCATTCCCCCAGTCCTGAATATTGTGGGGGATGTTTTCCTGGAATCCAGCTTGACTTCTGACACCATCTCGCACCCAGAAAACCAGACTGGTACTATAGAGTCCCTGTCTCCTACAAATTTCTCTTTAAAAATCCTACTGCTGACCCTGAGGTAATTTCTCAAGGGCCTAAAGGGATTAAAGCAACCTCTGCTAAGAATCCCACCCCCTCAGATAGGGATTCCCGAGCACTAGATAGATGGGGTAAAAAAAATATACACCTCATCTACGCTTACTATCAGGGCACTAAATTGGTAGCTCCATATGCTAACATTTCATCAACATACCCTGGAACTCCTCCTTTCCTGCTTGTGCAGAATCTAAAGAGTTACAAGAGTTAATGCATTCTGCAAGTCAAGTAACTAAGCACACCTTGCACTGTGGTTTTGATTCCCTAGAAGCTTCTTGCAGGGCAGCAGTCACCGGATCTGTCATTAAAATGCATGCTTGGCTTAAGGAACAGCCCTTGCAAGACCAAGTCAAATCTAAATTTTTGGATGCCCCCTTGCATAAAGACAACTTATTTGGCACTAAGGCAGAAGAGGTCTTAAAAAAAATGGAAGAAAAAGCAAAATCTATGTAGACAGTTAAGGATTTCTAACAGGTCCAGCCACCCAGGTTCAGCAGGCATTGTCCTACCAAGTACTGGTCCTTTCCTGCTCCCACTAAGCCAGTCCAGCCCAGACCCTGGGGAACCAGACCCCCCAGACAACAGCCAGAGGGAATGCAGATATCTAAGCAGTGGACTACCTCTACTTCAAAACCAGGGAGTTCTAAGCCACCCCGTATGGTAAGAACTCACAATGACTCACTTGCCCCACCCCTCCCTCTGCCCAACTTCATTTACCCCTAGGAGGAAAACTCTCTTTTCATGCAAGCACCTAGGCCACCATTACCCACGACTGCTGGGTTCTCAATATAGTGTCCCAGGGATACAAATTTTCTTTCCACACCCTTCCTACCCCAAGGTTTCCAGATCTACCTCCAAACTAGTGGGCAGAGGCGCAAAAACAAGTCCTTTCACTGCTCTCTATGAGGGCAGTAGAGCACGTTCCTGCAGGACAGAGAGCCCAAGGTTTCTACTCCAGACTTTTTCTGGTACCCAGAAAAGAGGGCACCTGGTGCCCCAACCTTGATCTATCCATTCTAAACACCTTCCTGGTCATTCACCCTCCAGCAGCTGCTACCCATGCTCTCCAAGGATGCTTGGCTAGCCACCCAACATCTAAGAGGCCTACCTCCACATTCCTATCAGGGAATCCTGCAGGAAATATCTCTGTTTCAGGGCAGGATCTCAGCACTTTCAGTTCTCTGCACTTCCCTTTGGCTTATCTACTGCTCCCAGAGTTTTCACAAAATGTCTGGCTCCGGCCATTGCCTTTTGCAGACAAAGGAATATCCAGATTTACCCATACTTAGACAACTGCCTAATTTAGGTAGACAGCCAGAAAAAGCTGCTCAAGCACCTGGCCTTTGTAAAGTCTCTACCAATCTCCCTAAGTTACACAACTTAAAAAATACAAACAGGTGCCCACCCAAAGGATTATATTCCTGGAAGTAAGCCTGGACACAGCATCCCAGCAGGCATTCCTTACACCAGAACAGCAAATTTGTCTGACAGCCTACTTTTCTCAACTAGCCACCAGACTCCAGCTACCTGCAAGGAAGATCCTGCAAGCTCCTGGGGTTCATGGCATCATGCATACTACTTATTCCATATGCCAGACTGCATATGAGGAAATGTCAGTGGTACCTAAAAAGCCTTTGGTGTCAACATTCTCAAGACCAGGAGACTCTTATACCTATAATTCCTTGCCTCAGAAAAGATTTTCTTTGGTGGGCAATGGCATGCTCCCGCAACAAGGGAGTACCTTTCTCACCCCCCCCCGGCCGTCCAGACCCTCACAACAGACTCATCAGACTATGGCTGGGGTGCACACCTGGATGGCAGGTGCATACAGGGGCAATGGAGCCCACAGCAAATCCCTCTGCACATCAACCAAAAGAGATGATGGCTGTCTATTACGCCTTGTTAGCTTTCAAGCCCCCTCTCCCCAGGGGCTCTCCTGATCAAAAGAGACAACACCACTGTAATGTGGTATATCAACAAGCAGGGAGGGACTCACTCCTATGCTGTATGCTGGCTGGCCATGACCCCTTGGCACATGGCCTCTGCCATGCAGCTCCACCTGTTAGCACAATTCCTACCAGGTTCTCTCAACTCTTTTTGCCAGACCACTTAAGCCAAAATCTTCTAGACCCACACGAGTGGCAGCTCAACAGAAGAACCTTTACCCTAATAACTCAGAAATGGTGCACCCAGAAGGTCGAACTCTTTGCCTCCCACATCAACCATCAGCTCAGCAAATTCTGCACAAGGGAGCATCACTGCATAGCTTGGAAAGTGGATGCCCTGTCCTTCCCATGGGTCAATCTATCGGTCTATGCCTTTCCTCCACTATCTGTCATCACAAGGGTACTGCTCAAAATAGAAGAGGAAAAAACAAGGACAATTCTTATAGCTCCAGACTGGCCTCGCCAGCACTGGTACCCTGTGCTGTGCAGCCTGTCCCCACTGCCACCATGGCATCTTCCTCAGATTCCAAACCTGCTGACCCAGAGGACAGGGAAATTCATGCATCCCCAATTGCAGACACTCAATTTGGCAGCTTGGCTTATTGTCTAACCCCCGATCAATCTGCCAACCTCAGTAAACAGGTTCTAGATGTTATTTGTGAGGCCAGATGCCCTAGCACTAGAAAGTCTTATGCCAGCAAATGGAAAAGGTTCTGCACCTGGATTCAAGCTAAGGGAGCCAGTACGGCACAGCCCTCCCTCCCTCTCATCCTGGATTACTTAGCTGACCTACTACACAGTGGCCTGTCTTTTTCCTGTATTAAAATTCATGCCTCTGCTATCTCTGCTCATTTTCCCACTGAGCAGCCCCTTTTATCAGCCCCCTTGATCAAACAGTTCCTGAGAGGGGCTAGCAACTTGAGGCCACCCAGAAGAGCACCAATCCTAGCTTGGGACCTTAACTTTGTGTCGGAAAAGCTCACCCTACCCCCCCCCCCCCCCTTCAAACCAGCTTATTCTGCAGAGCTGAAAATTTCTCTCCTGGAAGACCGCTTTTCTTCTGGCCATCATTTCAGCCAGTAGAGTCTCCGAGCTGCAAGCACTCATGGCTGTGGAACCCTTCATCATCTTCCATGCTGACAGGGTGTCCCCTCAGGACTAACACATCCTTCATGCCCAAAGTGGTGTCTAGTGTGGCTCTCAACCAATCCAATCATTTGTCCACCTTTCTTCCTAATCCCCAGAACAAGGAGGAAAGGATCCTGCACACTCTAGATGTGCACAGACAGCTCAGATTCTATCTAGACAGGACTGAATCCTTCAGAAAGTCTGATCAGTTGCTGGCTAGCTTTGCTACGGGGGCAGAAGGCAAAGCCATCTCCAAACCATTTCCAAATAGATAGCACACTGCATCCTTTTCTGCTACAAGCAACATGGAAAGCCTCCCACTAAGGGGGTCAGGACTCGCTCTACCAGAGCAGCCTCCACCTCTGCAGCTTTCCTCAGAGGAGTCCCCACCAGGGACATCCCGGAGGCTGCCACCTGGACCATCTGTTCACACTTTTACCAAACATTACCACCTGCCTCTCTTCTCCAAATCCAGAGCAGGGTTTGCCTCTGCAGCCTTGCAGGGCATCCTAGCCAGCCCCTAGTTTCCTTGACTGCCTTCACCCATTTCCTCTGCTTTGGGAATCAACCCAAATGTGATGACTGCAACAGTGAAACACAAAGAACATAGTACAGTTGTGTACACTTAACATAAATGTAGATGTTCGAGTGTATTCACTGCTGCAGTCCTGGTTGGCCTCCCTCCATCCCCCCTTTTTTTCTTCCCTTTCCTTACAAGGGACATATTGGTGTTTACTTTCTGCTGGTGGAGTTCTTCCACCCAAACCTGGCTCCTGACAGGTTAGGGCAAGAAAAACTGATGTAATGGTGTCTGCTGCCTTACTTTATACAATGACGACCAGACGTCAGTCCTGAAGTGACAGCAACTGACGCAGAAATACTAAGCCTCTGGTATTTGGGCCAGCTGATGGGTACCCTGGCAGGGATAACGCAAATGTGATAACTGCAACAGTGAATACAATCAAACATCTACATTTATGGTAAGTGTACACAACTGTACTTTCCTGCTATCCATCCTGATGCGTTTGTATATAATAAAGTACTTGAACACCCAAGCCTCACCATCTTGTGATATAGAAGACGAGTGCCAGCTTTGGTTATTAATGAGGAAAGAGAAAGAGGTAGAGGAAAGGTCTGCAGAGATGAAGTGGATAACTTAAGGTAGTAGGAAAAACAAAGCAGTGGCGCATAGTAGGTTGGAAAGTTTTGTGAGGTGTGACTTAGGTTGAAGGGGGTGAGTGAAGAATTGTAAGTTCAGCCAGGATTGGCACAGGAGCAGGTCCAAGTATTAATTTAGTGAGCATTTAAAGGTAGGTATATTAGAAATAGTTCTGGTGGTTAAAATTAGGAAGTTCCAATTTTTTGCTACACAGTATAAGTGTAGACTTTGTCCAGGGGATTTATTTGGTTTATTTATGGTGAGAAGTTCTATCGTGGTGGTGGTGCTGCTGCAGTAGTGTTGTTGCCTCACAGTAAGATGTTGTCCGGTTCGATTCTCAGCTAGAGCGTCTTCTGTGTGGAGACGTGCGTGAATGGGCGTACCTTCATTGAAGGTTGTGCATCAGGGCTGGTAACCCGGCACGTAAAAATCAACTAGCAATCATTAGCGGACCGGAGTTCCGCTGTGGCGACCCCTAACAGCGAAAAGCTGAAAGAGGCAACATTTATGGTGAGAAGAAGTTTGTCTTCTGCTCTGAGTACTTTTAGGGAAGTATATATTGATTAAAGGGGTAAGAGATGGGCAGGCTAATGGTTTGTGCATGAGTTTATGTATTGTTGTAAGCTGAATGTACAAGAGGTGGATGGAGGAGTTCTAACCAACTAAGGATTTGCAGAGCCTTACAGTGATGAGTAAAGGAGGATGAATTAGTAGCAAACTTGACAATTGTGTTTTAGCAGCTTTCAAGTTTTTTTTTTTATTTATTTTATTTTATGGATGATTGTAAATTGGTTAGGATTGGGGCTGCAAATAGTAGGGAGGGCAGAAGAGGTTTTGGCTAGAGTAAGTTTAAATGTTTACTGTGATGTTGTCAGTTTTCCTTTTATCCATAACTGAGGGGTTCGGATCAGATCCCTCGGATCCAACTCTGCCATTGCTAAAGCTTGTGGCAACCAAAAACTCTAAAGCTGCTCTCTTACCCACAATGCACCAACCACAATTACCTCTGATCACGTTTGCTGCTTTCAGCGAAAGACGTGGTTTCCAATACTCTTGAGCAATATTGTGAGAAGTTTGTGAAAACTTGGTTTAATCCTTAATTCTCTTTCTGTGTTTAGATTAAGTATTCCTTTTAACTATCGCACACCTATTTGCGTCTGTTGTTCTAATTCTTATATTTTCTGTTTTTTCTTGTACTTTGCATATCTCTTGATACTATCGCTAGTATCCTGTCCATAGTACTACATTTTATGTAGTTTTCTGTTACCATTGTTAATAGTTGTTTTGCTTTCTGGCTTTTACTTTCCTTGTCTTTTTTTTCTATTATTTTAAAGTAGTAATAGAAATAGTAGCAAATGTGTTTTTCCTTAATCACTAGCTTTGGTGTTACAGTATGGCAGATAAAGCTCCAGCAGACACTAAAAAAATATACCAAGTTTGGGCATAAGCTCCCCTTCTCAGATGCTCACACCTTTTGTCTCTACTATTTAGTGCCACTTCACTTGCAAGAAAATTGGTCTATTTGCCATGGATTTAATACCAGGGCTTTGGTTGAGCACAAAAATAAACCGATTCTAAAAGGCCTTTTGCCATCATCCTTTGGAGAGGCTATATCCAGAGATAAATCTCCAATAAACAAAGACAAAACAGTCTAAGTCCTTTGTCTCCGAAGCATTCTTATTCATCTGTTTCAGAATCTTCAAAGAAAAAGTCTGACAAAGAGCTGATTTCATGCTCTTATCCGAAGAAGTTGAAAATGTCTGATCTGACTCCTTCGGATCCTAAGAAACCAAAATTAACTGATCCGACCTTCTCTAATCCAACAAAGTCCAAGTCAGATCGGATTGTTGCTGGTCCATCAATTCCTACTTTCTTACCAAGGACTCTGTATTCACCTTCAGTGGATCCAGTACCCTCTAGGGTACCTTCCCCATTTCTGGACAGACCCACGTCCTCTTCGGTGTTTTCCAGTCGTTCTTCCATAAGTCTCAAAGAGAAAGATGTGGAAAGAGTAGTGAGGAAGATTCTCTCAGACCAGGGATAGATGGGTGTTCGTCTGCTACTTCTCTGGGTCAGGAAGTCTGTTTTTCTGTTACACCCACACTACAACTTCCTCCTCTGAATCTTTCAGCTGTCTGTGTCCATGGATCCTAACCATCTGGATCCATCTGGCTTGGATCCGAGGACTGCTTTATCCTTGAATCCAAAGCTTTGAGTGCTCTGATCCAGTTGGATCTGTAGAGCTGTCTGAGCCAAGGCTGATCTGAGGTGTTTCAGTTGACTCCAAAGCTTTCATAGCTGTCTTTGCACCATGGAGGCTCGGCTCTGTCTTCCACCTCGGGGATTTTGCCTTCAGAGCAGGGGAAGGCTGCAGTCCAAAAGCTGGCCTTTTTGGTTCTGAGATCTTCCCTTTCTTCAGAGCTGTCTGCATTTGAGGCTGTGAAGAGAGCTTTCTCTGCCTCGGCAGAATGGATGGATTCGTCCCCCTCATATCCTAAGTCTGCAGCCTTGATGTCACTGCACTCGTTGCCTTAGCAAGTTTTTTCCCCTTAGGCAGAGAGGTGGCTGGGCAGCCAGCAACCCTTCATCCAAAGAGTTTGTATTCCTGGAGGCTTTTGGTACTGGACTGTCTACCTCTTGGGTGACTTCACCCACTGTTAAGCTCACTGAGTTGATCTCTTGCTGGGCATGGAAGGAACCAGACACCATTGAGTCTATACCTCAGAGACCACATAAGGTTATGGTACCACCTGTAGACAAGCAATTTTGTGGAGTGGGGGTGCCTGTTGATGCAATGGTCATAGAGGTGGCCACCAAAAAGGAACTTGCTGAGGAGGATTCCACTGTCCATCCCTCCAGCAAGGAGTGTCAGACAATGGACCGATTTGGGAAACATGTCTATGCTTCAGCGACCTTCGCTTTAAGGTCACTTAATTATTTGGCACATTTCACAAGACTTCAGAGGGATTTGATTAAAGAGCTGTCAAACACTCTGTCAGGATCTGTTTCTGAATAAGTGCAGTTATCTATGTCTTCTCAGTTGGCTACCCTGCAATCTATTTCTAATTCTTCCATGAGGCTTATTTCGCATATAGCCAAAAGAACCTCATGGGCAGCTGGTTCAGGCATTTTCATTTGGAGACTTGACTTGATGCGCTTATATGATTTTGTGGAGCCCTTCACGTCCTCATTCATCAATGCTTCCTTTAATGGCACGTCTTTGTTTGGCCCCAAGGTGAAGGACACACTATCCAGGTGTGAAAATGATGGGAAGACCCTGTCTGCCTTGGGTATATGTTTTTCAACCCCTCAAAGATCCTTATTTATTTTTTTAGGAGTCTATGAGGTGGTTCAAGAAGTCTCCAAGTCTGTTCCAGGATACACGTGAGGAAGTTCCCCCAGAGACGGGAAGGAACTCTAATGGATGACTGAGCCAAAGCAGAGGTGGCCTGCAAAGCCAGGGGTCCGGAGAATCTTTCTTTTGACAGACCCTACCAGCACTCCTGAAAGGAGGCCTGATTGCCCACCTCTGTAGACAGTCGGGGGATCATTTATCCGTGCATCAGAGAACCTGGCTAGACCTAACAAAAGATGCTTGGGTGCAGAAGTTTATTTCCAGAAGTTATATAATTCCGTTTTCCCTTCCTCCTTCAGACTCGAGAAAAATTCCCGATGTTCCAACCAATCAGTGGGAACAAGCAGCAATCCAAATACAAAAGCTGCTAGAAAAAAGTCATCCAAGAGGTCTCACCAGACCAGATAGAATCCGGAACTAACTTTAGTGCCAAAGAGTACAGAGGAATGGAGACCAGTTTTAGGTCTCGGCAACTTAAACAAGTCAATTCAAAGAAACAAGTTTCGGATGGTCATGGTTCAGTCCATTCCCCCATTTCTGGGCAAGGATGACTGGATGTGCTTGATCTTCAGGATGTGTAGCATCATATAAAGATGATCCAGAAGGTATTTACGCTTCCAGCTGGGAGTTGCTGTTACCAGTTCATAGTTTTGCCGTTTGAACTCACCACAGCCCCCAGGGTGTTTACCTAATGCATGGCAGTAGTAGCAGCTCACTTGAAATTTCAAGGATTCTGGGTGTTTCCATAACTGGATGACTGTCTCATTTTTGCTGCAACCAGGCATCAAAAGATAAGGGCAGGAGATCAAGTTCTCCAGACTTGTTATCTTCTGGGATAACCATAAACTATGAAAAGTCTCAAAGTCATCTTAGAGCCTAAAATACATAGGATTGGTACTCTACATAAAGTTAACCATAGCATTATTACCACCCTCAAGAGTTCAGGCCATAAGATCACAGGTCAGAAAGATAAGCTGCAGTAAAAAGATTTCAGCCCGCTGGATCCTTCAGGCTCTGGGTCCATGGCAGTGGCAGTAACATTAGTACCTTTAGCCAGATTTTAGATGCAGATTTTTCATTGGGTGCTAGCCACACAGTGGTGAATACTTTACCAACCCATGTCTCATCAGATACATATCACTCAGACATGCAAAAGAGATCTCAGGTGGTGAATTCGATCAGATCAGGTTCTACAAGGCCATCTGTTTTTCCCCCTCAACCCAAGGCTATAGTGACCATGGATGCTTCCCAGCTGGGGTGGGGTGGCATTTTCTGGGAAAAACTGTCCAAGGCACTTGGTCCCCACAGAGGCCAACTTGCATATCAATTTCCTAGAGACAACAGAAGTGCTTTCAGCATTGCAGGCTTCCAGAATGCTCTTCTTTTGGGAATGATTGCAGTTCAGACAGACATGGCAGTAGTCTGGTACATCAACAAACAAGGAGGAACCAGGTCCTACCCCTTGTGTCAAGAAGCTCTGAGTGTGGCAATGGGCGATCTCATCCAACCACTTTGTCATAGCAATGCATATTCTGGAGAAATCCACTGTGATAGCAGACAAGCTGAGCAGGTGCATTCTTCTACCTCAGATCACGAAAATTATTTTCTGTCATTGGGGCCAGCCTTGCTGTGATCTTTTTGCTTCCCCTCTAAATAACCAATGCAGTAGCTACTTTGCCTTAATCCCCCCACAGGGGAAATTTCCAAGGGATGCTCTTCTTTATGATTGGCCTCTCAGTCAACTCTATGCTTTTCCAACCAAATCACTAATTCTGAAATTCCATTAGAAAGCTGCCATGTTTAAGAGCAAAGTCATCCTCATTGCACCTTACTGGTCTCAACAAATTTGGTTCCCCTTCCTTTGGCCTCACTTGCTTCACCAACCTTGGATTCTGGATCTGACTCTTGACCTATCTCACCTGACAGGCATGATTCATTCAAACATAACCAACCTCAGCCTGGCTACCTGGCTTCTCCAATTCTATTAATAGCCAGAAAGTCTATGCTGTCTTTACCTGTTAGTCAAATACTTTTTATCTTCCTATAAGCCTTTTACCCAAAAAGCTCTATTCCAGCAAATGGAAGAGGTTTGTTCACTGGGATCATCTAAATACTGAACCTTTTTAGCCACTATATGTAGCATTCTTGATTTTTTGTCCCGTCTTTCTAAAGAGGGAACTAGTTCATCCACTAAAGTTTAGTTAGCAGCCATTTCATATTTTTACTTTGGTTTTGATGGTTCCTCTGTCGCATCTCATAAATCGAGCAAAGCCTTCTTGAAAGGCACTCCTCTTCTTCCAAGACCTTATCCTCCTCCATGGGACCCGAATCTGGTACTGCAGGATCTTACTAAATCCGCCTTTGAACCAGCAGCTACATTTGACCTTAAATACCTTTCTTGGAAGACAATCTTTCTGGTAGCTGTTACCTCTGCCAGATGAATTTCTAAGATTCAAGCCTTGTCCTCTAAACCATCATACTTTATTTTTCTCAAGGATAGAGTTACACTACGGACTAATGTTTCCTTTCTTCCTAAGGTGGTGTAAAGATCCATGTTTGAGTTTATCTCTCAAACAATATTCAGTACTTCAAATACAGTTGGTTTAGACTTTGATTTCCATTTTCTAGTAATTGCTTTTTGCCATCCAACAGAACTAAACTTAACAAGGCCCTACTATGTCTAGGTAGTTTCAGTTCTTGTGTCCCAGCTCAGAATAATCATTTATTTAGTTACAGCTGTTTGCTTACCCAGTTTTTCTGTCAGAGTACTCTGTAGGGAATTTTTAAAGTTTGCCACCTCATTATAGTCCTAAAACATATATTTACAGTTACACTTTCTTCCTCATCATTTAAGATAATAGGATCATAGGATGTTACTAGACTAATGGCCCTAGGTCCCTTACAAGCCTAGCCAAGTTCTACCCTTATTTCCATAATCGGCACCTATTTCTCCTGTCCAGGAGGGACACAGTAGAACCCCCTGGGGTGAATTTATGGTTACCCATCCAATTGTCCAGATTGCGTTTGAAGAGGCCCAATGAGGTGCTGTGTTTGACATGAAGTGGGAGTCTGTTCCAAAGGTGTGGTAACGTCTGGGAATACAAATCTGTCCCTCCAGCAGTTTCTTTTAATGTCACATACCAGGTTAAGGTCTTTAGAGCAAGTGACCTGTGTACCATTTGACTTGTGGATATGCAGCATTTCTGATAAAGCAGGGTGAGAGATTGCCTTGTATTCAAGGCAGACATTGCCTCTGAGTAGTCTGTATGAAACAGAATAAAGTGGCAGTGATTTCAGGTGATACACATAGGACAGATGCTGAAGACCTTGAATTTTGCTTGTGAGGAAACTTTGTGGTCTCTCCAATTGCTTCAGGTACTTGGAAATGTACATACCAAAAGGAGTATTGCCCTGATGAAGGAAGTGTAGAGGGAGGTTATAACTTTTTTTTTCTGGAGGCAATGCCCTTATTTATGAGATGAGCAATGTAGAATGCCCTTCTTACCACTGTGGAGACATGATGGTCAATGTTAAGGTTGCTGTCAACCAGTGTGCCCAGGTCTCTCACCACTGAATGTGTGCTTAAGGTGTTGCTATTGATGTGGTATTTAGCAGGAACATTACTCTTACTGAAAGGGATGATGATACATTTTTTGTGGTGAGTTTAAGGCCATGACTTTGGCACCAATCATTTGTTTGTGTAAGACCCTCTTGTAGGATGTTTACATGATTTGGAGATTCTATGACTGCTCCCAGTTTGCAGTCATGAGCAAACTTTGTCAGCCACAGACCTTTAATTTTTGTTTGTACTTCGGAGAAATAGATTCCAAACTGTAGAGGTCCCAGGACTGATCCCTGTGGAACACCACTTGTTACATGTCTGCAGAGGTGGTTTCCCCTATTTTGACTGCATGGGCATGATCATTGAGCCAGTTAGTGACCCATCTAATGATATAAGGGTTGATACCTAGCTGGGTGAGTTTGTCAATGATGCCTGAGTGGGGGATAGTGTCAGACACCTTGGCTAAGTCTAGGTAGGCTGTATGCACAGATTTCCCCTCGTCCAGGGCCTTTGTGACTGTCTCTAAGAAGTCCATCAGGTTTAACAGGCATGATCTCCCTTTGACAAATCCAAAGTGAGTAGGGTCAAGTGTTTTGGAGATTATATCTTTGTTGATGATTTCTATGATGATTCGCTCCATGGCCTTGCAGATCAGGCTAGTCAGGCTAATAGGTCTGTAGTTCCTGGGGTCAGTGGAAGCACCACCTTTGTGCAAGCGAATAACAGTGGCCATTTTCCATTCAGCTGGTTCAAGCTGGTGCTTTTAGACTATGATTGAAAAGAGTACTCAATGATATTGCTAATTCTTGTTGGAGCCCACATAGGATGCAAATTGTGATGTTATCAGGTCCCATAGATACTGTGTTTTTTTGGCCTCGAAGAGGATGTTTATGACCTGCTCTTTAGAGATTCAAGGTAGGGGACAGGTGGTAGGGATGTCATGGGGTACATGTGGTGGAACAGGGGAGTGAAATTTTCACAGAACCTGCCAGCCAGCAGGTTAGCTATGTCCATAGGCTCAGAATATGTGCTATCATTAACTACCAGTTCAGCACAAATCTGGGCCTTTCCTTTTAAGTTATGTATGTAACTAAAGAGCACCTTATGGTTGTCCTTGGTTGGGGAAGCTAATTTGGATTCGTAGTTTGCTTTGAAGGACTTCACAAGAAGTCTTATTTTCTTAACGCCGAGGAGGGAGTGTTCCATTTTAGGGTCTCGCTCCCTCTTACTCTTGGACAGTAGTTATTTCCTCTTATTGTAAAATCTGTTAGTGACAGTTGTCCATGAGCAGGCTTGCTGTTCCTTGAGGAGCTTGTTTTGGTCCTATCAGGTATGGCCGTGTGAATGCAGTTGTACAGGTGTTTGTATAAAGCATTGGTGTAGAACTCTGCATAGTTGCCAGTTCTAACTAAGGAGGGAGGTGCAGCGAAGCTATTTATACCATCCTGTAAGAAGTTATAATCTGCTTTGGAGAAATGTTTGTTTAGTTGCTGTTGGGGGGGGGGAGTTACTTTGATTGAGACTGATTTGTGGTCAGATCTCATCAGGGAAGACCTCACAGTGGGGGTGCTACAGTGGTCCCCCATGTTGGTAAGCACCAGATTCAGGATGTTTGCACCCCTTGTCTGGGTATCATCTAGCTGGTCCAGGGCATTGGAGTTAAAGTTGAGGAACCTTGGACAAGTGAGTCTGAGCATGAGTAAGTTTACCCAGTCAGAGGATGGGTAGTTAAATTTGCCCAAAACCATGGTGTTTGGATGTATCTTGATAGACTCAAGTCCTAATTCATGGAGGGGGTCCTTTAGGTGGCAGTGACTTGAATAGGTGTCCCACCAACAGTTAATTGCATCGGAAGTGTCTCCAGCGAATCATACTGTTTAACCAATCTGGAGGTACATTTATCTTTAATGAATATTAATACACTGCCTCCTTCAGTTTGTGGTCTGAATGTGTGGAAGGAGATGTAGCCCAGTATGGCTGGGGTGCTCTCCACAGCCTTGAACCAGGTCTGCGTGATTGCATAAATGTCTGTGTCTTCCAAGGTGAGAACTGCTTCCAGTTAGTGCAGTTTCATGTCAAAACTCCTAGTGTTTAGCAGCATAACTTTTAGGTTGTTTTTAGATGGAGTTTTTATGTTGGGAGTTGTCCTTGCGACACTGCCTAAAAAGACACTATGGTTGTGGCAAGAGCCTTAGCCAGTAGCCGAAATCCCAAGGGTGACAGATGAAGATCATCTCTGGCAAAGCATTCACATCATCCCAGGTTGACAACTACTGGATCCACTTAGAATGAAAACAGAAACTAAGCAAATTATTGAAGTTAGTCATTTAGTGTTTGTATTGAGGCATCATCCTAAGTGATGGTAAAATCCTGCTTAAGGCTAGGGAAATACCTTCCTGAGACTCATAGACCCAGAGCTCAGTCATGTCTCTCTTCATATAGTCCAGAGAGGTACATCTCAAGTTATTCACGCCAACATGGACTATGACTGAGTCATAATAGTACTTGTTGTTGAGAGACTTGAGTGCATGTGTGATATGGCATTTTCTGACACCTGACAGACAGCAACATTTGCTATCTAAATTTTTTTGAAGTCTGCTAGGGGTATAAAAATAATGCAATACTTTTTGTCTATATCTGCAAGCCCATTTGCATTCCAAGATAATATGGATAGAGTAGCCATTATGATAAAAAGGTATAGTTCCCACCTAGTATGCATGACAGTTTATTATTTTATTTCCAGTTTTTGTCTAACATGCATGCACACACACATACAGGCTGATTTTTTTTTTTTATACATTTGTTTATCTCCATTTGAACCTATGTAATATTGTCAGGACTTTTAGTTTTAAGGAAAACCTTTAAACAAAAAACTAAATGCATTTTCATGACACTAGCTGCCCCCTGTTAACGTGGAACAAACGCACATAACTATATACATCTTCAAAAATTGAAGTTTATCCACCCAGGAAGGGACAATTGTCCCAAATCAGCAGCTGCACCAATATGCATTACTTAACCTAAAATTAAAGTTACTCATGCTAAAGTGCAAGTTACAGCCTATGGTCCCTCTTAAGACTGATTGGTGTCTCTTCTTATCTCTGTTTCCCTCCCAGATGCAAAAAACTGCTTGTATGCTTTCAGAAAACATTAACTTGTAGCCCTAAGAAAAAAAAAACATTGGATATCTTTAAAACTAAATTGTACACTATTATATTGCAAAGTATTACTTGTTCAAACTGCTATGGAGGCTATATCTTATTCACTTCCTGTAATTTCCAACTTTATTTTTCACTGAATAGTTTACCATTCCACTTTTAAAATTTTCATTTCTGTCAGCAAAGAATACTCAGAACTCTCAAGATTATTTTTCCATGTAGAAGGAGTGTCTTCAACTGCAAGCAGACAGCAATGAGAAAAACAACTAACGTATCTGTAGATGCAGGAAGGAATCTTTGTAGGTTTCACTCAGAACAGAATTAATAACTGCCTTCAGCTGCAGACATCTTGACCCCTACTGAGAACATTTGCTAATAAAAGAAACAAGCTTAATATTTTAGCACTTTTTATGACTTTCACAATTTTGTCTTATTTTCCAAGCCTGCTTGCTTCAAAAAATTGTTTATAGCTTAAGCCAAGAGCATTAATCTAGTCTTCTATTCATGTAAAATAAGATAAATTGTCTTAATTCTACATATAGTATAATTGGTGCACTTCGACAACCCACCCCACCCCAACCAGCCAAAATTATATATATAAATAATAACTTAATCTTGCTGATGTCCAACCATTCTTCTCATTATTCTGTAAAGCCTTTATTTCTTACAGCTATAAAAAGTACTTGTTCACTTTAATATTTTAACATCTACAACAGTTACTGAAAATACCCCTCTATTTTAAATGCCCCTAATATACACTGTATTGCTTCAGTGTATAACATCCATTTCATGTTATGAAATGTTTTATAGAAATACTAAGAACAAACATTTTTTATTTAGGTATTTTATCCTGTATTGTTCTAAACATTAAAGGCATAAAGTGGAGTATATGCTTTACAGTCTACCTAGAAGCTTGACAAAGTTAGCAAACGTTTAGTCTTTCTCAACCCCTTTTTCTTGCAAAGCCATATTTTACAAATGTGACTGATGCTTTATAGTCCATCATTTATTCACTAATTACAGTGTTGCTGATCTTCTTTCTGATCATCTCCATTTCCCATTGCCAGACACTGATTAAAAGTCCAAGGTACTCCAGATTCTTCTAGTCAACTTCTGTGCTCTTTTCTGGGTCTCATGCATTTTCCTTTGAAACATTGGAAAGGGTTTCAGTGGCAAAGTCTCTCTATGAGCTTTAATGAGAAGCGAATACCGCTTCTGCTTGCTTGCTCAAGTTTTCTTGGATAAACTTTATTTCCTCATTAGCCTATTCTGCATCAAAAAATATTTTTGAACCGGCAGGACAAAATATTCTAATGTCAGCTGGATGCACCAGCTTGAATCTCACACCTGCCTCTCGACATTCCCCTGATTGTTGGGATACATTTGCTTCTGTTCTGCTTGATGTATTGTGAATAATCATTTTCTACATTGTGCTGTCTCAAATTTTTAATACTTTACCCTTCTGACCCAGTTTTCAGAATCAACTTTTTTCTGCCTGCATGATTGATTGTACATTTACTAATATAGGTCTTGGATGCTTTCTCATGGCCAGGCATACCTCCCAACCATACCGATTTACTCTGTTTTTACCGAGTTTTGGGGTCCAAATGAAGGGTTGCCACGATTCCCGAGTGGCACACCTTCATTTCCGATTTTTTCCCTTTGTTTTTTTTTTTCATTTTTTGATTTTTGCGCTGTCTGAGCTGACGTCATCACGTGCACGATGACGTCAGCTCCGTCAGGGCTACCAGCCAGTCAGAATTGAGCTCAGAGCTCTCACATCATTTCCGGATAGCCTGGCTACAAATGTTAGCTGGAACAGCACTCTTCTAACGGATGGAAATGCAAGCGGGAACGGCACTCGGATTATCGGCAGCAGCTCTGGTTTTGTTCAGGGGAATCAAGAATGATAGGTAAGGAAAGTGTGTGTGAAGTTGACTCTGCAGCTTGCAATGTTATGTGTGAGTGTGAGAAACCGGTAAAGAGTCTCTGCATCTGTTTTACTTTGCCTGCAAATGCATTCTCTGTTCAGCTAACAACAGTCCTTCTCTAAAGCTGAAACAGCAGTCTGGCAGCAAATCTGTTAAGCTAGTGAAAACTCTTGTGTCTTTTGAAGGTGCTAGCAATTCTTTAGTTAGTTGAAGGTGTGTGTGCGTTTTACTGGCAGCAAATCTGTTAAGCTAATTAATTGAAGGTATGTGCGAGGGAAATGGACTTTGCTTGCATTTTGCTAAGTTTAATCCATTGCGTGTCTTATGAGCATTGAAGGTGTGTGCAGTCTAACAGCACTTTACTTAATCAGTGTGTGCTGAAATGAAGGTATGTGTGAGAGAAATGGCAGAGTCACTCTGTAGCTGTTTTACTTTGCTTTACGGCAGTACTTCTCAAAAGCATGGCAGTCTGGCAACAAATCTGTTAAGCTGAAACCTTTGTGTATTATAATGTGCATTGAAGGTATCTGTGCAGTCTCTGGTGGCAATTCTTTAATTGAAGGTGTGCGCATTTTACTGTCAGCAAATCTGTTAAGCTAATTGAAGGTCTTTGGAGAAAAATGGACTTTGCTTGCATTCTGTTAAGCTGAAACCTCTGTGTCTTATGAGCTTTTAAGGTGTATGCAGCCTGGCAGCAATTCTCACCTTAATTGAAGGTGTGTGTGTGTGTGTGTGTGTGTGTGTGTGTGTGTGTGTGTGTGTGTGTGTGTGTGTGTGTGTGAGAGAAAATGCCCCCACATAATACACTTGGTGGCTAGAGGTATTCAGGCTCAAACCCTGTACCTTTAGTACAGGGTAAAAAGAGCCTACTATCCCTAGCCACCACCATTTCTGAGTGAGTTGAGAGCTATGATGAGAAGTGAGAACATTTTTTTCTCTAACAGTTGGAAGTTATGTTCTGAGCTTTGTCCAGATTTTTTTTTTGTACTAAGAGTTGAGAGCTATGACAAGTAAGAACATCATTTTTTTTGTGCTAAGAGTTTAGAGCTATGATAAGAAGTGAGCACACAATTTGTATTCCCCTATTGTTTTTGTGCTAAAAGTTGGTGAGTGAGAACTGAATTTGTATTCCCCCATTATTGGCTTTGTTGTTTGTCCATGTTTGTGTTGAAGTTAAGAGCTATGTTGAGAAGTGAGAAATGAATTCACTAAATGATGGCTCAGTCTTCCTATTTTTCAAGCAGCTGCTGATGTGGGATAGTGGTATGTTCTGAATGTAGTGCATAGAGTCCTGGGTTCAAAACCTGCCAGTGAAATGCATGATGGTAGCACTTTTTATTCTAGCAACTTTACAAAATTATACAAGCAATGTTTAAAATGTGTCCCTGGTTTTTGACCTTTTGCCCCCCCCCCCCCAAAATGAAATTGAAAATAAGTGCGAGATGCTGTGCAAGATGCCTATGGCTTGCACTACTGTCATTCTATTTAGAGTGGGTGTGGAAGCAGACTTTTCTGATGGAAAAGTTCTGAATTGGGCAGTTTTGCCATTATTGGTTCATGTTTTGTTTCATTGCCTACAGTACAGATTACTGGTAAAATGTTTAAACAATAAATTTAAAACGCGCTCCAACATATGTATTGTATTATACAAGAAATATAATTTAATAAAGTCAGGAAGGTGTATAAAGAAAAGAACACATGTATGTATCTGGTTTGTATGCAAGGGGCCAATGATTTGAAAACAGCCCAAAGGTAATCTTTATCCACCACTGGCCAAGATGCATTTTCTTTGGATGTGGTGTGGGTTTCAATGCTGTTTCAGTGAATGTGAGTTTCAAGGGCAAAGTTTAATGTCAGGCCTATTTTCATTGTGAGACAGTATTGCTTTGTTTACCAGATGATGTCTTTTAGTGTTTCTGCATTGTTGTGCTGTAAAATGTAAAAATAAAATTCAAATCATTGTAGAAGTAAAGCAGTATGCATACATTAGTGTTTATGGTAAATGGGGCAAAATAGCCAGGTAACGGGACACTGGAATGCCTGAAGGGGACTCTGGTGCCATGTTTTGGTTGTCTGTTCTTCAGTTTGCGTTCAAAAGTTGGTATCCCACAATTCCATTGGAGTGGGTGGGGTTACATAATTATGTATGCAAATTAGATGCTAATCAGCGTACAGATTTGTACCTATTTTTCATGGGCCTTGTCCAGATTTTTGATGTTTCCAAGTTGAGAGGTATGTGGCCAGGTTTGGAGCACACACTTGTTTCCTTTCAGTTAGTAAATCCTGCTGTGGAATACCAGCCCATTTGCTTATTTGTGCTTTCATAAAATTAATACATTTTGTTCCTTCCAGTTTCTGTGGTACAACAGAAAATTACACACTTTCTATGTGCGCTCTCTCTCTTCTAATGCTACTCTTTCTTCATTTCCACCTCTGATTTTTGTAGTTTTTTCAGTTCATTTGAATAGCTACTTAAAACATATTCTTTTTGCAATTTGAAGTGGTATATTATTTTGGTGTTCACTTATTTTAATCACCTGTGAGTACATTTTATTTATTTTTCCTCTAAATTACTGGAACAGTCCCCTTTTCTCTCATCCTCTGCTCAAGTTCCTCAGAGGGGCCAAACATTTAAGACCACCCAGTAGAGCTCCAACTCCAGCCTGGGACCTTAACTTTGTATTGGAGAAACTCACCCTTCCTCCTTTCGAGACAGCTGCTACTGCAGATTTAAAATTCCTTTCTTGAAAAACAGCTTTCCTTTTAGCCATGACTTCAGTAAGACAGGTATCTGAATTACAGGCCCTTATGGCAGTGGAGCCTTTCATCATCTTTCATGCGGACAGGGTGTCCCTCAGGACCAATCCCTCTTTCATGCCAAAGGTGGTATCCAGTGTGGCCTTTAGTCAGTCCATTAATTTGCCAACCTTCTTTCCTAATCCACAGAACAAAGGGGAACGGATACTGCACTCCTTATATGTGCACAGACAACTTAGATTCTACTTGGACAGGACTAGACCTCAAAGGAAATGTGAACAACTGCTGGGGGCATTTGCTGCAGGGACAGAGGGGAAGGCTATTTCAAAGCAAACCATCTCCAAATGGTTAGGCCATTGCATTCATTTCTGCTATATGCATCATGGAAATCCTACCCCGCAGGGGATCAGACCTCACTCAACCAGGTCTGCATCTACCTCTGCAGCCTTTCTCAGAGGCATACCTATCTGGGACATCCTAGAAGCTGCTACCTGGAGTTCTGTACATACTTTCACCAAGCATTACCATCTGCCAGTTTTCTCTAAATCCAGTGATGGCTTTGCCACTGCAGTTTTGCAGGGCCTCATAGCTGGTCCTAATCCTATCTGAATTTCTCCTCCCATCCTTAGCTTTGGGAATCTACCCAAATGTGATGACTGCAACAGTGAAATATGAAGAACATAGTACAGTTGTGTACACTTACCATAAATGTAGATGTTCGAGTGTATTCACTGTTGCAGTCCTGGTTACCCTCCCTCTAGCCCCCTGACTTCTTTTGGCTATACCTCTTCTCTCCTTTTCAATGCTTAAAAGCTTTTTGGTGTATTTGCTTTTTTGTTGGAGGTATAACCTTGTATATTTATAAATTTAATTGATTCCCATTAGGGGGGCATCTGACATCTGGGGCAAGAAAAACTGATGTAATGACGCCTGCTGCATGTTTTATACCCCTGACAACCTGACGTCATGGAAGAAGAGACAGCAACCGACGTAGGACCCAAGACTTTGTTAATCAGGCCGATGGGGCTACTGCAAGCAGATAACCCAAATGTGATTACTGCAACAGTGAATACACTCGAACATCTACGTTTATGGTACGTGTACACAACTGTACTTTATATAACCTATTTGAACTTACTGTCCACCAGGGTGGCCTATTTCTGTGGGAGGACCTGGTTTTGGTCCTAACAGGTACAACCTAGTCTATACAGTTGTTTAAATGTCTATACAGGGCGCTTGTGTACTCCTCTGCATAGGAGTCAGTTGGCTGTGTTAGCAGAGATTTTGAAACTTTTTATACCCTTGCTTAGTAGGCTAAAGTTTGCTTTTGAGAAATTTTTCAGTTTGCTCTTGTGGGGGTGCCCATTCTGATCTTTACTTCAAACAAGACAGATTTATGGTCTGACCTCACCAGGGAAGGAAACGCACAGGGGGTAATGAAGTGACCCCCATGTTAGTGACTGCCAGGTACAGGACATTCAAGCCCCTTGTAAAGGTGCAGACTAGCTGTTCCAGAGAATTTGAATTCAAGTCCAGCAACCTCAGTGTATGTTGTCCAGTGTATGGAAGTATAGTTGAAATCTCCCATGACCCAAGTATTTGGCTGTATAGAGAGTGATTCTAGCAAGTCCAGGTAGCGTGTTTGTCTTGGTTTATGGTGGGGACCTGTAGCTAGCGATGATGTGGTAGGGTGTTTTACCTCAATTTAATTATACCTGGAGTGGCTATAGAGAGTCGTACTGTTTAACCACTCTGAAGCTGTATTTGGATTTAATGAAGATGAAATAGTGTACGAAACGTCTCTGTGTAGGCTATATATTATTATGACAGCTATTAGTTAAATTATTACTCTATTTTTGTTTTACTTGGATCGCTTGTCTGTGTACTTAATAAAGGATTTTCGACTGGAAACAGACTGCCTGCCTTGCTTGGATTACTTTCGAATACTTAGTAATGCTGTAGAATTATACATTTTCTTTTATTACTTTTTGACTTGACGAGTTTACGTTCGCTACTTCTACTACTATTGTCTGATCTGATTATTATACAGCGATTAACTAGAAATATACGGACTGAAAATCTTCCACACAGAGAAGTTTCTTACACTGTTTTGTTTTTAGACCCACTACACTTTAGTGGGTTGTTTTGAGACTTCGGGGATACCATGGAGATTACTTGTTTTTTTTTTTTTTTTATTTAATGAAGATGGATACACCTCCACCTTTGGTTCTTTCATGCTTGTTTTGAGGTCTGAACATGTCCCTTGTATGGCTGGGGTGCTGTCTGCAGCCTTGATCCAAGCCTCAGTGACTGTGCAGACGTCAGTATCTTCCAAGGTGAGGAGTGTTTCCAGGGAGTGCAGTTTTCTGTTTAGGCTCCTAGCATTAAGCAGCATAACCCTGAGTTTCTTGAGTGGATTTCTATATGTCGGGAATTTTGTTTTGTTTTGACATTGCCTAGCAAAGGCACTATGGGGAGGCAGACATCTTTACCAGTATCTGCAAGCCTAGAGGAGACAGGTGAAGGCCATCTCTGGCAAAGCAGTGTGGTCTTTCTGTCAGCCTGTGAAGACATGGTCGATTTTGAATCCCCTTGGACAGACACCAGAAGCTAAGCCAACTGTTGAAATCAATCATTTTTTGTCTGTATTGAGGCATCATCCTGGGTGAAGGTAAAATGCTACTTAGTGCTGTAGAGATACCTGCCTGGGGCACACAGTCTGAGAGTTCAGTCATGTCTCCCTTCATAGTCCAGAGAGATGCTTCTCAAGTCATTCACTCCAACATGTACAATGACAGAGTCATAACTGTAATTGCTGTTGAGTGCCTTTAGTGTGTGCGTGATTTGACTGATCCTAGCACCAGCAAAAACAAAGAATAACACTGCTGTAAACTGTGCTTCTGTAAAATCCAATACAAACAAAAGAGAAAAATGCCACAGTGACGTTCAACCTTTTATTAAAACAATAATCAGCAAAGCGTTCGGGTTTCCCCTTCCTCAGTGCTTACAAACTAAAAACATTTCATTTAAGTACAAAATGTTAAGTCATATGGTACAGCCAACCAATAGAAAAACACAACTAATCAACTTCAATTGATATCAATTAATAACAATTGATATATGCACCCCCACACACACACACACACACACACACACACACACACACACACATCAAAATACATTCGATAAGCATCTAAATAAAAACCTTCATCAATATTAATGCAGTTTATGTTGTCTCTTTATTAAAACAGGTTTTAGACTAACCTGATTGTTAATACCCAGATATGTATCTGCCTGCAGTCTAATTATCCAAGAGTATTCAGCATTTTCAAGGAAGATGTTCTTCGTGTTTCACTGTTGCAGTCATCATACTTGGGTTATCTGCCTGCAGGTAGCCCTCAGTCGGCCCGAACACCAGAGTCTTGGGATTTCTGCGTCGGATACTGTCGCCTTATCCATGACATCAGGGGTATAAAACATGCAGCTGATGCCATTAAGTTCGCAAATGCCTTTCGGCAGCTACCTGAAATTTTTGATGCTATGTAGTCCTATCTCGCCTACATTCTTACCCATGGGTTCGGAGCCGAATATCGACTCAGACTCTGCCGATTTTTACTAGCTCAAAGTCTCTCATTGGCTGGGCTAAGAGGGTATCCCATGATGCACTGCTCCCTATCCTCAGATCTTGTTTGCTGCTTGTAGAGCTCGGATGTGGTCTCGCTTGGCTGTGGCTAAGTACCCTCTCTTTTTACTATTTCTCGTTGAGAAAGTTGTTTATTCAAACCCAAAAGATATTTTAATAGCTACTCTTGCTGATCGCTAATTTGTGTGTGTGTTTCAGTGCCTGTGTTAGTTGTTTGGTATCCCTCCAGTTTCAGCGGGCTAGCCCCGTTTTAGAGGACCTAGTCCTCCCCTTCTGTAGTTGAATCAACTTTTGGTCTTGTGTTCCCTGCAGAACCGTTTAAATTAGAGGTTCTTGTCTGTGACTGTATTGTTTTTTCTGCTGTGTCTTGTTGTGTGAACCGTTTAGGTTAGAGGTGCTCAGTGTGCCTGTTGGTTAGTACCTGGTGTTTAACATTGTGTGGTGTTTTCCCGCCATTTTTGCGTGTTACATCTAGGCTTCCCTTACTGTTCATTGTAAAATGTCCAATGATCAGAAGGAACATAAGCCTTCTAGCTTTAAGAAATGTTCCAAATGTGGATATTAAATGTCCATCACAGATGAACATTCTGTGTGTGTCTACTGCCTCGGGGCCATCCATTTACAGGAGTCGTGTAGCTTTTGCCATGGTGCTCCAGGAGAGAAAAAACAAGTTAATTTTAAAAGGACTTTTTAAACCATCTTTTGAGGAAGCTATTGATTCGGCTTCTAGTACTAAGTCCAAAGTTTCCAAGTCCAAGAAAAGGTCTCCGGCTCCATCTGCCATTTCCAAGCCCCCGGAGAAGATTACAGTTTTGGACTCTGCCTCCTCAGCTCCACTGTCTTCGGGGCTGCAGGAGGTACCTGTATTAACCAAAACGGCATCGGCTCCAATTATCCTTGAGCTCATTCGGAGCCGATCACCCAGTGTCAGACATGGTTCACCGGACAAGAGATCCTAATCTCCATCTATCTCCTCCAAATCCTCCAGGCTTTCTGATTTGGATGTTGACAGGGTAGTGCAGAGGCTCCTGTAGTTGCCGGTGTTGGCCAAATTGTTTTCCGCTTCGACCCATTCGGCTCCGGAGCCAATTGTCATGTCCGTTTTGATGATTCCTCCTCCGAGCACTTCCTTGCCGTCGGAGCCGGTATGCTCTGCTCCGAGTGATGTTCCTGCGTGATGTTCCTGAGCCTGCTCCGATACCCCCTTTGGGTTTATCTGTGCTGACTTCGGCACCGACCATGTCTGTTCCATCCACAGGGTTCGAGACTCTGGTCTCTTCGGTCAGGTCCGAGGGGGATTTGTCGGGACAGCTGTCAGTTCTGAGTCTCCCTCTTGGTGCATCGGCTCGGGGGACCCCGGTCCTGGTCGTGACCTCAGAGGCCGGTATATTCTCGGAGCCTGGAGGACCTGCCTTCGAGACCATGCGGAGCGCACTGGCAAGATGGTCAGCTACATCACCCGGGTCTGTAATTCCGTCCCCCACCACCCCGGCAAGAGCCTCTGACACTCACCTGTCCTTAGACAGCAGAGCGCCAGGCCCTAAGGACACCCCCATGAGTGGTCCCCAACCTTCTGAGGGTCTCCCAGAGTCTTTGCCTGAGGAGCCCCCTAGAAAGAAGTTGTGCAAGAGGAAGAACATAGACTCCAGGATGAGTCTCTCGCCTCTGATACTGACCTCGAGGAATCGGAAGGGTCCCCCAGGTCTTCCTCTGATGATGTTTCCTTCTCCGATATCCTGGAGATACTGAAACAAAGAGGAGACTGGCCTTCCAAAACTCCTTCCGAGGAGGAGTCAGTATTCCTTAAGGCTTTTGGTGCTCAACCTTCCACCTCCTGGGTGTCTCCACCCTTCGACGAACTGCTTGACCTCATTTGTCGAAGAGTGTGGGAAAATCCTGATTCTGTAGAGCCTGTGCGCCCCAACAAGTTCCTGTCCACACCCCAGTGAAAAAAGTTTCTATCAAAAGGAGTCCCGGTAGATGCCATGGTAGTGGCGACAGCCACCCAGAAGGAAATCGCAGAATCTTCCTCGTCGGTCCATCCTCCTAAGAAGGAGTCTAGGACCATGGACCGGTACGGGAAGCGTACCCTTTCTTCAGCAACCTTCACCTTACGGTCGCTGAATTATTTATCTCATTTCACTCGGCTCCAAAGAGATCTCCTCAAAGAACTGGGAGATACTCTTACGGGTAACATACCTGAGGCGGTAGCTCAGACGGTTAACGCACAGGTTTCTACCCTCAACTCCATCACTAACTCATCATGCGGCTCATTTCATATGCGGCCGAAGGAGCATGTAGGGCGGCGAGTTCAGGGGTCGTCCTTAGAAGGCAGGCCTGGCTATGCCTGTGTCACTTCGTGGAGGCCTTCAAGTCTTCCTTCACTGACGCCCCATTTGAAGGTCCCTCCTTGTTTGGGACCAAAGTGAAAGACACGCTCACCAAGTGCGAGCAAGACGGAAAGACCCTGTCTGCCGTCGGGGTCCGTTTTTCTCTTCCTTCTAGGCCTTATCCCAAGGCCCAGCAGGGGGGGGGGGATGTGGTTTAAGAAATCACAGAGGTTTTTTCCTGCCGCACAAGGTGAACCCCCCTCCAGAGGCAGGGGGGGGGTTACTCAGGGAGACGTCGCCCAAGAGACAGAGGGGGCCCCCGCAATTTGGGAGACCGCGACTCCTTTCGCTGCTGTCCATACTCTCATTTCTGAGGGTGTGCCCGACTGTGCTTATCCGGAGCCAATCGAGGGTCGAATTTCCTTATACCCGGAAGCTTGGGGAGAGCATCACCCAGGACCAAAGGGTACCAAGGATAGTTTCCGGAGATTACCTCATTCCATTCTCTTCAATACCCCCGCCAGTAAGAAAAATCCAAGACGCTTCACCCAGTCAAAGGGATCAAGCAGCCTCAGACGTGTCTCATCTGCTGGAAAAAGGAGCCATCCAACTAGTCCCCTCAGACCAAATCGGATTAGGGACTTACTCAAGATTCTTTTTGGTGCCGAAAAGAACAGGGGACCTGAGACCCATACTAGATCTCAGTCAACTCAACAATTACGTACACAAGTCCAAGTTCTGGATGGTCACTCTGCAGTCAATCCCTCCCATTGTTGGGAGAGAAAGTTTGGATGTGCTCCATCGATCTCAAGGATGCCTATTACCATATCAAAATGGACAAAGCATCCAGGAGTCCTCTATGCTTCCGGCTGGGAGCCAGTCACTTCCAGTTTCCAGCCCTGCCCTTTGGTCTCACCACAGCCCCAGGGTGTTCACCAAATGTATGGCAGTGGTGACGGCTCACTTGAGACGTCAAGGATTCCAGGTGTTTCCGTACCTGGACTGGCTCCTTACCGCCCCCACCAGGCATCAACTAGTTCAAACGAAGGACGCTATCATCAGTCTGTCATCATTTGGGCATAACGATAAACTGGGAAAAATCTGCCTTATTGCCCTCACAGCGTGTCACCTTTATAGGAACAGAGCTGGACACCATTCAAATGCGAGCATTCCTACCACAAGAAAGGATCATGGTGATGCAACGACAAATTCATATACTGATGCCACTCGGACAAGCACAGGCAAGAGTGGTTCTACAACTCCAAGGGACCATGGCGGTGACTATCATGCTAGTCCCTCTAGTGAGATAACATATGAGACTTCTTAATTGGCTCCTCTTTGTCCAGTGGTCTTTACAAAGGCTTCCACTATCTCATCCCATCTTGATCACAGACCGGTGCAAGCAGGACCTCCGTTGGTGGTTATACACCAACAATTTGAATGGGGGAAAGCCCTTAGTTCCTCCCGTCCATGTTGCCACAGTGACCACGGGCGCCTCCCAGATTGGGGGGGGGCATTGTCTCGGCAGGACAGTCCAAGGCACGTGGCAAGAACACGAGATAATGTCCTAGAGATGAGAGCAGTGCTTCTTGCGTTGCAGGCACTTCAGGAAGGTCTTCCTCTAGGGACTATTGCGATACACTCAGACAACATGTCAGTAGTGTGGTAGCTCAACAAGCAAGGGGGGTACATGATCATACCCCCTATGCAGAGAGGCCATGCGAGTGTGGAATTGGGCAATAGCTTCCCAACAGTTTCTGGTGGCGACGCACATTCCGAGGAAGTCCAACGTAATAGCGTATAGGCTAAGCAGAGCAATACTTATGCCTTACGAGTGGTCCCTGAATTGCCTGGTTGCAGAGCGAATCTTCAGCAGGTGGGGTCAACCTTGCTGTGACCTGTTTGCCAGCCCTCTCAATGCGAAATGCAGCAACTACTTAGCTGATCCCCCCCACAGGGGGAGTCACCCAGGGACACTCTGGTTCACGATTGGCCCTCCGGTCTGCTTTATGCTTTCCCTCCGTTTCCCCTTCTCTCAAGGGTGATTCAGAAAGCTCAATCCTTGGGAAGCAGAATGATTCTGATTGCCCCACATTGGCCTCGGCAAGTATGGTTTCCCTTTCTTTAATCATATGTTGTGGACACTCCTTGGATTCTGGACCCTCTTCCAGATTTACTGACACACACGTCGGGACAGTTCCACCCCTCTCTGAGGACTCTCCGGTTGACTGGCTGGCTACTCCACTTCCATCGCTAGTCAGACGTCACAATTTTCCACCAGATGTGGTCCATATTCTATCGTCTTCCAATAAGCCATCCACTAGGAAGATTTATTCTAGCAAATGGAAAAGGTTTTCCATCTGGGCTCATTCTAGAGGTATCGATCCTTATACAGCCCAGATAGATTCAGTTCTGGAATTCTTGTCAATGCTTTTCTGTCAGGGATCCGCATCAGCCACCATCAAAGTTCAACTGGCGGCTATATCTAATTTCCACATAGCGAATGAACCTAGTCTTATGGCCCACAGACTATGCAAAGTATTCCTGAAAGTACCCTGTTACTTCGTCCCCCAGTGTCCGAACCCGTCATGCCCTGGGATCTCAATTTTGTTCTCCAAGCACTCGCACTGCCACCTTTTGAACCTGCAGCTACCTGTGAGTTAAAATTCTTAACATGGAAAACAGCATTTTTAGTAGCAATCACTTCAGCTCGGAGGGTCTCGGAAATTCAAGCCCTCTCCATCAAGCCCCCATATTTAATCTTTCACAAAGATAGGGTCTTTCTTAGACCAAACCCATCTTTTCTTCCTAAAGTGGCTTCTGTGTCTAACATTAATCAGTCCATTGACCTGCCAGTGTTTTTTCCCCACTTCTCTAATAAGGCAGAATTTAGATTTCAGCAATTGGATGTGCATAGGCAGTTACGCTTCTGTGTACACCGGACAAAAGATATTCATAAGTCTAACCAACTCTTTGTATCCTTTTCAGAAAACCGATTGGATTCTCCGATATCCAAGGTTACACTGTCTAGATGGATAGCCAGTTGCATCTCTTTCATCTATCGGGTAGGAGATAAAAATTTGCCATTTCCAGTCAAGGCACATTCCACGCGGGCTGTTTCCACTTACACAGCTTTTCAAGCTAGATTGTCAATGGATGATATATGTGCTGCAGCTACTTGGGCTTCTCCCCACACCTTTGTTTCTCATTACAAATCGGACGTGGTTTCCAGGGGCAGATCTTCCTTTGGTTCTACAGTTCTCAGGAGTATTTTCCTATGAGCCACCCAGGATGTAGGTGCTAGGGACGCTGTCCCATGGGTAAGAATGTAGGCGAGATAGGACTACATAACATCAAGAAGTTATGTACTCACCATAACGTTCGATGTATGTAGTCCATCTCGCCTCACATTCTTACTTACCCTCCCACCTTCCCCCTGCCTGTTGGATTTGGAGCATAAGATTTGGAGTATAGGTTGTCACCTGCTGAGTCCCTTCTTTAGTGACTGTTTTATATGAATGTGAGGTGTGTATGAAGTGTATACATGGTTTCGCAGCAAACTAGATCTGGGGATAGGGAGCAGTGCACCATGGGATACCCTCTTAGCCCAGCCAATGAGAGACTTTGGGCTAGTAAAAATCGGCTGAGTCGGAGCCGATATTCGGCTCCGAACCCACGGGTGAGAATGTGAGGCAAGATGGACTACATACATTGAACGTTATGGTGAGTACATAACTTCTTGTTTTTTGAGTTTCAAACCTGAAGTCTTCTAAAGCCAAGTACCCCGTTTGGGATCCTTTTTTCTTGCTCTAACTGATGTCACAAAAAGTTAACAATTGTCTTGCCTGTGGAAAGCAAATGCGTCATCTGTTTAGGACCAGACCATTATGTCTCTCGCTGTCGGTTTTGTGCCTTGTTCAATGCCCGAACAATTAGTCGTCGGGCTATTTTTGTCTCCAATTTCTTTCGCTCTCATTTTCCGTATTCTGAAATGACATCTGTAAGTCATCCGACTATCGACCTTCCGAAAAAATGCAAAGATAAAGACTGAGACAGACCACATAGGTCCAAAACTGCCGACGATGCTTCCATTAAGCTAGTCGCCAGTCCACCGGTACTCAGTGAGGTGCTTTCGCAGCACCTGTTACGCGCTTATACAGATTCGCAGGCCTCTAGTTTGGGTTCGTGAAGGGCCAGTCTTGTCTCCTGAACCTGATTGACTTATTCGAATCAGTCTCCAGAGCCGTGGACAAGGGTAAGGTGGTCCACACAGCCTATCTAGACCTTGCGAAGGCCTTTGACACCATCCCCCACTCTGGAATCATAGGTAAACTTACTAAGCTGGGCATTAATCCCTACATCACCCAATGGGTTGCTAACTGGCTACACTGTAAAAGTAGCTGACTCTAAATCCAGCTCCAGACAAGTGGAGTACCTCAGGGTTCAGTCCTGGGACCGCTCTTGTTTGGCATCTACTTCTCTGAAGTACAGGCCAACACTAAGGGACTCTGGCTAACAAAGTTTGCAGATGACTGCAAACTGGCAGCCATTATTGAATCCCCAAATGATGTGGATACTCTACAAAAGGGCCTTACAGAAACAGATGCTTGGTGCCAGAGCCATGGGCTCAAGCTCAATGCCAAGAAATGTATAGTTATCCCCTTTGGGAAAAAAACATGTATCCTTGAATTGCCATATATGTGGCAGTACACCAAACACCGAAAGTGTGATAAGAGATTTAGGGACACAAGTGGACAGTGGTCTCGCCTTCAATAACCACATCGCCACAACAGTCAGGAAAATGTGGCACACCTCATCACTAAGGGATTTTCATCCAGAAAAAAGGTAGTCATTGTCCCACTGTACTCATCCCCTCATTAGACCCATTATAGAATACAATGCCCCATTTGGTATGTACCTCTCAAGACATCTGCAACAACTGGAAAGGCTGCAAAAATACCTCAGTAAAAGAATCACAGGCCTAAAGCAGATGCCCTACGCTGACCGCCTTAAAAAACTCGAGCTATACTCTGTGGCAAATCATTTACTCAAAGGCGATCTCTGCTTAACATACAAGGCCATGTCAAACCCAGAGCTGTAGGACAATGCTACACTTAAAGAAATCCCAATCCCTCAGAACCACACGCTCCAGGGATCTAAACCTTGTCATCACAATAAACAAAACATGCTGGAGGAATAGGTACCTGACCCAGAGACTCCCCAGACTCTGGAATAGATTGCCCATACATGTCAAGCAGAGTGCCTCTTTAGTCCTCTTCAAAAGGAACCGTGATAATTGGATGGGAGAAAGGAAATTCACCCCGGGAATCACGTCAGTCGCCTTGCTAGACAGGGGTCCAGGGAAGTAAATAGTGTGGGAAGAAATAGCCAGAGAATTGTTATGGCTAGGCTTGTATAGGCCCTAGGGCTGATAGCCTGGTACCAACCTATGAATCTACTGAGACCCATTCGGAGTCCAGTATGTCGGGAAATGCTTCTTTGACTATGGAACCAGCGGATGTCTCTACCTTGGATAGGTCCGGAGCCGCTGTGCAGGCACCGGCTTCTGAGGGTGTATTCAGGACTTCCGATGTTCGTATTAAACCGACTGCTTCGTTAATGAATAATTCTACTGAATTTCTCAGGCCCAGAGTTTGCACTACGCCTAGGAAACTGACGACCAACACACATTCTCAAGCTCCCATGCCACAGAAAGAAATGCTTAGAATGGCTGAAGACCTTATTACTTTAATTAGGGGAAGCCAGCCTTCTCCCTCTAAAAGACAAAGAATTGATTTTCCTTCCAATTCTTGAGACCATGAGTCTGATGACTCTGACCCCTGTGATTACCAGGACATGCCCTTATCTACCTGTCAGGACTCAGATGCAGAGGAGTCATTTCCCTCAGCCCCTCAAGAGGACCTTTCTTTCAGTGAAACCTTGCATACCCTAAGAGAGCATTTCCGCTGGGAATGCCAGGACTACCCACAGTCCAAAAAGAAACTCGGGGGATTTTTAGGCTTGCCTCAGCATAGGCCTGTAGCCTAACAGATACTACAAGAGTATCTGACTCTCACAAATTTCTCTTTAAAAATCCCACTATGGATCCAGAGATCATTTCCCAGGGACCTAAAGGTATTAAGGCTTCTATAGCCAAAATCCCTACCACTTCGGACAGGGATTTCTAGGGCTTTATTCAGATGGGGTAAGAAGGTATATACCTCTGCAACTGTTGCCATCAGGGCTTTAAATTGCCAGGTTCACATGTTGAAGTACGAGCAACATATTATTGATCTAATTAAACAAAAAATGCTGTTGATTCTTGATTGTGCAGAAAATAAGGACTTAACAAGACTTGATGCATTCGGCAAACCAAGTTGGTAAACATCCTTTGCAGTGTGGTTTTGATTCCTTAGAAGCATCTTGCAGGGCTGCTGTCACTGGTCTGTTCTGAGAAGGCATGCTTGGCTGAAGGAAGAAATCTTGCCAGACCATGTCAAGGCAAAATTACTTGATGCTCCATTAAACCAAGAATGTTTGTTTGACCAATTAGAACAAAATGCTGCTCTGGCACAATAAAGGCTATCCCTTTACCCACGAACCAAACTGCTGTTGCAATCACAAGGTAAAACGATATTCAAATGGATATTTTAAATATATTTAATGAAAATAAAAGACAGAAAAAAAGTAACTGATTAAGCGCTTTCGTCTCCTTGACAGAGACTTATTCAGAATCCAGTTACTCTTACCAATTCATACATTTTATATCACAGTATTGATAGCCTATTGGCTAAAATTCAACAATTTCTTTAATTGAAAAATCTATTCATTTATAACAAAATTAATTGGTAGCAAATTTAAAAGGGCTAGCTCCTAATTAAAAGTCAGTGCACGACTGTTTGGAATATTACATTCTGTAAAACTGTAGTAAACAAAAATAAACAAAAATACAGGTTCAAAACACCATGAATACAAATAATACGCACCCCCAAATGGCTCAACATTCCATATTACTTATCTTAAAACCATAAAGCAGCAATCAATATTAATTATAAATAATATTTCATTGTTGTTATTACTGAAAATATTCTGTGTATCTGTAAACATGTATATAAAAAAAGTCAAATGTGTACAATAAATATATATTTACAAAAAATATATATATAATATATCTAATAAAAACTATATAAAAATTATATATATATGTGTATATAAATACATACACATACACACACACACACACACATATATATATATATATAATAACCCGTGATAAATATATATATATATATATATATATATATATATGTATATATATATATATATATATATATGTATACCTACATAATATTTGCCTGCATGTAATATTTTAAATATATTTAATATATTTAAAATTATAAAACATATATAAGTGGATAAATACTAAAAATGAAAAAGAAAACTATACAATTGATCAATGAAAACCTCTTGCTGTTACTATATTTATAACTAAATATTAAAGGTTAAAAAATTACATATTTCAAAATATTAAAATATTAAAATATGTTGTTAGCTATTGAAAGTGGAAATAATAAATAAGAAAATAAAAAGCTACACTATTATTCATTAAACTTCCATGTGTGTCAGAATTCATTCAACATTTTACTTTTTTCGGGTCCATTGCCAATAGTTTTAATGCAGGAGTTATGGATATATGATCATTTAGTCCCTTTCCACTACAAGGGAATAAGTGATCATATATCCAAAACTCCTGCATTAAAACTATTGGCAATGGACCCGAAAAAAGTAAAATGTTAAATGAATTCGGACACAGGGAAGTTTAATGAATAATAGTGTAGCTTTTTATTTTCTTATTTATTATTTCCACTTTTAATAACTAACCACATATTTTAATATTTTAATATTTTGAAATATGTAATTTTTTAACCTTTAATATTTATAGTTATAAATATAGTAACAGCAAGAGGTTTTCATTGATCAATTGTGTAGTTTTCTTTTTCATTTTTAGTATTTATCCACTTGTATACGTTTTATAATTTTAAATATATTAAATATATTTAAAATATTACATGTAGGCAAATATGTAGGTATATATATATATATATATATATATATATGTGTGTGTGTATATGTATGTATTTATGTACACATATATATAATTTTTATATATTTTTTATTATATATATATTATATATATATATATATTTTTGTAAATATATATTTATTGTACACATTTGACTTTTTTTATATACATGTTTACAGATGCACATAATATTTTCAGTAATAACAGTGAAATATTATTTATAATTAATATTGATTGCTGCTTTATGGTTTTAAGATAAGTAATATGGAATGTTGAGCCATTTGGGGGTGCATATTATTTGTACTCATGGTGTTTTGAACCTGTATTTTTGTTTATTACAGTTTTACAGAATGTAATGTTCCAAACAGTCGTGCACTGACTTTTAATTAGGAGCTAGCCCTTTTAAATTTGCTACCAATTAATTTTGTTATAAATGAATAGATTGTTCAATTAAAGAAATTGTTGAATTTTAGCCAATAGGCTATCAATACTGTGATATAAAATGTATGAATTGGTAAGAGTAACTGGATTCTGAAGAAGTCTCCTTCAAGGAGATGAAAGCGCTTAATCAGTTACTTTTTTTCTGTCTTTTATTTTCATTAAATATATTTAAAATATCCGTTTGAATATCGTTTTACCTTGTGATTGCAACAGCAGTTTGGTTCGTGGGTAAAGGGACAGCCTTTATTGTGCCGGAGCAGCGTTGTGTTCTAATTGTGTTTTGTGCTACAACTTTGGAATGTTTGTTTGACTCTAAAGCAGAAGAACTTTTTAAAAAGATGGAGGAAAAAGCTAAATCCATGCAAACTGTTAATGGTTTCTTACAGGTACAGCCACCTAGATTCAGCAGGCATTGGCCTTCAAAAAAAAATGGTCCTTTCCAGTCTCTTCCAGACCTTCTCAGCCCAAACCCAGGGGCAACAGACCACAAAGACTACAGTCTCAGGGTATGCACAGATCTAAACAATGGAGTGCTCCCTCCTCAAAAACTGGGAGTGGTAAGCCACCCCCTATGGAAAAAGTTCGCAATGACTTGTCCTTAACCCTTTCCAGCCATGCCCAAGTACTTGCACCCCTAGGAGGAAAACTCGCCCTGCATGCAAAAAACTGGGAGTTTATTACCCAGGACTGAGGGGTCTTAAACATTGTATCTCAGGGATAAAGATTCTATTTCCTCTCTCTGCCAACCCCAAGCAGATTGCCAAACCTTCCTCCAAACCAGTGGACAGATGGCCAAAAGCAAGTACTTTCTCTTCTCCTTATCAGGGCTATTCAGCCTGTGCCAACAGAGCAAAGGGGGACAGGGTTTCTACTCCAGGCTTTTCCTGGTGCCCAGGAAAGAGATCTCTTGGCACCCTATTCTGGGTCTGTCAACCTTAAACATCTTCCTGGTGGTACCAAAATTCAAAATGCTTACACTCCAGCAGCTCTTTCCTATGCTACCCAAGGACTCCTGGCTAGTCACCCTAGACTTAAAAGCTTATTTGCACATCCCCATAAGGGAATCTTGCAGGAAATATCTGTGTTTCAGGGCAGGTTCTATGCACTCTCAGTTCTCTGCACTTCCCTTTGGCTTATCTACTGCGCCCATGGTATTTACAAAGTGCCTGGCTCCAGCCATTGCTTACTGCAAGCAGAGAAATATTCAAATTTGCAAAAAATACGAATTGAATCTGCAGAATACACACCACAACAGCCAGTTCTTCACCAGTAAGATATTCTTTATTGCTTCAACGATCTGGTACCTCGGCAGTTCGCCTTCAAGGATCACAGTTTACTTGATCAAGGTACAACAATTATATACCATTTGATCAATCAATTAAACAATTACAAATTTAATTCAATAAAGAAAATGACTTCATATTAAAGTGACCTCTACACATATAGATAATTTTTAACTATTAACGAATACATTGTTATGTATATTTATATGCATATTCATAATGAATTCAGCTGTGAAAAAAATGTATTAAAATTAATCAATAAATAAATAAACACATGAATAAATAAAAATAAATCAATTAATAAAATATGACATTTTTAAGTATTTTAAATATTTCTTTTAAATATATATAAATATTTTATTTCATTTATATTTTTAAATGCCCAATTCCTGATTCAAACCATAAGGTTTTAATGTATTAAATTTCAATATCATTCTAGTTTCCAACTCTAATAGTTTATTTATGAGATCATCTCCCCCTGAAATGAAAGGTTTCCCTAATATACTAAATTTTAGACTATCAACACAACCATCATGAGTGTCAATAAAATGTTTAGCAACTGGACTGGATAAGTTTGAACTTCTTATATCCTTTAGATGTTCCAAAACCCTGATTCTAACCATCCTTTTAGTTTGTCCTATGTACCAAATATCAGTACAAGAGCAACCCAAAATATACACTACACTAGTGGACTTACAATTGAAAAAATGCTTGGAAATATGACATCTATTATTAATAGATGTCACATTAATAACCCTATTACACACACTGCATGAACCACATGCAAAAGTGCCTACCTTGGCAGAAATGGGCCTATCATAATGTAACAAATTGTTATTTAATATTTCCTTTAAGTTTTTTCCTCTCTTAAAGGAAAAAATAACATTATGTGGAAATAGCTCACCTATAGTATCATCTTCACTAACTAAATACCAGAATTTTTTTAACCAATAAAGTCAGTGTTTTGGAAAAAGCAGTAAATTTAGTAATAAAAAACAATTTCTCTACATTATCTTTCATATTAACTGAATATTTAGCATTAACCCCTACATATTAGGTACTGCCAAGATCTTATCCATTATACCATCACGACATCTTAATAAATGGTCATAATCATACCCTCTTTCCAATAACCTCAAAAGGACTTGATGTAATTCCTTAGCTACCTCCTCATTTATGCTAGTATGATCTCGAATTCTTTTGAATTCCCCATGTGGTAAAGCATTTAATAAATGTGAGGGATGCATGCTAGTAGCATACAAAAACATATTTACAGATGTTTGTTTTCTAAATGGTCTGAATTCTATTTTATTTTCTTTTTCAAACAAGGTCAAATCAAGAAAATTAATTTCACTTCTATTAGCCTCATAAGAAAACGATAAATTATGTTCACTATTATTTAACATCTCAAAAAAATCTAAAAATTCAGACATATCTCCCCTACAGATGAAAATTAAATCATCAATGAAACGCTTAATACAAAACCACATTGTTCTTAAAGAAATCACTAGAATAGATAAACTTTTTCTCAAAAGAATCCATATAAATGATAGCATAAGATGGTGCATACGCTGCACCCATTGCAGTGCCTTTCACTTGTAAAAAATATTCAGTATTAAAAAGAAAATAACTCTGGGTTAAGCAAAATTCCAATAAATTAACCAAGAAGCTAGTTCTAGGTCCTTCACCTAGCATGTTACATATAGACTCAAGTCCCCATTTAATATCAATATTAGTATATAGGGACTTGACGTCAATAGTGACCCAATAGTAGTCATGACTCCAAACAAAATCAGAAATCTTATTGATGAGTTCCTGTGTGTTTGAAATATGAGCTGTTACCTTATTCAGATATGCCTTTAGTTGAAAATCCAAAAAGAGATTAACATTTTCCAAAAAAGAGCCCACCCCAGATATAATGGGCCTACCGGGAGGCTCTGCTAAATTTTTGTGGATCTTAGGCAATGCATATATGATAGGTGTATTTGGTTTACGTATATACAATTTCTTAACATCAACTTGTGTAAAAAACCCTAAACGTTCACCTTTTTCCAGTAAAAATAACAGCTCCTCATTATATGACTCTATAGGATCACTTTCCAGCTTCTTATATTCTTTACAATTCAATAACAATTTATTCACCATGTTATAATAATCTAGTTTATCCATGATGACCCAATGTCCACCCTTATCAGCACATTTGAAAATGTAATCATTTTTAAACTTCTTTAAATCTTTTAATGCCAGCCATTCCTCTTTATTCAAATTAAAGCACTTTTTTTCTTTACAAAAATCCCTAAAGGATATTTCTATCTCTTTAAAAAGAACTTTCTGAAAAGTGGAAATGGCAGGCACAGAAATATACGGTGTAAACGTGTTATTGATGTTTTTAAATGCAGGCATCGCTAATTTACCATAACCAGTAAAAAAGCTAACATTTTCAACATTTAACATATCAACACTAGTGTTTAGTTCATCACATTCATAATTATAAATGGATAAATTTAATAAACTCTCATCCATTTCAGAATCACTTAAAGATTCATACTCTTGGTTAGAAACAGAAGTGAACACTTTTTGTTCATCCCTTCTTGCAAAGTAAACCCTGAGCAATAACTTCCTAATGAAGCATTTAACTTCAAAATAAACATCAGCTAGCGAAGGGAAGAAAGTCGGAACAAATTTACTTCCCTTATATAAAACCTTTAGCATATCATTGCTCAAAGTTAAACTAGACAAATTGACACATTGTAATGACTGCGCATAAAAAGTCACTGTGGACAAACCTTCATTTATAACGGTTTCGCCCCTTTCTTCCATTTCTTCCATTCCTTCCCTTATTGGAGTCATCACTTTGAAAACCCACATTCATTGAAGTAGAACTGGCAGTTCCATTAGATGTTTCCTTATCTGGAACCCGATTATTAACTGCAGTTCTAGCGAAAGAAACATTTTTGATCGTACTGCCTTCCGCAGAGGACGCTGAAGACGCTGACAACCCCCTCCGTTTAGAATTGCTGTTCCAGCTTCTGCCCCTTGATGTATTACGCGTAGGTTCACGCTGCCAATTAAACAAGACACTTGTTTCGTAATCCCTAAGATCACGAACAAGCTTGTTTCTTTTCCTTTGCACAATGTCAGTCTCAAGTTTGATTTTTTTCATTAATGGCAAACATTTGGGCTCCGTAGTTGGACTCAGCCATCAGCCCCTGTTGTAGTAACATGATCTCACTTTTAATTTTATCATGAGATCGTTGATTGCGTTTGGCCAAAATACTTAGCCAACCAATGGTGCAGGAAAGAGAGACTTGCTTCCACTCGTCAAATAAATCGGATTCATCCTCAGTAAACGGTGCTGCTGGCAATTTATCTATACGTAGACCACGCGGAGTAATGTTCAAACTTATATACTTCTCCAGCAATCTAGTATCAAAATACAAGGCAATTTCCTTAGACATTAATTTCGTTAGTTCAGCAAAACGCCCATCAGCAACATTGTTGCCCCCAACATTCCAAGGGTCCATACTGGAATACTTTTTATCACGCTCAGTAATTACATCCATAAATAACATAATATCAGCTGAACGGCTCTGTTCAGAGCCTCTATTACAAAGCGACATGAATACAATGGCAACTAGTCTCTATACTGATGAAAGTACGGCTAAAGTAGCAAAAAATACGAATTGAATCTGCAGAATACACACCACAACAGCCAGTACTTCACCAGTAAGATATTCTTTATTGCTTCAACGATCTGGTACCTCGGCAGTTCGCCTTCAAGGATCACAGTTTACTTGATCAAGGTACAACAATTATATACCATTTGATCAATCAATTAAACAATTACAAATTTAATTCAGTAAAGAAAATGACTTCATATACCATTTGATCAATCAATTAAACAATTAATATTCAAATTTACCCATACTTGGACGATTGCCTGAGTCAGGTGGACAGTCAGGAATTGCTACTTCAGCACCTGACATTTGTGAAGAGGCTCCTAACTTCTCTGGGGTATACCATCAGCGAAAAGAAATCACGTCTGGTATCCAGCCAAAAGATTGTATTCCTGGGAGCAAACTTGAACACAACTTCCCAGATGGCATTTCTCACTCCAGAAAAGCAGGTTTATTTGACAATTTATTTCAAACTACTGGCCACCCAAACCCAGCTATTCAAGAAAAATACTGCAAGCCCTAGGGTTTATGGCCTCATGTATTCTACTGATTCCATATGCAAGACTGCATATGAGGAAACTCCAGTGGTACTTAAAGTCTCTGGTGTCAACATTCCCAAGGCCTGGAAGCAGTGATTCCTATTATTCCTTGCGTGGGCAGAGGCTTGCTACCACAACAAGGGGCTCCCTTTCTCACAACCCCCTGCCGTCCAAACTCTGACAACAGACGCATCAGACTATGCATGGGGGGCTCACATGGCAGGCAAATGCATTGTTCAAATGGAGCCCAGGACAAATTCACCTGCTTCTCAATCAAAAAGAAATGCTAGCTGTACGGAATGCACTGACAGCCTTCAAATACCTTATCCTGCCAGGACAGCTCCTGTTAAAGACAGACAACACCACAGTTATGTGGTACATAAACAAGCAAGGGGGAACTCACTCTTACCCACTCTTCAGGTTAGCCATGACACTGTGGAATACAGCCTTAAGCAACCAAGTGCACCTGCAAGCTCAACTCCTGCCAGACAATCAGAATTCACTGGCAGATGACTTAAGCAGAAATCTAATGGACCCACACGAGTGGAAACTGGAACATGGACCCACACGAGTGGAAACTGGAACCAAACTCATTCAGACTTCTAATACACAGGTGGGGACACCAGAGGTGGACCTCTTTGTGTCCCCCCAAAACCATCAACTAAACAACTTTTGCACCAGAATTCCCCACAGCCAAGGTTGGAAAGTGGATGTCCTATCCTTCACATGGGAAAACCTCTCAATCTATACCTTTCCCCCTCTGCCCCTCCTTCCAAAGGTACTCCTCAAGCTCAAACAGGACAGGCCAAGGACAGTCCTTATTGCACCAGACTGGCAATCTGACAGCAGTGCCACCCTGGCACCTACAGCAGACCCCCTCTCTGCTGTCCCAGCAGGAGGAGCAGATTTTGCATCCTCAGCTGCAAACCCTGAACCTGTCAGCCTGGCTTATTCCCTGAATACATCACCAGCAACCCTCAGCAAACAGGTGCTGGATGTTATCCTTGAGGCCAGGAGGTGCAGTACTAGGAAATCCTATTCAGAAAAGTGGAACAGATACTGTTCTTGGAGTAGAGTCTCAAGGGAAGGACACAGCAGTGCCCTCCTTGCCTCAAATCCTAGATTACCTAGCAGAGCTGCTCCAGGAAGACCACTCCTCATCAATAAAGATTCATGCCTCTGCCATCTCAGCTCATTACAATACTGAGCCACCCCTCTTCTCTCACCCTCTGATCAAACGGTTCCTGAGAGGAGCTAACACTTTAAGACCCCCCAAGGAGAGCTTCCACTCCTGCCTGCAACCTTCTCTTTGTAGTAGAGAAGCTCATTCTTCCCCCTTTTGAGCCTGCTGCTGCAGCAGAGTTAAAATTCCTCTCTTGGAAAACAGCCTTACTGCTAGCCATCACTTCAGCAAGAAGAGTGTCTGAGTTACAGGCTCTTATGGCAGTGGGAACCCTTCATTGTCTTCCGTGCAGATAGGGTTTCCCTGAGGACTAACCCATATTTTATGCCCAAGGTGGTATCCAGTGTGGCTTTAAATCAGTCCATCCATTTGCCAACCTTTTTTCCTAATCCTCAGAATAAAGGGGAAAGTATCCTGCGCTCCTTGGATGTGCACAGACAGCTCAGGTTCTACCTTGTCAGGACTAAACCTTTCATAAAATCTGACCAGCTGCTGGTCAGCTTTGCTACAGGGGCAGAGGGCAAGGCCATTTCCAAACAAACCATTTCCAAATGGATAGCACACTGCATCCATTTCTGTTACAAGCACCATGGAAAACCTTCCCCACAGGGGATCAGGCCTCATTACACTAGGGCTACCTCAACCTCTACAGTTTTTCTCAGGGGAGTCCCTACCAGGGACATTCTGGAAGCTGCAACCTGGAGTTCTGTACAAACTTTCACCAAGCATTACCATTTACCTATCTTTTCCAAATCCAGAACTGGATTTGCCACAGCAGTCTTACAAGGCCTGCTAAGCCAGCTCTGCTACTTCTTGATTACCTTCTCCCTTCCTCAGCTTTGGGAATCAACCCAAATGTGATGACTGCAACAGTGAAACACGAAGAACATAGTACAGTTGTGTACACTTACCATAAATGTAGATCTTCGAGTATATACACTGTTGCAGTCCTGGTTACCCTCCCTCCAGTCCCCTGTCTTTCTATACTTTCTATCTATCCTCTTTTCTGGCCATATCTTATGGAAATGCTATTTACTTTTTACTGGAGATGTTCCACACCATTTGATTGCTTCCTATGTTGGGGGCTCCTGATATCTGGGACAAGAAAAACTAAAAACTGATCTAACAGCATCGGCTGCATATTTTATACCCCTGACGTCATGGATGAGGCGACAGTATCCAATGCAGAAATCCCAAGACTCTGGTATTCGGGCCGACTGAGGGCTACCTGCAGGCAGATAACCAAAGTGTGATGACTGCAACAGTGAATACACTCGAACATCTACATTTATGGTAAGTGTACACAACTGTACTTTGTTGATATCACCCCCCCCCTCCTATTTTTATATAGTGTTTTAATAACTCTTAAATTTAAACTTATGGTCAGTGTTTTCTGCTATGTGCTTAGCTAGTGCATTTGTATGTATATTTCTCCCAATCTCAGATTTGTGTTCTGTTACATGATCCTTTAACTTCCTAGTACTTTTGCCTACGTAGAATGACTGACATTAATTACATGTAGCCAAATAAACTATAAATGTGGTATTACAGTTTGCATAACAGCTAAATTCAAATACCTTTTTATTTGGGTGAATAAATGTGGTATCTGTAATCACATCATCACAACAGCTGCAGTTGCAACATGGGTATGTGCCTTTCTTGTTAGTCATTATACTAACATTACTTCTGTTCAACTTAAAATCTTAGAAACATAACCTTTGTCTCAAATTTGTTTTCATTTCTGTATGCAAAATATGTTTTTTCAGTAACCATTTGTTTAATTTCTGGCATAGATAAAATATATATAAAAATAATAGGGGGGGTGATGACAACTTCCTTGAAAATGCTCAATAGTCTTGGCTAATTAGACTGCATGCAGATACATATCCGGTATTAATAATCAGGTTAGTCTAAAACCTGTTTTAATAGAGACAACATAAATTGCATTAATATTGATGAAGGTTTTTATTTAGATGCTTATTGAATGTATTTGTGTGTGTGTGTGGGGGGGTGCATATATCAGTTATTTTATAGGAGAAGTGTTATTAATTGATATCAATTGAAGTTGATTAGTTGTGTTGTTCTATTGGTTGGCTGTACCATATGACTTTTAACATTTTGTACTTAAATGAAATGTTTTTAGTTTGTAAGCACTGAGGAAGGGAAACCCAAAAGCTTTTCTGATTATCGTTTTAATAAAAGGTTGAACGTCACTGTGCTCTTTTTCTTTTTTGTTTGATCCTAGCATCAGACAGGCAGTTAACCGTGACTTTCTCTTTGTCCAGACTGGTGAGTGAGAGATCTTTGCATCTCACTATGGAATTGCTTATGACCAGGACATTAGGTTTTGAGATGTTTTGCCTTGGGGACTTGTTTGTTGAGACACTTGTATGTGTGTTGCTATCGTATTCCAGTATGGTATGATCCGTTTGCACTTGGGAGGTCTGTGTAGGTGGTCTGTATGACTTGACCTTGTCTTGTGTGAGAGGAGAGGTGTGTGTGCTCGCAACATGTTTGATGTTTTGTTTGTTACATGAGAGGATTGATTCCAACTTCGTGGAATAGTTACATCTCTCCTGTACTGTATTTGTTTGCTTTTGGAGCAAGTGCTTGTCAGTATATGTGAGACAATTGCTACATTACCCTATGATGACCATGGCAATCAGGCTAGCTGGTGAAATGTTGGAAAACTGGCTTTCCATTGTAGCAGGTTAAACCGTAAGTTCTAGTTAAGGAGTGGGCAAGTTGGGTTAGCTTTTGCTCTAGGACTAACTCAACTAACTAAACAAGGGGGCTTAGTATTTTGAGGATTAGGGGTGAAGGAGTGTGGTCATGCTTATCAGTGCTCAGCTGAATTCCCCACAGTGCAGCAGTGTGCAGCTGAGTTGATCACAGTACAGCAGGGAAGCTTGGGAGGATCCAGCTGACAAACATCTAGGGAAAAAATTGTTTCTAGGAGTTTGCTACTGTACAGGGCACTGCTAACCACCGTTGTGCGATGCGCATCTACACTCAAATGCGAAGCTTATATACAGGCAGAATTAAACAGTTTTAAACTAGTCTGCCAATAGGAAATCACACAATGATCCTTCCTCCAGCAATCCTTAGCTCACACCAGGACTATATCCACACTCTTCTGCCACACGGGTGCAGGGGAGCCCTTCTTAATGTAAAATGGCTGGGTTTGTGTTCAAGTGTATAAAAGCAGGCTATATTCAGCAAGTCTGGATCTAGTTTGTGCTATGTAAACAATATTACAATGCAGAATGAGTGCAAATAATGAAACAGGCACAAAAAATAGTAAAAAAGGCACCAATTAATGCAGTAAAGCAGTTAAATGCAGTTGAAAAATGCTGATAAAGCTCAGAATAAACTTAATTTCTTTTTCTTAGCTTTGGATGGTTTGGATTCAAGCAGAAACACTCTCTAGGCCTCTGGCAAAGGATGCCAGGCACAGAGCATCTCCGGTTAATTGATCCAAAACCCATGCAAAAGCGAGGCTTATATACAGGCAAAATTAAACAGTTTTAAACTAGTCTGCCAGTAGAAAATCACACAATGATCCTTCCTCCAGAAATCCCTAGCTTAGACAAGGCTGTATCCACACTACAGGGGAGCCCTTCTTGATGTAAAATGGCTGGATTTGAGTTCAAGTGCATCAAAAGCAGCCTAGGTTCAGCAAATGTGGATATAGTCTATGCTTTTTAAGCGACATTACAGCACAAAAGAAGTGCAGATAGTGAAGCAGGCACAGACAGGAAGCAAAACGGTCAGAATAGCACCAATTAATACGGTAAAACAGTTAACTGCAGTAGATCAGCACACTTCTGCCACAAGGGTGCAGAAAAACACCCTCTTAATGCAGATAGCTGGTTTGGAGCCCAAGTGTAATAAGACCACACAAACTACCCACATCTAATTACTTAAAGCAGCACCAGACGGTACATTTTTTTAAACTGCTGAAGTACAGTCACAGTATGCAAGAGAAGCACAAAAAATACTTGGAGCCCTTTTGTGTTTGTCAACTCAGATAGACCAGGCAAACACCACAAACCAGACGAACAATCCCAGTCCTCCCATTGCATAAGCAAAGTAAAGGAGTGAAATGCTACCACAAGCAAACTTAGATACATATACAACAGTGTACTTACAACTTAGTGTGATTATTCAATAAAAGTACTTCACTTTATATAAATAAGCCAAGAGTAACTCAATTGTAGAGAATTTGTAAAGGCACTAAAAACAAGGTAAGCTGATTTAATAAGCTCTTCAGCCAATATATATATACATGCAGAAATCTCTCTCAAGTGTTTCACCAACTTAAACAGACCAGGCCATCTTCCAGTGCAGTAGATGGAAAATCCACTGACCTCTTGATGTAAAAACAAGTGCTTGCTAGAATGATTAATTAGGCTCCTAAGTCCATTGGTATATACAAGGCTAACAATTACTAGTGTCCTTAAAAGCCTAGCCATGCAGCCCAGGGAAGGTGATTTTCTGACAGACTCTGTCCATCAGAGACATGGGAGCCAGAGCAGGGGTGGATTTCTGATTACCAATCCACTGGTCCTAGCAGTGCTTAAATAGGGATAGGGAGGAACTCTGCTTCACATGGATGGGAAGTCTGTTCCAGGGAATGGGAGTTCTCAGAGAAACCTACCTGTCTTTCTTCAACACATACTATTTATGTTGCAAAAAAAATGTCTTTTAATGTAGTGGTTCTGATGCTGTTTTGCAGATGTGCAAAAGATTCATCAAAACAGGGTCCAGGGATTGTATGTATACATGTTTGTATGCCAGCAAAGATCACCTCTCAGAAGTCTGTATGATACCGAGTAAAAAGACAGGGCTTTGAAGTGATCAGCACAGGACACAGTGTTTACTCCCTGTATCCTTTGCAAATAAGACTAGTCAGACTAATGGGTCTATAGTTTCCAGGATCAGCTGAATGTCCGCCTTTATGAAGGGATGACTGCTGCAGTCCTCCATTTACGTCACAAAGCCTGTTTTAAAACTATAGTTAATGACTCCAAGATCCCGATAAGTTGTATTTTAGACCATTCAGGAAGCATCCTGGGATGTTATCGGGGCCCACTGAGTCAGTGTTCTTGGCTTTAGTCAGTGCAGCTAGTACATGCGCCCTAGTTATATTTGGAGGGGTTATGTTTGAGGGTGTTATGGGGGGGGGGGATAGGGGGTTTAAGTTGGAATTGAATTTGTCTGCTAACATGGTTGATATATCAACAGGCTCTGCGAATGTGGCACAATTAACCACCATTTCATTGCTGTGTGCTGCCTTTGAGGTTTCTGACAGCTGTAGAAAGTGTTGTCATCTTTCACCTGGGAGGATATCTTAACCTCAAGGTTGGCTTTCCTAGACCTAATTAGCCCTTTTAGTTGCCTGTTTACTTTGATTAGAGAGTTTATTATCCCTATGGGAATTACCCTTCCTAATTTTTTCCATAATTTTTCTTTGTTGTACATCTTGTTTAATTTTGGATGCCACCAGGGCGGTTTGTTTCTGGGCTAGTTCTAGGCTTACTACTGGTAGGTACAGCAGCTGCTGTGCAGTGATTAACATGGTTGTACAGAGTTTCTGAGAGCAGTTAAGCATAGGCTGGTATGCTCTTGGGGTTTGGAGGGGGATTGAATTTTGACAGACAGTCACTTAATAACAGGTAATTTGCCTTGGAAAAGTTCTCAACTGTTACTGGTTTCAGCAGAATTGTGGAGTTGATTTTGATTTTGAAGGCAACAGCTTGGAGTTTGGACTTTACCAGGGAGGGCAAGACATGGGGGGGGGGTGTAGCATTCTCTCTAGTGGGCATACTCACTGTTTGGTCAAGGGTGTTTGTATTTATGAAAGCCAGGAATTTCTGTACCTGTAGATCTGAGGCTGTGTAGGATTCCCAATCTGTAAAACATTTCCCCCTGGGCCTCTGCTGAAAATTGGCTTCATTCCAAGTCGTACCTCGCAAAGCACATCCAGCAGCTGGAGAGACCACAGAGGTTCCTCACCGGGAGAATCCAGGGCCTCAAACATCTACCATACACAAATAAGCTAAAAGCCCTATCCCTCTATTTAGGTTCATACACACTCCTCAGAGGTGATCTCTGTCTGGCATACAAGGTGATCACAGACCCCACTTGGATGGGACTGCTGCATATCTGCAAGTCAAGCTCCACTCAAGTAACTTGCACACACAGCCTCAGGCTGGTCTGTGACTTCAACAGGACTTGTTGGCGGGACAGATTTGTGTCCCAGAGACTCCCCCATCTATGGAATAGACTCTCTCTCTCCATGTCACAGTACCTGTTTACCCCTTTTTAAGCGCAACCTGGATACCTAGATGGGAAATGGAAGATATACCCCCTTGGATTCCACCAGTGTCCCTGCTGGACAAGGGGCATCAGGTGATGACTTATCTAAACATGGGCTAAACTCTTGGCTAGGCTTATAAGGGCCTCAGGGCCATTAGCCTAGTAACCTCCTATGATCCTATGCTTTGCTCCTGGACCCTCATCCTTTCTCCCAAACTTTATAAGCTGTGGTATTGTACTGATATAGCTAAGGCTACAGTAGCAGTGATCAAGTGATGAACATAGTACAGTTGTGTAAATAAACTTAGCATAACACTAGATGCTTGAATGATCACTGTTGCAGTAGCTACTCCCTCCAGCCCCCTTACTTTTGTATGTTTTTTGTTGCTAGGGTAGGGGCATTGATCTTTTTAGTTATCTAGCATTGACCTCTCTCATGGCTCTAACCTTCCTGTTTCATTTGACACGAAAGCTGTGAAGTATATAGCATCCAGACCTCTGATTTTTCTCCAGCTCTATTCAAGCTGTCAACTCCCTGGACTCCCAGGAGATGCCCTTAAATTTTGGAAGCTGGCTGACTGTTGTATCCTTAGCAGGGTATAACCCATATAGCTAAAGCTACTCCAGCAGTAGTTACTGTAACATCTTTTGTTATGGCAAGTTTACTTGCTGAGCTATACTTTCTCAACTGTCCTATATTTGCCAGCAGGGTGCCATGAAATTCCAATTGGCTCCTTTAAATTATGTTTTTTCTGCAGCAGCTGAACAGAGATACGATAAGAAAGTCTGAACTCACATCACCAGAATTGCAGCCACCAACTGTGTTATATACACCACAATTCTCTTGAAAGTTGAGAGCTGTGACTGCTACTGGAAGTTTTGCGATAAACAGATAGTGTTTAGATCATCTGAAGAACTGTTTTCCATTGTTCATTATCAGTTTTTGCAGCACTGACAGCCAAGACTGCATTTGTGGTCTGTTGTGCAGGACTGAGGTACTTGTAGTAAAGCATATCCAGGGAGATTGGTTTGCCTAACTGTTTAACATCCCACTGGGGAAACCAAAAGAAGATCCAGACGATTGAAGAACTGCAGTGATGCAGATGCATTAACAACTACTAGGACATTCTTGTCGGAAGGTGGCTCAAGCTGACTAACTTTTTGGATACATGTAAGGTTTCCTGAAAAGCCTGCTGTTACATCCTTAGTAGGCTTTAACCCATATAGCTAAGGCATCTTCATCAGTGATCATTTTCTACTGTAAAGGTAAGTTTTACTTGTGCAATTGTACTGTCTTGCAGCTGTGAGGTAGTAACATTAACCACAGAGCTGTCTTATAGCCCAAATTACTTTTCTGTCAAACCTCTGCTGTTAATGGTGATAACCACATGGATGTACTTAAACTTGTTTTCTCACTCTTCTGCATTATATGTGGTAGTTTAATTTGTGCTTATAAATACAAGGATTTTTATTTTCTACTTAGAAATGTGGTCTAGACCGTGTGTCACCATGGCTTCCATTAACAGAAGAATGGAGTCCTGAGGTTCTGATTCTGGTCTGCAGCAGAGTTTCAGAAAATGGTAAGAGCACTTTGGATTTACTGTTAAGTTTTGGATTACTATCTTTGAAAATGATAATTGAAACAGCAAGAAATGTCTTTACTATTTAGAGGTGTTCCATCCAAAAAGTTTCTCACTTAATACTGGAACATTGGGGTTGTTTTTAGATTTTATTTACTTAATTGATAATCAGCTAAGTGAATTGAACCATTTCTATCTATGACCCAGAACAAAAAGCCCCAGAATAAATCTATACAGTGGAACAGTATAAACTTGTCATATCCTACTCAATAGAAGTCAGTGTTAGAATGTGCAATATAGTACATCCAAAACTAAAAAAACTTGCTAAAGCAGTTCGTACAAATTGTAAATTTTGTACACAAAAGTGAATAAACACTGTTTAAGATAGAAGTGACAAAATTCTAGAGAAGCTCTCTTACAAAAAAAAAAAAAAAAGGGGAGGGAACCTGTTAACTATATTACTATTCATGCTTGACTATTGGGAAAGAGTGTACCTATCGTATATCTGATTTTGTGCAAATGCTTATAAGATTACGCGTTAATCAATATTCATTTACACAAGTGCAGTGTATTTTGACATGGGTTAACCAAATGGAGAAACAAGTTATGCATATTTGTGCATCAGTCTTCAAAGCCTGTCATATATGTGGAAAAGAGGTGGGTCCCTGTCAGCTTTGTGAAGGCCATTTGTTGGACTGGTGTTTTGAGCAAAACAAAGGTTTAAAATGGACATTTTTTCATGAAATCCTGTGTCTGCCTATAATATTACCTTCTCCAGGGTCCTTGCACAAGGGAGTAAGGTGAAATCTCCCTCCATATCAGTAAATGATGACATACCTGTGGAAGCATGGAGGTGTTTAGGTGAAATGGCAGTGGAGTTTTTAACCAGATTGTTTAATGAAATCTTGGAAAGTGAGAGGATGTTTGAGGAATGGAGAAAGTGTTTTGGTACCGATTTTTAAGAATAAGGGTGATGTGCAGAGCTGTAGTAACTACAGAGGGATAAAATTGATCAGTCACAGCATGAAGTTATGGGAAAGAGTAGTGGACGCAAGGTTAAGAAGGGACGTGATGATTAGTGATCAGCAGTATGGTATCATGCCAGGAAAGTGTACTACAGGATGTGATCTTTGCTCTGACAGTGTTGATGAAGTACAGAGAATGTCGGAAGGAGTTGCATTGTGTTTTTGTAGACTTGGAGAAAGCATATGACAGGGTGCCTAGAGAGGAGTTGTGGTATTGTATGAGGAAGTCAGGAGTGCCAGAAAAGTATGTAAGAGTCGTACAGGATATGTACGAGGGTAGTGTGACAGCAGTAAGGTCTGCGGTGGGAGTGACGGATGCGTTTAAGGTGGAGGTGGGGTTACATCAAGGATCAGCTCTGAGCCGTTTCTTATTTGCAGTGGTGATGGACAGGTTGACAGACGAGATCAGACAGGAGTCCCCGTGGACTATGATGTTTGCAGATGACATTGTGATCTGTAGTGAGAGTAGGGAACAGGTGGAGGAGACCCTGGAGAGATGGAGATACGCTCTAGAGAGAAGAGGAATGAAGGTAAGCAGGACTAAGACAGAATATATGTGTGTGAATGAGAGGGAGGATAGAGGAATGGTGAGGATGCAAGGAGTAGAGGTGGCGAAGGTGGATGAGTTTAAATACTTGCGGTCAGTAGTTCAGAGTAACGGTGAGTGTGGAAGAGAGGTGAAGAAGAGAGTTCAGGCAGGATGGAGTGGGTGGAGAAGAGGGTCAGGAGTGATTTGTGACAGACGAGTACCTGTAAGAGTGAAAGGGAAGGTCTACAAGAGGGTAGTGAGACCAGCTATGTTATATGGGTTGGAGACAGTGGCATTGACAAAAAGGCAGGAGTTTGAGCTGGATGTGGCAGAATTAAAGATGTTAAGATTTGCACTGGGTGTGACGAGGCTGGACAGGATTAGGAATAAGTATATTAGAGGGTCAGCCCAGGTTGGAAGGTTTGGAGAAAAAGCCAGAGAGTCACGATTACGTTGGTTTGGACATGTGCTGAGGAGGGATGCTGAGTATATTGGGAAAAAGATGCTAAGGATGAAGCTACCAGGTAACAGGAAAAGAGGAAGGCCTAAGATGAGGTTTATGGATGTGGTGAGAGAGGACATGTAGGTGTTTGGTGTGACAGAGCAAGATGCAGAGGACAGGAAGAAATGGAAACAGGTGATCTGCTGTGGCGACCCCTAATGGGAACAGCCGAAAGAAGGTGGTGATGATCAGTGAATCATGTCTTTCACATATCCAGCGGCCTGACCAGCATACGACTCCACTGAGTCGATCTTCTGAATGGGACCGATATTATCTGTGTGTGTGTGTATGTGCATATATATATATATATATATAGATAGATAGATATAGATAGATATATATGGGTCTACTTTGTTTCACTGAAAACACACACCACTGAAACTCATTTCATTGAAAACTCATTTCACTGAAAATCAGTTGCCTGAGCACAATTCGCTAAAAGCTCACTTCATTGAAAACTCATTTGACTGAAATTCATTTCGTTGAAAGGTATATACCCTGATGTTCTTTGTGTTTCACTGTTGCAGTCATTCCATTTGGGTTATCTGCTTGCAGTAGCCCTAAGTCGGGTTGATTAACAAAGTCTTCGGTCCTACGTCGGTTGCTGTCTCTTCTTCTGTGACGTCAGGTATTCAGGGTTATAAAACATGCAGCCGATGTCATTACATCAATTTTTCTTGTCCCAGATGTCAGGTGCCCCTGTAATGGGAAGCAACTAAATCTATAAATATACAAGGTTATACCTCAAACAAAAAAAGCAAATACACCAAAAAGCTTATAAGCATTGAAAAGGAGAGAAGAGGTATAGCCAAAAAAAGTCAGGGGGCTGGAGGGAGGGGTAACCAGGACTACAACAGTGAATACACTCGAACATCTACATTTATGGTAAGTGTACACAACTGTACTATGTTCTTCATGTTTCACTGTTGCAGTCATTACATTTGGGTAGATTCCCAAAGCTAAGGATGGGGAGGAGGAATTTAGATACCATTAGGGCCAGCTACAAGGCCCTGCAAAACTACAGTGGCAAAGCCAGCTCTGAATTTAGAGAAAATTGGCAAATGGTAATGCTTGGTGAAAGTATGTACAGTACTCCAGGTAGCAGCTTCTAGGATGTCCCTGGTAGGTACGCCTCTGAGAAAGGCTGTAGAGGTAGATGCAACCCTGGTTGAGTGGGTCTGATCCCCTGTTGGATAGGTTTTCCATGGTGCTTATAACAGAAATGAATGCAATGGCCTATCCATTTGGAAATGTTTTTCTTTGAAATAGCCTTCCCCTCTGTCCCCTGCATGTGATGTAATGACTGCAACAGTGAATACACTCAAACATCTACATTTATGGTAAGTGTACACAACTGTACTTTCCTCACTGTAGTGTGATCCTGGAGTTAGTGTAATATAGTAAGGGGGTGTGTGGAGGCCACAGCCCCCCCCCCCCACATTGGGGGTTGTGGGTGGCGTACCCCCCAACCTATTTTAAACATTGGAAACCATAGACTTGGATACTTGCAAGCTGAATGAATAACTCTCTTTCCAGAAGATAATATATACCCAAAATATGTGGGGAAACAAGGATTTGCTCTTTGCAGTCATTACTTTAGCCAGCTTGATTGAAATGGGCATCCTGAGACAATGTAGCAATTATCTCATGTTTACTGACTACCACCTGCTACTAAAACTTGCACAGAGCATGAGAGATGTAGTTGTATAATGTTAATGGAGTCAAATCTCTCACATGTAGCCACTACAAATGACAAACAGGGTGTTGGTAGCACACAATATTGTGCTAAACCAACAACGGACAGCTCAGGCCAAACACGTAGACCTACATATGATGAGGCTCTTTAAAGTAACCCACACACCACAAAGGCATCTTAAATGAAACCAAGAAACAAGTACCCTCAGCACCCTCACAAACTCGCAACGCTTGTGGTATCATCAGTGAAACATACATCTAGAATCACATTGTCTCAAGTCAAAAGCCCATAAGGCAAACCACTGCATGATACAGTATCCTTACTATAGATTACATAGTGAGACACACCGGTGTGCCACTGACAAGGCTGTGCGAGGATACGGTCACATTCAGTTACCTGTCAGGCACCAGGATTTGCGACATTATGCAGGAGCTCAAGTCCTTGCACTGTAAGTGCACATATAGCACTGTCATTGGACTTGTGGGAGTAAATGACTTGAAATGTACCTCCCTGGACTGTATGATGAGAGACACCATGGAGATCTCGGAATACGTGTCCAAGGCAGGTAAGAACCTAGCCTTGAGGTTTCTACCATTACCAAGAACAATGCTGCAGTATGAAAAAAAGATAATTGACTCCACTGATTGGCTTGGCTTCAGGTGTTATTCAAAGGAGGTACAGTGTGTATAAACCTGGGAGGAGATGGTACAGTCTTAACTGCGTTTTTTCTGGGATGACGTGCACCTCTTCCCTTGTCCCCCTATATAGTGACTTTTTTCCCAGTGCCAGTCTTCTAAAGCTCCCATACCTTTATGGCTAAATGCTAATTAGTTGTTGCCGCTCAATGCTAGGAGCCTTAACCAAAAAACTTCATACACTACAAGCACTGTGTACTGTGGAAGATGTTGAACTGGTTCAAGACCAGAGAATGCACTCCATCATTGCAGGGCTTCAATGCCTTTCACTCTGACTGGCCCCACCACATTAGATAAAGGCACTAAAGGCAGAGCAGTTCCTAAAAACAAATATCACCCCCAGATTCAAACAAGATAATGACCTGGAATTCCTACTATAAACAAAACCCTCATCACTTCAAAGCTAACTACAGGACCTTTTCAATGCCCCTTTTCCATATAACCAGTATGGATCCCTATGTTTTAAGCCAAACACCATTCTCCTAGGATACTTCAACTATCCCTCCATAAACTGGGAGACTTCCTCAAAATATGCATGTACATAAATTTCTGGACTTTATCAATACAAGCTGTCTGGACCAGTTAGTCTACACCTCGGTCATTGGCAATAAATTGCTAGATATTGTCCTTACCAACTTGGGGACAGCTCTGCTTACCCACCGGTTGTAACCTTCTGCCTGGTTGAATTGAGCCACAGGTCATTCACATTCATCATAAGACTGAAGTCTGAAATGTCTCCAGTACGTCAGTATTCAGAGATTGTACAAAGACTAAATTAATAGAACTGCATTATGACTTAGCTAAATTCAAAAGCTTCTTCCACATCGACAGTCGCACTGGCTATGCAGAATCCTTTACTGCCGAATTCTATTTACATATAAATAGTTGCATAGATGCTTCCATCCTCCACAGAAACAAATACAGCTCCACATTCAAAACTAAACACCTATGGTCGAGCCCTATTATAAACAAGCTGTATAATAAAAGGAGAAAACTCATTGCACACAAAATAATTCTAATTCTTGAAACCAGAAATGCTCCTGCTAAACTAAATAAAAAACTTTAGATCCTGATCAAATCAGCCAAAGTCATATATTGGGTAAAATAGCCACCCAAGTGAAAGATAATGAAAAAGCTTTCCTTTACTCAGAAGACATAGCAGACAAATTCACCTCTAACTCCACTTGCCTTTTCCCCATGTCTAAACCACCCACTTCTCAAATATCCCAAGAACAAGTTCTCAAGGCACTAGTAAAAGTAAACACTATGTCTTTGGGGCCAAGTAACAAACCAGCTTGCCTTATGGTTAGCTTGAAACACTATTTGTCAAGCCGATTTTAGAAGCTATTCAATATTAGCCTCAAATCTGGTTTTATGCTGGAGGAATGGAGGATGGCAGCTGTCATTCCTTTGCACATGGGTTGGGCTTTAACAGACCCAGGTAATTATAGACCCATAAGCATGACCAGCTTCATCTGTAAGGCTATGGAAAGTATTGTTATGGAAATTATAAATAGGGATGTAGGTAACATCCTGTTTAACTTGTTAGGTAGCAAAAGGGCTCACAAATAGACCCCAGGAAGGTATGGGTGGATGGCTCTACCACCTCCAAAAGACTTGCCTCTAATGGAGTGCCCCAGGGTTCAGTTATTTGACCACTCTTTGGCATTTACTTCTTAGATGTCAAAGTTAATGTTTAACATTTGTGGCTGACCGAGTTTTACAGATGGCTGCAAACTTGGTGCTATCATATACTTCCCCTGAGGAAACCAGGATTGTACAAAATGGCCTTTCCTATACAAGTTGTTGGTGTCAAAACCATGGACTAAAATGAAATGCCAAGAAATGTAGAAATATATCTTTCCGCAAGCATGACTCCCCTTGTAAGTGTCACACTGACAACACTCTCCTGAAAGGTTTGATCACTTAGTCCGAGATCTGAGAACTTATGAAAACATGAACTGTCCTTTGATCACTTCATATCCACTGCTGCAAGAAAATGCTTTTTCATCACATAGCTTATATCCAAGGGTTTAGCATCCAGATCTAGTGATGTAATTGTTCCACTGTTCTTGGTACTCATTAAGCTGATCATTGAGTGTTATGTCCCTTTGCTATGTACCTGTCCAAACACTTACATTTTTTTGTCTTAGCTGGAACAACTGCAACTATTTCTAACTAAAAAAAAATCAGGAACCTAAATCTTAAAAACTATACAGGAGGACTCAAATTTCTTCAGTGTATTATACACACTATTGAAGGTCTACCTCTACCTTTCATATAGAGCCTCAACAAACCCAATTCTCTCAAACCTATTACATATTTGCAAGTCCAGTAGTATCATAAATACCTAGTCAAGAGACTTCAATCTGTTTTACAATATTAGCAGAATGTGTCACAGGGATAAGTATGTATCATGGAAAATATCGCTTTTGTGGAACTATCTTCCACTCAACATAACGCAGAGTACTTCTGTTATTCTGTTCAAATGTAATTTGGAGGAGTGGATTGGAAACTACAAATTTACTCCCGCTTTAGCACCACTGGCCCTCATGGATAGGGGAAACATGTAATTGCCTCTCCACATATTTGTTTGGGTCATCTTTGGATATTCATATCCAAAATATAAGATCTAACTATTACCATGGGAGTGCAAGGCTAGACTTTTTAAGATCCTTACAGATCAGTAGCCTAGTGTTACCCGCGGTGGTGGTGCTGCAGTAGCGTTGTCGCCTCACAGTTAGACGTTGCCCGTTCGATTATCAGTAAGAGCGTCTTCTGTGTGGCGACATGCATGAATGGGCGTTCCTTCGTTGAAGGTTGTGCATTAGGCCCGGCAAGCCAGCACATAAAAATCTACTGCCAATCATTAGCGGACCGGAGTTCCACTGTGGCGACCCCTAACCGGGAAAAGCCTAAAGACACAACAACAGATCAGTAGCCTAGTAAGTACCTATGAGTAACAGCAACAATCCATGATTGGGTGTGGGTAATGATAATTTACCCCTTGTTGGTTTCCTAATTTAATCACTCAAACTTTGCTGTCATGATCAGATCATGCTAGACCTAGGCAAAGCTAGTGTAACCCTTACTCTGTCCGTCCACCCACAACCCCTTTTCCATTTTTTTTTTTGTTTTGCTCATGAAGTCCGGGGTGTCACTTCAACCGTGAGTGTCATCTAGAGCCAAGGTTCACACCTCCAGGTGGCTAGCCCTGCTGCTTCCATACCACTCACACCTATGGTCAATTTAGGTGTCCAGTCCACCTCTGCATGTCATTGGAATGTGGGAGGAAAGTAGAGCACCTAAGGAAATCCTCGCAAACACAGGGAGGACATGCAGACTCCGCACAGAAGGCGCCCCACCCGAGAATCTGACCGGGAATCTCTTGCTGTGAGATGATGGATTTTTAACACGTCTAATCAAAATTGGGATTAAAGATTAAATATTGTGAATGTTTGTAAGAAAAGAGATGTGAAAAATATTTCTGGAAGCAGAATTGTGTTAAAAAAGGTAAGAGATAAAAAGAAAAATATGTGTATGTGTTTGGTTAGAGAAAGAGGAGGAAAAAATGCTGAGTCGTTTGACTTTTTAAAATATATTCCAAGATGTCTTGAAGCATACTGTTAGCTACAGTTTATCAAAAGTTGGAAATATTTGACAAAAAATACAGTTCTTCTGAAGTATGGTAGTATGTTTAGTAATGGAGATACAGAGGTATACAAGAACAGCCATTCTTTAAATGCTTATTTTATGAATTTCTGGTTTAACTAAAGCAGGAATTTAGAAATGTATGCAAATGCAGTAGTATATCTGTAGTAGTAGTTGTAATCATACATTAAGTTAGATGTAGTCAGACTGGATACTGCAACATACATTTTTGTAAATAGTTCAGCAAAAAAAGAATTTCAGAAAATTGGTAAAATATTGCATTTATGTGAATATATTGAAAGTGAAATGTATTAAGTAATGTAAAGTGTGCAGAGTAATTATTCAACTTGAATGTGTTGGAACTCTTGTATGTAGTTTAGCTTTAAATGATATGCAGCACTCCATTAAAAAGTGCCATAAAGTCTTTTAATATTTTATAGTATTAGTGGAATAGACAGATACTGGACTTGTAGAGTGGTACCTCAGAGCTGCAGCACTCCCTTGTAATGCTGAACTGCTGTGTCAGTCAGTAGTAAAACGTGAATCTAAGTGACTCGTTTGAAGAAAGAAAGTGCGGCACCAAAGTTGCAGTGCTGAGGCATTCAGACAAACTATATTCTAACACCAAGAATGACTCTGGTGTGGGATCTTCTTTGGTGGAGGGTACTTGAAAAATTTCAGAAAAAAATGCTGTCCTTTCCCTTTTGTGCAGAAAGTACTCCGTGAAATGTGGGCCATTTAGATGGACATTGGCCACTGAGAGGTATTGGTGTATGAAAGAAGATACAACTCTGTGCTGTTTTTAGCAACATAAACCACCATTTATATCAACATCTCATGTCTTGAAAACTGTACTGCAGAGCAGTTAAACTAGCAAGCTTTTGAAGTGGGTACTATATCCTACTTCTGGCTGTGCAAATCACAAGGCAGTAACGTGCTGAAACAGATTACTCAGCAGGTAACAGGGTGCCTGGCTCACTATCCTAAATCTCCTAGTTTCTGGAAAAAAAAGACAAGGTAATATTTCATTTGCTTATGAATTCCATACTTAAGACTTGGACTCTTTTTTTTTTTTTTCCCCTTGTACAAGAGATGGTGTAATAATTTTCTCCAATAGGAATTCTGTTAACACAGTACTGACACTGATACTACAGGAAATATATTTTTTGCAGTGTATCCATAGCTGTATACAACGCATCATTTCTTAATGCAAGGTGTCAGGGGAACAAAACTGAAGTACTTCAAGGAAAAACTTGGGGAAAAAAATCCCCAAGCACTACCTGATGTCAAAAACAAACTGTGACAGAGGGTTATTACTTTGGATGGTGTAGTTAGTACTCAGATTCAGTAGGCAACTGAAGTTTTATCAGTATATTTGAGGATTACATAAGCAGTTGATATCAAGTTAGGCAGTTTAGAAAATCAAATATTTCAGAAATTGTTCCCTTTGAAAATTAATATAGAAAAACACTTGGTTTATAGTTTTGATACAGCAACACATCATCGGAAGAACATTGCAAAAAAAAATAATTGCCTGCAACCTGAGAGTATCTTTTTGATGTGGACATCATATGCAGTCACAATCCATCTTGCTCCATGTTGCTTCATGCAAGTAACGGTCAGTCTTGTATAGTCAGCCCATTACTGCCACTCCTGTCCCACTTGTTTTGTTTTGTCAGATTTACCATGCTTGGGCTTTACTTAATGTTAAGTTTTCTGTATCAGGATCTTTTTAACTAGTAGTTTACTGATAAACAGGTCAAATATTGGGTTGTTTATTCATCGTTTCCTTAAGATTATGCAGGAGCAGCTGAAGCTTTGTGATGTATGCAGAATTCTGATCATTATTCCTAACTCTGTTTTAGTCAAAGAGTTTCAAACAGGTGCCAAATGTTAATATATTTGCTTAAGACGCATCAGATTTTACTTAGAAACTTTTGTGAAGGCATTAGAGATGGTGAAATGTATTAAGGGTACAAGAAAAGTGGTTTGCAAATTATGTGCACCTATACTGAAATGAAGATTCTGTATAATTTCAGGCCAGGACATGCAGCACTTTCCTTAGAAATGTTGTATACTGTTGGTTTTCTAGATTTTGGAAATCATTATTGTATTCGGAAAGATAGTTAAAAGTCCAAATACCTTTTTTATTCTTAAGTGTTAGCTTATTAACACTTGCCAGCAGTCTCTTGTTGTGTCACATTCCTGACTGCCAGCAGACTGGGCAACAATTGCCTAAAGCTGAGAGTAAAAAGAAAAATTAAATGTGTGAAGATCTTTTTAACTGAACAAGAACATTCTTATACATGTTTTGCTCAGAGTAACTGTCACATTTATTGTGCTTTATCGCAAGAATGAATTCCTGGACTCAGTGCCACAGTTTGTTACACTGGAACAGAAGCTGTGTGTGTGTGTGTGTGTGTGTGTGTGTGTGTCGGGGGTCTACATTTCTAGTACTGTCAGACTGAATGGGATGAGGCAGGTGTGGGGGTGATTAAGAACACAGAGTAATTAACACTGTAGGCTTTAGTGAGTTAATTGATTTTGATTTAATATCCCCTCTCCATTATGAGTGGATTGGTTTGTTGCTTCCATGATAGTATAACAATCTTTAAGCCCCAACCATACTTCAGTATTTTATTTCTTTTTTGTTTATTTAACATTTGTTAACTGGGAAAGTCTGACCTGGAACGAAGCCATTTTTCAGCGGAGGCCCGGGAGAAACACTCCAGATGCATGTCTTTGTAATGTGGGAGGAAATCTGAACACCCAGAGGAAACCCACATGAACACAGAGATAACATACAGACTCCACACAGAAGGCACTCCAGCTAAGAATCGAACCAGAGAACCTCTTGCTGTGAGTGGCAGCGTTACAGCTGCACCACTGTGCCACCCTTCTGTACCCAGCCAGACTTTGGAGTTATCAGCCCACTTATACTGGCAACACAGGCTAGGTTCTTTCACAGGCCCATGAGGCAGACAAGAAAGTGGGCCAAGGAGCTGTTAGTGCTACTCACAAAAGGTAGGTAGCTTATTGTTGTGACTGTGTGGCCCTTGAAAATATATGCTATGGTCCACTGTGCAGTAAGCTAGTGCGAGGGATTTACTCTGCCTTGTTGGAGATGTCTTCATAGGCCACACACATAGATGTCCAGTGTAGTCTTCATTGAAGATTCCACTGAGAGGAGCATCCTGGATATGCCCACTCCAACAAGTCCCCCACTGAGAAAATTGTGTAGACAAAGCCTCGTTATTTTTCTCTAACACTGTCCAGATGTTTCAGTGTTTGTCCCTAGGTTGCCCAGATCATAGCTAATATTTTATCATTCTATGCCTTGGAATTGGAAGGAGACATTTTAAGGGGGGAGAAAAGGCAGTTTGGCATAATGAGCAGAATGGTGGAGCGTTTAGTGTTGCTTCCTAACTGCAACTGTTTTCCAGTGTGGTTTATGGCAGAGGTTCTTTCAGTGGCGAGTCTTTGCATTTTTCATGTGATCTTTGTTAGGTATTATGATTTCTTCCACATCTCCAAAATATGCTATAGGTAAATTGGCATAGGTGTGTGTGTGTGTGTGTGTGTGTGTGTGTGTGTGTGTGTGTGTGTGCGCAGAGCTCATTGAATGAGCATAGTGTGATGGACAGGTGTGTCATGCAGGATTCATTAGTTTTTTTGCCTTATGCACATTTAGCACCGGCGTAGGCTCTACTTCCCTCATGACCTTCACCAGTTTAAATTGAATATTGGAGAATGGCACACCAAAACAAAAAAAATGATACAAAATACTTAGACTTTCTGCATACATTTTGAGGCCCTTTATTAAAGGTATTGACTAATATAGTTCAGTAAAATGCAGTAATACGCTAAAGCTGATGGACAGTAGGTCAGTGATGCATTTGTTCCCACAGCACAGGCATCCTTGCTTGGAAAACATCCATGGCCATGCATTCCATTTTTTTCACCTGGCAAGCAATGTTTGTTTTGAATACTCCCAGTAAAAATGGTGCAATCTTTTCAGAAACCATTACTTCGGAAGTGCTTAAAAGTGCAAAATTCAGGTCATAGTGCGAAATTCGTAAATTCCTTTCATCTTTGGTCCAAAGTAGATTTTCTAGGCAAAGGGGAACAAGAAATACTCTGCCTTAGATATTTTGGTTATATGCCATTTGTTGTGGTAAACTGAAGTAGCCCTGTTAAAGCAGACATTTGTTTATACCATTTGATAATTTACACAGTTGACTGAAGCACTTCAACATGAGGAAGGGAAAGGAGTAAGAGAAATTATGACTAGTATACAATTTGCAAGACATTATGTAAAAACTGACGGGTGTTGTCATATGCTTGCCAATGCTTCCTTAGTGCTATTAATTAGATGGCTTTGTATGTTGTCCAGCCCCATGGGTGATGTATTCTTCATTTAGGAAAGTACCTTCAATGCATGCTCTTTTGTGATGGTTGTTGGCTTGACTCCCATCAGGGAAAAGTGGGTTTGGGACAGATGTCTCTGGGGGTGAAGCTAGCACTAAATTTATTGGCCATTATGTTTGCAATATTCACTGGACAGAGTAGTTAGTACCATTATGAAAAAGCTTATAGCAAAGTTGGATGTTATTTTTCTGACATAATTAAGGAGGATTTGTAGTTGTCTTTGGCTTCTGTAGCTTTTCTGAGTTCACAGGTTATGCCCTTTTTAGTTTCTTAAGTAGCTGTTTGAGATCTGTAATTTGGGGGTCATTTGTTTTGTTACACAAGTTTAGGAGTTTATTCTTTTTATTACAGTTTATTAATGTTCAGCAATCATCACTCTGTCTTGCTTTTAAATCTTCCCATTTGCTTGGATCTAGTTGGGACTGTCAATCTAATATATATTTGTCACTTGTGCGTATACTGTTTATCACTCTTTGTAGTGTCAACATTATGGGTAATACGGACTTTCAAGATGGCTGCATACAGATCAACGCTGTAATCTTAGTTCTGCCATTGTGAAAACAGAAACTAAGAAAAAGGGAGCGCTTTTAAAATTATTTGGATACAATTCAGTTACTGGCTAGTAAGTAGAATGCCTGGATGCCAATAGAGAAGAAATGTGTAGAACCTGAAAGAAAATCAGCCAGAAAAGCTGTAGGAACACTCTGACTGGAAAAGGATCCTACAGCTGTTCACCAAATAGAAGTTAAAGCTTCAGCGTTTTTTCAACCGATTACTTCCAATAATTTAGAGGGGAAAAATAGAAGTTTTAACTGGCTATTCAGGTGAATTGATTAAAGTAAAAAAAAAAAAAAAAAAGTTGAAATGGAGAAAAGGCTGACTTGAGTATGAGGGTTGTCAAGAAGATCTCTTTCAAAAAATAGTGCAGTTAGGAGACACTGTGCAGAGAAAAACTCAAGGTTTTCTGCTGTACCAGGGGAAACTGGAAGGAACAGACTACATTAATTTTATGAAAGCACAAATAAGTAATTGGGCTGATGTTCACAGCAGGATTTATTAATTGAAAGGGTACATAAAGTGTAGGCTTTAAAACCTGGCCATGAGAAAACATCCAAGACCTATATTAGTAATGATGCAATCATGCCAACAGAAAGAGATGATCCTGACAGAACTGTAGTGGCAGGGAAAATTTAAAATTGGGGACAGTGCTTGTGGAAATGATTATTCGATGTGTAACAGTCAAAAGAGTAGCAAATTATCTTGGCACTCAGAGAATGTCAAGGTACAGGTGTGCGATTTAAGCTGCTGCATCCAGCTGTCTTCAGATTATATTTTTCCTGGAGGAGCAAAGACATTTTTTGATGAAAAACAGGCTAAAGAGGAAATAAAAAAAAAAGTTGATCCAACAAAAGTTGATCCAACAAAAAGTAAATCAGGAAGCAGAGTTTTGTTGTCAAGACTGAGAAGCAGACATACTTTGCCAGTGAAACCTTTTCCAGTGTTTCAAAGGCAAATGCATGAGAGACAGAAAAATGCACATGAATTTATCAGAAGAATCAGGGATACATTAGAATTAAACCAGAGTCTAGTGTTGGGATATGATCAGGAAGATTGGCAACACTGAAATTAGTGAATAAATATGAGATTGTGAAGCATCAGTCCCATCTGTGAAATATAGCTTTGCACAAAGCATCAGTTCCACCTGTCAAGTGTAGCTTTGCAAAAAGAAGTGACTGTAAAAAGAATAGATTTTAGTGACTTTTGTTAAATTTTTGAGGGACTGTAAGGCATATACTGACATTGTGTCTTTAATGGACACTAAAGGGCAAAAGTATCTGAATGTAAAACAATTTTTGTTAAGTATTTGTATACATTTCATGATATAAACTGCATGTTATATTGTAAAGCAGTTTTGTGTAGTGTGCAGTCAGGGTTATTTTAAATGTGTGTGGGGGGGGGCAAGTCTTTTCATTGACTGCTGTATGTGTTAAAGATGTTAATGTAAGCAAGTATATTTTTAATAGTAAGAAATATAGGATCTGATGTCAATTTTCATTCTGTCCTCAACTGATGGTTTTGGATCTGATCCCTTGGATTTGACTCGGCCATTGCTAAAGCTCGGAGCAACCAAAAACTCACATTTCTCCCTACCAATAATGCACCAACACCAGTTACCTTGGCTCTTGATTGCCACTTCAAGCAAAATATGTGGTCTTCCTTCTTGCTTGAGCGTCGGTGAGATAAGTGTTGTATATTTCTATTTTTTCTTCAAAAACTTTTTATATTCCCATCCATTACCTTCATTTATAAATTTCCTGCTGTCTTTCTTACAATTTTTTTCTGTACATCTTGGATACTATTGTCAGTACCTTCTTTCCCTTAACAACGCTGTTGTAGTTTAGTTACCATTAATGGTATTTCTATCTTTTTCTGTTTTTCACATATTTCTCTACTTAAAAAAAAAAAAAACTTTTATTTTTTTTGTCTTGAGGTTTTGTTAATGATAGCAGATAAACCAGCAGGTTTTAAAAAAATGTATGAAGTATGGGCACAGACTGTCAATTTCTGATGCCCATACACTTTGTGTCTACTGTTTGGTTCCCCTCTCTTTACAAGAAGATTGTTCAGTTTGTCATGGTGTTAATCCTCATGCATTGGTGGAACACAAAATAAGCTTATCCTAAAAGGTCTTCTTCCTTTGAGGAAGCTATATCACAGGGTTCTTACTTTAAATTGCGAATGCAATCTTCTGACAATGAGGCCAGTCTTGCTGCTATCTGTTCTCATCCCCCAAACAAAAAATGCAGCAGCTACTTTGCCCTAATCCCCCCACAGGAGGAATCCGTAAGGGATGCTCTACTATTCGCTTGGCCCAACAGTCTCATTTATGCATATCCTCCCACTCAATTAATTCCCATATTTCTTCAGAAAGCTGCAAGGTTGAAGAGCAAGGTCATGCTCATTTCCCCATACATATTGGCCTCAACAAATTTGGTTTCCCTCCTTTGGCCTCAGCTGATTCAACCACTTTGGTTTCTGGGTCCAGCTCTGGACCTCCTGTCTCACTCAACAAGCATGATGCATCCAGACATAGTGCATCCCAGGCTGGCTGCGTGGTTCCTGCAGTTGCATTAATAGCCAGACAACCTGTGCTCTCTTCTCTGGTCTGTCATATTATTTTGTTGTCCCATAAACCTTCCACCAGAAAACTATACTTCAGCAAATTGAAGAGATTTGTTTTTGGGCTCATAAACAAAATCTTATCAGCTCCCATTCGTAATATTTTGGAATTTCTAGTATATCTTTTTGAATAGGGAGCTAGTTCTTCTACTGTTAAAGTACAATTAGCAGAGCTGCTAGAATAGATGGTTCTTGTGTAATGCCCCATAAATTGAGCAAAGCTTTTTTAAAAGGCACTCTACTCTTAAGGCCACCTTTTAAAAGACCCCCCCCCGGGTTTTATAGTATAATAAGACAAAGGCTGAACGAAGGCAAGTTTTAAGTTAATATAATGTTGTGATTTTGTGCTGCTGGGGTGGAATGTGAAAGCATACTAATGATATATGTAGAACATGGGTGATATTTTCCATGATTTTACAAGGGTGGATCTCTAGATTAATATCATTGGCTTAAGCTGTAAACAAGTGTTTTTTTTGTAAATAGACTTGTAAAAATAAGACCATTCTAAAAACATTAAAAGTACTAAGCTTCTTGTATCTGCAAAGATACCTTAATTTTTTTGTTCGCAGATATCCTCCATGTGATACAAGAAATTTGTAGCTGAAGGCAGTTAGGTAGGGGAATTCGCAGCATTTTGTTCTTGGTGATATTTGGGGAGATTCCATTCTGTAGCTGCAGTTTGTTAGCTGTTTTTTTCTTATTGCTGACTACCTTTACCTGGAGACAAAATTATTACAGGTGCAATCAATCAATAGAGTTCTGAGAATTCTTTGCTGAGAGAACTATAAAATTTAAAGGTACAGTGACAAACGGTTTGAAATGTATGGGAAGTGAATAAGATCCTCCCCAGCAGCCTTAATACTTTAAATGCATTTAATACAACAGTGCATAATTTAGTTTTATTTAAAGGTAGCCAGGCACTTTTTCTTACAGCTATAAGGTAATGGAAAATATACATGTTGTTGTTCACATTTAGGTTCATAGGTAGGTACTAGGCTATCTGTCCGAAGGCATTTATAAGCCTAGCAAGAATGTGATGGCTTTCGCCGCTGCCTTAGATTAGTTCCCTGTGCCTCTGTCCATCAGTGCCACTTAAGTGATCCCCGGGGTAAACTTTCTGTTTCCCATCCACTCGTCAAGGTTTTTTTTGAAGAGCGTTAGCGAGGAGCTCTGCCTAATGTTGATTGGAATCTTGTTCCAAAGCATGGGAGGTCTCTGGGACAGGAATCTATCCCTCCAGCATGTCCTATTTATTGTTGTGGTGAGGTTTAGATCTGTAGAGTGTGTGGCTCGAGGGGATAAGGTTTTCTTTAGGTGGAGCATGTCCATCAATTCTGGGTTGGACATGACCTTGTATGTCAGACAGAAATCACCTCTGAGTAGGCGGTATGCAACTGAGTACAGCTGGAGTTTCTTCTGTCGAGTTGCATAGGGCATCTGTTTGAGGCAAGTGATCCTCTTGGTGAGGTACTTCTGTGGTTTTTCCAGCTGTTGCAGGTGTCTTGTAAGGTACATCCCAAATGGGATGTTGTACTCTATGATGGGTCTGATGAGTGATGAGCAGAGGGGCACAATGACCTCTTTTAGGTGGGCCACGTAGAAGGATTTTCTAACCACTTTGGCAATGTGTTTATCAAAGGTGAGATTACTACCTACTTGAGTCCCCAGATCCCTTAATACGTCTTCCGTATTTAGGGGACTACCACCTATATGGTAGTTTGTGGGTACTTTGTTTTTTCCAAAGGGGATGACTATGCACTTTTGGCATTTAGCTTGAGGCCATGATTTTGACACCAGGTATCCGTCTCAGTGCGACCCTTTTGGAGGATGTCTTTGTCAGCTGGAGAGTCAATTATAGCCCCTAGTTTGCAGTCGTCTGTGAACTTGGTCAGGCATAGTCCTCCTGTGCTTGCCTGTACCTCTGGGAAGTATATGCCGAACAGGAGGGGTCCTAGGACTGAGCCCTGGGGAATGCCACTTGTAACCGGTTTAGTCGGACCTAGCTCCCACAACTCTCACCATGTGGGTTCTGTCCGTGAGCCATTTGGCAACCCATCTTGTGACCTAGGGAGTTTATATTCAGGCTGGTGAGCTTGTCTATAATACCAGAATGGAGATTGGTGTTGAAGGCATTTGCGAGGTCTAGGTAGGCTGTGTGTACCACCTTTCCTTCGTCTATAGCCTTGGTGACTGTCTCAAAGAAGTCCACCAGGTTTAGGAGGCATGATCTGCCCTTAACAAAGCTGAACTAGGTAGGGTCCAGTGTTTGGAGGGTCCCAATGTCTCTATTAATGAGTTCCATGATGATGCGCTCCATAGCCTTGCAGACCAAGCTAGGTCAGGCTTATAGGGTGATAGTTCCCGGGGCCTGTTGTGGCTCCACCTTTGTGGAGCGGAATAACCATTGCTGTGCGCCACTCTATGGGTACGTAGCCTGTGGAGAGGCTGAGTTTGAACAGTGTGTTTAAGTGAGGGGTTAGTTCATCTTTGAGCTTGTATAGGACACAGCCTGGGACACCATCCTGTCCCATTGATGCTGTGTTTTTAGCTTTGGAGGGGGCTGTTTTAACCTGAGTGTCTGTGATTTCAGGGGCTCTACATTCTTCTGGTATGGTAATGGGCCCTTTTGGGGGTGAGAGGGGGGTGAAGTTTGCACTGAACCTTTCTGCCAGGATGTTGGCAATATTGGTCGGTTCAGTGTATTTTGTGCCATTCTGCACCAACTCCAAGCAGATCTGAGCATTGCCACTTAGATTTTTGACATAGCTAAAGAATGCCTTGTGATTATCTTTGGAGTCCTTGGCAGTTTTTCTTTCGAAGCTCGCCTTGGATGATTTTATGAGGAATCGTAGTTTCTTGCTGATACTGATCAGGGATGTCTTTCCTTCTTGGTATTTTACTCTTTTTCTGTACTAGTTTCCTCCTTCTATTGTATAGCTTGTTTATAACCAAACGAGACAGAAACCAGCTAACGCCACACGCTATGTAGTCTTGAGAAACCAGTGACCTCCTTTCTGATGATAGTAACCAAGGTACCAACAGCTCACTTCCAATAAACAATAGCAGCAGCATTCCAATAGCAAAAATCCACAATTTATTAAACCACGATACAAACATACAAAGGTTAAGCGCTTTCACCTGTCCACAATGCAGGCTTCATCAGAACTGAGACCTGGTTCAAGGCTCCAGAGAGCACCTCTGCAATACCAGGCTACAACTCTTACCACACTTTTCGGCCACCAAACCAGGACCGAAACACTAAAGGTGGAGGAGTGTCAATATTCACCAAGGATATTCACACCACCAGGCTAGTTGGCCAACACAATGTGTCTGAAATTCTCCAAGTGCAACTAACACTAGGTAAGACTGCAATCCAAATTGTAGCTTGCTACAGATCCCCCACCATACCCCAAGATTCTCACTACACCTTTCTAAACATACTGGAAAATATTAAGATAGAACCAAACACCCTAATACTGGGTGATTTTAACTACCCTGCCATTAACTGGGAAAACTACTCATGTCCCAACACCTTTGCGCAACGGTTCTTGGAATTCATAAATTCCAACGCCCTGGATCAACTAATCCATACCAGGGGCTCCAATATCCTAGACCTGGTCATTACCAACATGGGAAATCAATGCTCCATACCTATGGTCACCCCCTCGTTAGTCAGGTCTGACCATAAGCTAATCACCCTTAACATCCACATCCCACCCCCACCCCCCAGTAAAGAAACCACCATAAAAAACTTCTCCAAAGCCAACTTCATGCTACTCAAGTCAGAAGTGACAAACTTCATGACACCCATGCAGACGGGAACTGAAAGTTCAACTGCTGAATCCTACACTAAGGCACTGTACGAGCACATCCACTCATGCATGAATCGTGCCATCCCAAATAAAACCAAAATGCTCTCATCCAAAAAAAGGAAGCCAATCTGGTGGTCCCCTGCCATAAACAAACTTTACAACAAAAGGAAGAAACTTTTGCAGAAAAGAGGAAAATCCCAGGATGCAAAAACTCCCTTACTAGCCTCAGTAAGAAACTGAGATGCCTCATAAAATCCTCCAAAGCTAGTTACGAAAATAAAATTGCCAAAGATTCCAAAGACGACCACAAAGCATTCTATAACTATGTCAAGAATCTAAATGGCAATGCTCAGATCTGCTCTGAGCTAAAACAGAATGGCATTAAATATACTGATCCGAAGGATATTGCCAATATCCTGGCAGATCGATTCAGTGCCAACTTCACCCCTCTCACCCCCTAAATGGCCCATCTCAATACCGGAAGATTGCCAAATTCCAGTAATAACGGCCACACAGGTACAAAACGCACTCTAAAGCCAAGAATACAGCATCCATGGGACCAAATGACATCCCGGGCTGTGTACTACATGAACTACAATATGAACTGGCACCTCACCCAAGTGTCATGTTTAATCATAGCCTCACCTCAGGTTTCGTGCCCACTGAGTGGCGCAGAGCTACAGTTATCCCAATCCACAAGGGGGGGATCCACCTTGGATCCCGGAAACTACCATCCCATCAGTCTGACGAGCCTTATCTGCAAGGCCATGGAGCATATTATCATGGAACTTATAAACAAAGACATTGGCAACCTTCAAACACTGGACCCCACCCAGTTTGGGTTTGTGAAGGGCCGATCTTGTCTCCTGAACCTGATTGACTTCTTTGAATCACTCTCCAGAGACATGGATAAGGGTAAGGTGGTCCACACAGCCTATCTAGACCGTGCCAAGGCCTTTGACACCATCCCCCACTCTGGAATCATAGATAAACTTACTAAGTTGGGCATTAATCCCTATGTCACCCAATGGGTTGCTAAATGGCTTACTGATAGAACCCACACTGTAAAAGTAGCCGACTCCAAATCCAGCTCCAGACAAGTGACAAGTGGAGTACCTCAGGGTTCAGTCCTGGGGCTGCTCTTGTTTGGCATCTACTTCTCTGAAGTACAGGTCAACACTAAGGGACTCTGGCTAACAAAGTTTGCAGATGACTGCAAACTGGGAGCCATTATTGAATCCCAAATGATGTGGATACTCTACAAAAGGGCCGTACAGAAACAGATGCTTGGTGCCAGAGCCATGGGCTCAAGCTCAATGCCAAGAAATGTATTGTTATCCCTTTGGGAAAAAACATGTATCCATGAATTACCATATAGGTGGCAGTACACTAAACACAGAAAGTGTGATAAGAGACTTAGGGACACAGGTGGACAGTGGTCTCACCTTCGATAACCACATCGCCACAACAGTCAGGAAATCCTTCTATGTGGCACACCTCATCACGAAGGGCTTTTCATCCAGAAAAAAGGAGGTCATTGTCCCACTGTACTCATCCCTCATTAGACCCATTATAGAATACAACACCCCATTTGGTATGTACCTCTCAAGACATCTGCAACAACTGGAAAGGCCTCAGAAATACCTCACTAAAAGAATCACAGGCCTAAAGCAGATGCCCTATGCTGACCACCTTAAAAAACTCCAGCTATACTCTGTCGCATATCGTCTACTCAGAGGCGATCTCTGCTTAACATACAAGGCCATGTCAAACCCAGAGCTGTTGGACATGCTACACTTAAAGAAATCCCAATCCCTCAGAGCTACACGCTCCAGGGATCTAAACCTTGTCATCACAATAAACAAAACATGCTGGAGGGATAGGTTCCTGGCCCAGAGACTCCCCAGACTCTGGAATAGGTTGCCCATACATGTCAAGCAGAGTGCCTCTTTGGACCTCTTCAAGAGGAACCTTGACGATTGGATGGGAGAAAGGAAATTCACCCCAGGGATCACGTCAGTCGCCCTGTTAGACAGGGGTCCAGGAAAGTAAATAATGTGGGAAGAAATAGCCAGGGAATTGTTATGGCTAGGCTTGTATAGGCCCTAGGGCTGATAGCCTAGTACCAACCTATGAACCTATGAACTGACTTACATCTTTGATTTAGCCCAGTTTAAATTACTTTTTTGGCGCCAAACCGAGCTCCCAAATTTAAAAACACACTACACCAAAAACAACTATCTACGTAAATATGCTACTAATACCTAATAAATAATTTCATAAAAAACAATCTGTTCAACTATTATGATCGTGAACTAAATAGTTATAATAAGTAATAAATATACAATAGTATTATGCATATCAGAGTAATTTAAAAAAAAATGTAAATATGTATATATGATGTATATGTGTTAAAAATATATTCCAAAAATAATTATAAGTTAAAAAAATACATATATTTTTTAAAACTATTTTAAAAATACATTTTAAAAATATTTTAAAATGTTTACATAAGTAATGGTTTAATTGTAATATCATTCAGGCCAGGAACAGTAGAGGCGTCTGTGTATAATTGCCACCACATTTCACAGAAAGATAAATACCCTTTACAGTCACCCCCCCCCCCCCCTTGCGGTCTGACCTAATAATATCTATAATACCAAAGGTGAACCAATGGTCCAAACCAAACTGGTTTATATGTCCATACAGGGCATTCCTATCATCACCCTTTCTAATACAATACATGTGGTCATAAATACGTTTGTTAAACTGCCTCTCAGTCTTTCCAGTATAGAAAGCTGGGCACGAGACACATAATGCAATATATACCACAAACTTAGTTTTACAATTTCCTTGTCTTAGTTTAATGTAAGACCTAGAGATGTTATCTAACCTTACTACTTCTTCGGTGTTGATCAAATAACACCATTTACAACTACCACATTTATGTGTGTGTGTAGCTATATTGTTTATTAGTATTGGACCCTTCTCCAAAATTCTTTTTATATTGGGACCCATTTTATTGACAAAATAAGGCCTATTACCTACTATATTAGATACATATGTGTCAGCCTGAATGATATTCCAATTTTTATTTAATATTTCTTTAACCTTGTATATATGTGGTCCATACTCAAGGATACATGCTCTGCTTAAATTAATAACCTTAGGGGTAAAATTGTGTGTCACATTGCTATTATAGGAATTTCTATATGTTGAGCCTAATAAAGGAATATATATAGTCCCCCATCCCTTCACTACTTGATTTTTTACTTTATCCATCATTTTTACATCATATCCTCTGTCTTTAAATAACTTAGTTATATATGTTACTTCCTCCAACATATTAGCATATGATGATGTCATTCTTGTTGCTTGAACTAATTGTCCTTTAAATATATTTCTCATCAAACTTTTAGGGTGATTACTAGAAAATTCAAGATAGCTATTAGAGAAGGTGGACTTTCTATGTATTCGGGAAGAAAACTGAGTATTATCTTTGTAAATGAACGTGTCTAAATAGGCTAAACTTATCTGACTATGAGAAAAAGTAAATTTGAGAAGCGTACTACTAAAATTAATATATTCCAAAAATTGCTACAAACTCTTTTCACTACCTTCCCATAGAATGTAGATATCATCCAGGAAACGTGAATAATATTTAATATTTTAAAATATTCACTTTGAAAGATAATCGATTCTTCCCAGTCAAGCATGACCAGGTTGGCAAACACTGGGGCGCATGCTGCACCCATTAGCTTGTTTATGGCATGAGTCCACCAGACTGGTTTCCTTTTCTTGGAGGAGTGAGTCTTGGTTTTGCTTGGGATGACACAATCCATGCATTCTTGTAGGTGCCTGTAGAATGCAGTATTAAAGGGTTTTGCAGCTTGGACAGCGTTATCCTTCAGCATGGGGGCTTTGAAACTTTCCACCTCAGTCTTAAGTAATGTGAAGTATGCTTTTGAAAAGTTTTTCATGGCGGTTTCCTTGTCCGGGAGGGGAAGAGAGAAGGAAAAAAAAAAACGGTCTGTGTAAGTGGGAACACTGGCGATAACATGAGCTTTAGAATGTTTAACCATCATTTTAGGTTATGCCTGTGGGTTCAACTGTTGATTTGGGCCAGTTGTTTCTGTATAGAGTTAAACGTCATTTGTTCAATGTGTACATAGTTTTGCATGTTTGTTATAAATTAATAGTGGTTGGACGTGTTTTGAAAATGTATTTAGTTTTTCATTTGAATGTTATCATTAAAGCAAACAGACCTAAGAAAAGTGACGTAGGTTCAAATGGAGATGAGAAGATATAACTTATAAAAGATCAGCCTGCCATATGTTTATGTGTACGTGTCAGATAAAAGTTGGTAATACATATTCAAAAACTGTCGTGTAATAAGTGGAAACTATAGATTTTTTATCATAGTGGCTTCTCTGTCCGTAATATCACAGAATATAAATAGTGTTACAGGTGTAGACAAAAAGGTAAGTGTTTAATTGTTTTAAGAAATGCAGAGTGCAAATGCAGACGCATTCGGAAAGAAATGAGAATATGAATTTGACAAAGAAATGATTTCAGGGTGGATATTAAGTATATTAGGGACAAAGGAAAAGGAGAGTAATAGTTGTTGCTAGAGGTGCTCTAGTAGTGATAAAAGTGGAAAAAACAGAATGATTTGCATTTGTAAGGGGCTGTTGGCAAGAGAGGAGGATAATGGTGGCATGTATTTATATTCCACCAGAAACGGTTATTGTGGAACATAAGAAAATTTTGGAGAATTCTACTTTCAACAGGGAGAATTACATGATAGTTGGGTACTAGAGCTTGATTTGCAATAGTGAGGATAAAGGAGCAACTGCAGAATACTAAAGAGAAAGTAAGGGAGTATTTGGATAATATGCATGAGTTTAGAGAGATTACTGTTGGCAACTGTTTTGGAAATTGTATGAAAATTTGTATAAAGCAGAAGAATGTGGAAACCCAAGAGCACAAAAGCAAATATTTATAGAACTTAGTTATACCAAAATTAGAGGAAGAGGAGTCTCAACAAGTAATTAAGGTAGCAGATGAGATAAAAAGTGATGTATAATCAATCTGCAGGGCAGTGTCCAGGAACAGATTTTATTCCTGTGGAAGTTTGGAAATTAGGAGGGAAGAAACTGAGAAAGAGCTGGAAGATTTTGTTTAACAGTATTTTAAAAGGAAGGGAAGCACCAGCATCTTGGAAGAAAGCTGTGGTGGCTGTGTTACCCAAAGAGGGTAAAGACTCATTTGACTTAGCTTTGTATAGACTCGTGTCATTTTTAAAACACAATTATAAAGAGTTTGTTTATACTAGCTAAGAATGACAAATATGATACCAAAATTCATAGACAAGGATCAGTGTGGTTTTGTGGAGTGGAAGCAAACGTTTGACAGTGTTGATAAAATAATGATCAGAAGGAAGCAGAATGTAAGAAAATACCTCTCTTGTTGGTGAGTCTTGATGTCGGAAAGCATTTGAGAGAATAAGGTGGGCTTTTATGAGTAGGGCAGTAGAAGTATTTGCATACCCTGATTAGAATAATAAAGATTTATGAAGTATCTGAGGCAAGAATTCAAGTGAGAAGTTTCCTCTCTGATAAGTTGTGTTTGCATAGAAGAACCAGTTGGGGATTTCCTCTTTCTCCTTTATTTGCTTTATATTTAGAGCCACTGGCAAAGAAATAATGGACTCAAAAATTCAAGAATAGAATTAAGGTAATCTAGAAAAGCTGGCTTTATTTGCAGATGACAGTATTTTGTACTTGATTAATCCAGAAAAGGACAATGTAGTATTGTGGAACATTTTGAAACTATTTTAGATCTTTTCAAGATATAAAATTATTGTCGATAAAACAAAGGCCATAACTGTAAATTCTGTACCTACACATGACTTGGTTCAGCAATACTCATGATCTCTGGACATAAGATGAAGTATTTTAGAGTACGGCAGCTAAGGATAAGTGGTAAGAAGCTAAATAAAAAGTAATGCAAAAACAGAGAAACTGGAATGTCTTGTTTATGCATATGGATAGTAAGATATGAGCAGTGAAGATGTTTTTATTCCCTTTAGTTTTATGTACAAGTTGGGCATATTTTTTATCAACCAGAGGAAACATTGTGGACAGTAATTTATAAAGAGGTGAAGGAATTTATCTGGGAAGACCAAGAGGGCAAGAGTTAAGTGGGGTAAGTTGATCCTCCCAGTAGAGTTAAGGTTGTTTAGGATTACCTGATTTGAATTTTAGAGCTACACAGTTGAGGCTGATGTACATAATGCAATCAGAATGTAATAATTCAAAGTGGAAAGAGTTGATAATGAAGTAGGGGTGGGTGGGGGTTCAATATCATCCTAGATATATGTATATAAATAGAGAGATTCAAAATGCAGATCCTTAAGGTTAATGATAACCACTGTACGGAATATTATATTCATAAAGTTGCAGTAAATATTCAAAGAACTAAGCCTACACTTGAATGGAGAAAGGGGATATTGCCAGTAGGAATGGCTGTAAGTTTGTGGTACAGACAATAGGCAAGAGGGGGTCTGGAATTTACTGGTGAAAACTAGCATAGCAGTCGAGGAGAGGGAAAGTTAATAGACTGGCATGGGGTCAAAAATGTAGTTTAGAATGCAGATAAGAGAGTGCCTTCCCTATCACAGATTGATATCTGCGTGTAGGCAAAGAGAAAGGGATAGGGGAGTCTTAAGTAAAATACCTACTCTGGTAGAGTTTTTTTTAAGTGAATCTAGAACAGAAAGTGCTGTTAAAATTGGATAATTACTAGGACATGTAAAACAGTGCATGATAACTAACAATCAAAGGAAGGTATTTAAGATAGGGAAGAGAAACTGGAAATGCAATTTACATGGGAGCAATAAAAGGGTATATGTATGGCTCCTAAGTATGAAGCAAAGGCCATTAGGTTTAGGATTTTTGCTTGGAAATGTTTGCATAGGTATTTTTTATACCCCAAGCAGACTTCAAAGAAATGTTCCTCCGGTAGATGGTAAGTGTTGAAGGTGTTTTGGGGAAGGAAAAGGTAACTGGAAATATGTTTTTTTTGGAGTATAGTGACTTAGTAGATTTTTAAAAAAAAATATTTTGAGTACTCTTGACAGAAATGTTGGGGAAATAAATTACTTTAACTATAAAAATTACTCTCTTGAGCTGGGACACAGGATCTGAATTGCCTAGATATATTAAGGCCTTAAGTTTAATCTTGTTGGCTTCCAAAAAAGCAATCACTAGAAAATAGAAATCTAAATCAACAGTATTTGAAATATTGAATATTGTAAAAGGTATAAAAGAACTGGAAGAGGGATCTTTAAAAAAGGAAGTAGCAAATTTCATAGATATGATTGGAATTTGTTGGTGGAGAGAGATTTAGGAGAAGGCAGGAACTGAGTGATTAATGTAATTTTGGACTGAAAGACAGTTATAATGAAAAAAATGCATGTAATGTATAATGTATGCACATGGAAAAATATTAATATGGTTTGTATTCTTTTCTATTATATGCATGAGACAGTTATAATGAAAAAAATGCATGTAATGTATAATGTATGCACATGGAAAAATATTAATATGGTTTGTTTTCTTTTCTACTAATGTATGCGTGCCTATATTTTAAGTGATATTGGGTGGCACAGTGGTGCAGCGGTTAACGTTGTCTCCTCACAGGAAGAAGTTCTCTGGTTCGATTCTCGGTGGGGTGCCTTGTGTGTGGAGTTTGCATGTTCTCCCTGGGTTCACATGGGTTTCCTCTGGATACCATGGTTTCCTCCAACAATCTAAAGCCATGAGCCTGGAGCATTTCTCCCTGGGCCTCCGCTGAAAATAGGCTGTGTCGTAGTTGGACTTTTCCCAGTCAACAAATGTTAAATAAAATGTTTTAGTGAAGTTGTTAAAATTTTATGGGTAATACCGTTGTACTTGAGTTTAGTGACGTCATTGTAGAATTGTAGGAGAGTTGTAAGTCTGAAGTCCTTGAATTTTGTGATGCTTGTTTGAGGATTTGGAGATTTGAATCAAGGAGGAGTTTGTGGTCATACTTTCAAGTGAGGGTGATCCCTTCCTCTGGGAGATGGTATAGATGCTAAGTTTATGACCAGGTTCATGGATAAGTACTAGACAAGTAGTCTGCAGACCATTACAAGCCTAGAAAAACAGTCTATTCAGTAGTTCCTTCAAGCTTCATGGAGGGGGAAGCATGATAGACAGGAGAGAATTTAAGCCCATCTATACATTTATGTAGGTTTACTTTGAAGGTGGTAAGGGTGCTACTCTTCTTAACATGGACTTAAAGTATGTTGCAGAGGTGAAGGATACACTGGGATATGGATCGTCACGCCAACACATTTTATCTGTTCTGTTATCTAGTAAGTTCCTTAAAAGTCTGCTCCAGGGAGTGTTTGTTTATAAAGTCTTAAGAATTTTTGTGCATGTCCTGTGTTGGTGGTATTGGTCCCCAGTTAATCAGTGGGTGAGTAAAGCTGCCCAGGATAACAGTATTTTTACTTATGGGAAGTTCATCAACATTATTAAGGAATACGTGATTTTCTGCTGAAGACATGGAGTTGATTCATTAGCATGGTGTGATCTGATAGATTCATATCACTCTAAGATCAGCTAAACTCTGCTTGAGGATCTCTAGGAATCTATCTCAGGGTAGGTTGCTGTCTAGCAAATATGCACAGCCATAGTTTCCATTGGTTCTAAACAAGTGGCAAGTACAAAACCCAGGTATTGAGGGAGTGCTCTCTACCCACTTAATTAAGCCAGGTTTCTGTAACAACAGATAAATGGATGTATGCAAAATACAAGAGAGTGTCAAAGTTTGTCCGTTTGTTGGTTAGACTTTCACATTGAGCCACCTTGATATAGTCCAGTGGTTGATTTGATTTGGAAGTTTGGCAATGAGATTTGCAGGTCCATCTGTTAGATGTTGCCTAAAAAAGGTGGAGAGCCATTCAGAGCTTTCACAAGTATGGAGACGCCTTAGACTAAGAGGTGCAAACCATCCTTGGTGAAGCAAGTAGAGTGGTAAAGCATCTCATCTCATGCTGACACACACACAGGATTCCCTGAGAATAACACTAGGTGTTTAGCCATTTGTTAAAGCCAATCACCTTTTTCTTTATACCACTGCATCATTTTTGGTGGTGGAAGGACTTCACTCAATATTAGGGTCTTTCCCAGATTTGTGACATGCATGGAGAACTTTGTCATGTCCCCCTCCATATCACTCAGGATTCTGCAGAGCCCAGGTGCTTACTATATCTGCAGTCATTAATGGTTATTATGTGGCACGGGATATGTGCTGCTGCTTCTGAGGGGTGGACATTATTGGCTGGAGTTCTAGCTGCTTTCTTAGTGGCTCTTTCACTTTATCTTTTCAGCTTAACAGCTCTTGTAACCATGTACCCAGCATATTTTCCCCAAGGCTTCAGGAATTCTGAGATAATATAGTATGTGTGTTCAGATGAGTTTTTCTGGCATTTTCAAGCTTAAACAGCATAGAAAAAACAGAAAAGTGTTTGTTTTATTTTCTGGTTGGCAAACAGCTTTCCCCTGCTAAGTCCTTTTCTAGTGAAAAAGCCACAATCTGTGCCCTTAGTTACTTCTCACCATTCTGGGAAGTTCCACCCCTGTTTTCATTCCCTAAAGCTGACTGCTTGGTTTCTCTAGTTCCAGTAATATCTGATCCTGGATTTTATCAGAGAGTAGTATTTTTTATGAGACAGAGTAGTTGCCATTATCTCACCCTTGCTGAGCCATTCTATTAAAAAGACTTGCCAAGAAAAGGGACCTTTTGTGGGTGGGAGGAGCTCATCCAGCAAAAACAGAGACCCCTTCTCAGTCTGTATGCTTTTCTCTTGTTGTAGTTGTCCAACATCTTTGACTGTGACCTGTATTAATGTTTATTTGGATGTGATTTCCAAGTTTATTTTGGTTTAGGCTTCTTTTCTCTTGCCCCTCATTAAGGTCTGTAAAACCTCCTTGCATTGTACCTTTCACGTTATCCCTTATCTTCAAGACCCTTTCAGTCTTTGAGACATTTATTTCATGGTGGAGAAACTCACTTTTCTAATCTTTCAGCAAGCTGGTTCTGACGTTTCTCTCCTAGAAGAACTTTATAGTGGCTCTACAAAGAAGGAATGACATGCAGAACAACCCCGTGCTGTATGCCAAAAGATGTTATTGAATTTAACTTTAGTCAGCCTATTTACCTGTCATATTTTCTTAATATTTTGAGGTGGATATTTTCTCTGGTGTGGCTCATGGTGTAAAGGGATAAAGCCCTGACTGTGACCCAGACAACTAGAGTTCATATAGGAGCTTGAGTGCTCAAAGAGCTAGGCGGATCTCTGTTATTCTGGAGGAGAGATTGGAGGTTCTTGAATTTATGCTCCAGTGCATGTGAAGATTTGCATGAAAGACGTTGAATGGTGGTGCATAGGCTTGAAATTCCAAGCTGGTGATCATAGTTGTCAAGGGTGTGGGTATATGCACGTGTCAGGGTGAGGACTTTGGATTCTCTGCTATGATGTGATGTGTACTTCACCACCATGGGTGGGATGAGGGTGGGGAAAAACACCTCCATTGCCTAGGCTAGAATGATGTGGACTGCTGATTTTAGGTTTTTCTACCTGTGGTGGCTAAAAGTGCAGGTTTCCCTTTGAGGTCCTGGCCTTGGGGGATAAGTCCAACTCAGATTAAACATGGTATGAAACAAGATGAAGAAAAAAATAGAAGAAAATTTATATAAAGTTATTGAGCATAATGGGGAAACAATTTTATACGTGCATACAGTGTGGAAGAAGTAAAGACATATAGATTGATAAACTGTGTAGATTCTAAAATTTATTCTCAAACACAACAACGGATTAGAGATATATTTACAATGTCTTATGCAAAATGGTTTGACTTCACAAAGGGGGGTAATAATTTGTCCTAGTGACATCCAGGTAACCGTGGATACGGAACTCAAATTAGATTATGAAGAACTACAGAAACTGGATCCAAACAATGCACAGGGAGGAGACAGAATTAATAATAATTACCCGAAAATACTTCAGCAAGAACTTAGTGTCATTATATTTGTTGTTTACTAGGTCATATAACTATAGGGAGATTACTCAATATTGGAGACATGCACCTGTTAAACCTGTCTTTAAGGGAAAGGGGGATAGGACAAACCCAGAGTCATAAAGACCCTTAAGTTTACTTTCATTCTGTAGAAAAATAATGTAGAAGGTACTACTGGATAAGTTATTGTCAGAATTGGAAAAGCTGAGACTTAAACCGTATGTCAACATGCATATGTTGGAAGTAGTTGCATTACCACCTGTAACGTGATGTTCTTTAACAATATAACAGCTATGAATGAAAATGTGCTGTGATGTAATTTATATAGATTTAACTTTAGCATTTGACTGGGTTGTACACAAAACACTGATCAGTAAATTAGAACAACTAGGTATTGTTGTAATCTTGACAAGGTGGATAGTTGCATGGCTTACAAATAGGACATGGCCAAGTGTGATGCAGCACTGTGAAATTCAAAGCAACAGGTGGTGTGTCCCACAGGGCTCTGTCCTAGGCCCATACTTGTTTAGATTGTATCTTTCCAATGCATCATTTTCTTCTGAGGTCTTTTACAGTCTGTATGCAGCCGATTTTTAAATTGGTTAAACTGATTACACGTGTTACATATAGTGCATGTCTGCAAAAGATCTTGACTAAATTGACCATTTGGGCATAGGTCAGTGATAGCGAATCATTTGCGTTCAGTGCGTCAAAAATTCGGAAAATGCCTAACTTGATTCTGCTTGCGTGTCACCCCCCCCCCCCCCAACAAGAAAAAATAAATTAAATAAATAAAAATAAAACAGCATGGCTCTCAATACAGCAGGGGTCAATCTCAACATAATCGGGGATAAATCTAGAAATAAGAGACATGGACAGTTTTAAACTACTAGCACTATTTATCAGACACTGACAGAAGAAAATGTGAGTTAATATATATTTTCTGAAATAAAATTAGTCTATAAATCTAATTATTGTCATTAAGTGTAAAAAGTTGCCAGTTTTAGCAGGGTTAAGAGGGACAATTGAGAGGAATGTAAAAGAGCACACTCCTAGAAGTGCAACTATGAAGAGAAAACAATGTCGGTACTGCCCTTTGCGGACTCTGTCGAGAAAGTATACTGAAATAGTCTTTGAGGTTAATAACTTCCTTACCTCTGCATCAATGTTGTTGAACTGGCTCCTGGCACAAAATAATTCAGTGCACTTCACACGAGCAACAAATGCAAAAGTAGTTTCTTTGGTAACCCTGGTGTTAGTGAACACTGGTGTGTCACCCAAAGTGTTGTGGCATGTCAACTTTGACACACGTCATAGGTTCGCCATCACTGGCATAGGAGGAAAATAATATGCGGATTAATATATCCAAAACTAAGCATATGAGATTTGTGAGACTTGCATTGAAAGGTGAATATTTAATACAGCACACAGTGATTGAAACTGTAGATTCATTTAAGGGACCTACAGTGGATATAAAAAGTTTACACACCCGTGTTAAAATGCCAGGATTTTGTGGTATAAAAAAAATGAGACTACAATAAATCATTTCAAAACTTTTCCTACCTTTAATGTGACCTATAATGTGTACAGTTCAATTGAAAAACAAATCTGTTAGTGGAAAAAAAATAAAAAATGTACAAATAAGCTGGTTGCATAAGTGTGTGCACCCTTAAACTAATAGTTTGTTGAAGCACCTTTTGATTTAATTAAAGCATTCAGTCTACTTGGGTAAGAGTCTATCAGCATGGCACATCTTGACTTATAGGTTCATAAGTTGGTACTAGGCTATCGGCCCTAGGGCCTATACAAGCCTAGCCATAACAATTCCCTGGATATTTTTCCCACAGTATTTACTTCCCTGGACCCCTGTCTAGCAGGGCGACTGACTTGATCCCCGGGGTGAATTTCCTTTCTCCCATCCAGTCATCAAGGTTCCGTTTGAAGAGGGCCAAGAAGGCGCTGTGCTTGACATGTATGGTCAGTCTATTCCAGAGTCTGGGGAGTCTCTGGGTCAGGAACCTATCCCTCCAGCATGTTTTGTTCATTGTGATAACAAGGTTTAGATCCCTGGAGCGTGTGGCTCTGAGGGATTGGGATTTCTTTAAGTGGAGCATGCCCAACAGCACTTTTCCTTGCAAAAGCACTCCAAATCTGTCAGATTGAGAGGGCATATCTTGTGCACAGCCCTCTTCAGGTCACCCCACAAATTTTCTTTTGGATTTAGGTCTGGGCTCTGGCTGAGCCATTCCAAAACTTTATTTTTTTTTTTGGTGAAGCTATTCTTTTGTTGATTTGGATGTATGCTTGGGGTCATTGTCGTGTTGAAAGGTGAAATTCCTCTTCATCTTCGCTTTCTATCAGATGTCTGAAGGCTTTGGGCCAAAAGTGAATGGTATTTGGAACTGTTCACAATTCCCTCCACCTTGACTAAAGCCCCAGTTCCAGCTGAAGAAAAGCAACCCCAAAGCATGATACTGCCACCACCATGCTTCACCATGGGGATGGTGTTTTTTTGGTGATGCAAAGTGTTGTTTTTGCGCCAAATGTATCTTTTGGAATTATGGCCAAAAAGTTCAACCTTGGTCTCATCAGACCATAACACATTTTCCCACATGCTTTTGGGAGACTTGATGTATTGTTTTGCAAATTTTAGCCGGGCCTGGATGTTTTTCTTTGTAAGAAAAGGCTTCTGTCTTACAACCCTACCCCATAGTCCAGACATATGGAGAATACGGGAGATTGTTGTCACATGTAGTACACAACCAGTACTTGCCAGAAATTCTTGCAGCTCCTTCAGTGTTGCTGTATGTCTCTTGGCAGCCTCCCTGACCAGTTTTCATCTCGTCTTTTCATCAATTTTGGAGGGATGTCCAGTTCTTTGCAACGTCACCATTGTCCCATATCTTCTCCAATTTGTAATGATTGTCTTCACTGTGTTCCATGGTATATCCAGTGCTGTGGAAATTTTTTGTACCCTTCTCCTGACTGAAAACCTTTCGATAATGAGATCCCTTTGATGCTTTGTAAATGCGAACAATGACTTTTGCTGTAGCAGGCAACTGAGTAAATGTCAGGAAAATCCTACTAGGACTGCTGAACTTTATTTAGGGTTAATAGAGTCTCTTTAATTGATGGCAGGTGTGTACCCAAGAAGACTGAATGCTGTAATTTAAATTAAAAGGTGCTTCAACAAAGTATTAGTTTAATGGTGTGCACACTTCTGCAACCAGGTTACTGTACTTTTTTTATTTTTTATATTTTTCTCCTAACAGATTTGTTTGCTTTTCAATTGAATTGTACATGTTATAAGTCACATTAAAGGTGGGAAAAGTTTTGAAATTATTTGTTGTGGTCTCATTTTTTTATATCACAAAAACATGGCATTTTAACAGGGGTGTGTACACTTTTTATATCTACTGTAGGTATATGAATAGATCCAGCTCCGAGTTCTTCTAATCATATCAACCCGTTGGTTAATGATAGCTATAGAACCATAGGTTGTATAAAAAAAATGATAAAGTCTAGGAAATCAGAAATGATGAAGTCATAGTTTGTTAGTTACATTAGACCCAAACTTGAGTATGGAATTACAATATGTAAACCTTATAGATTGTAAGTGTAAGTTATAAGAAAACAAGCACTAGTAAACTGGAAAGAATGTTTGTGTCTTTCGGCTTTTTCCCGGTTAGGGGTCGCCACAGCGGAACTCCGGTCCGCTAATGATTGGCAGTAGATTTTTACGTACTGGCTTGCCGGGCCTAACGTACAACCTTCAACGAAGGAACACCCATTCACGCATGTCGCTACGCAGAAGACGCTCTAACTGAGAATCGAACGGGCAACGTCTAACTGTGAGGCGACAACGCTACCGCAGCACCACCACCGCAGTTCGAGTAAACTGGAAAGAATACAGTGGAAATATACCAAGGGAATCCATGGATGTGAAAATGTAAGTTATTATGACAGACTAAAACATCTGAACTTGTACAGTGTCTTATGTACGTGTTCAAGAGGAGATCTTATTCAGGTATATAGGACATTTACAGACAACTACCTCGGGGAGTATTTGGGATTATCAAAAAGTAGTCATCAGACAACCTATTAGAAGATTCTGTAGGAATGAGAAGTGTACTAATTGTTTTTCTGAGAGAACAGCTGGTGCATGGAATAAACTGCCATATTACATTAAGGCAAGCACTAGATTAGATATTTTTAAGAACAGCCTGGGCACATATGGGAACAACTGTTTTGGTATATTGGCAGGCTAGAAGGGCATTAATGCCTGTGCTTGAAATATTTTTATGTATGTATGTAACTCGCTGGCCTTGGTTATGGCCAGATTAGAAAGATAGCGTTCTTGAAGGCCATGATACGAGGGAGAGAATATCTGTGGTTGCTAGCAGAGGAAGTCAAACCAAAATCCCTTGTTGCTGCCTGTGTGACTGCTCCTGTCCCCAAACAGTTTTTACTGGGAGTATGGGTTAAATTCCCAGATGTGCAAAGAAGTGGTCATGTCTGATTAAGAGAGACTTTGTGGTTGGCAAACAATTTCGGTGGGGGGAGGGGACAAATACCACATACAGCTGAATCTTCCCCATTGTATGTTTTGTCTACAGACAGCTCAAATTTTATTTGGACTGACGTTAGTCTTTCCACAAGGCTGACCAGTTGTTTTGTATCCCTTACCATACCATTTCTTAATGTACTTGAAGATATTCTTATTTTGGTCTGTTAATTGTGCTGAATTTTGACATGGTAAATGTGGAGAACCCTTGCCTCAGCTCAGAGTTTTTTTCTACTAAAGGTTTGGTTGCTTCTTCTGCTTTTTTTCCCATGGTACCACTGTTGATGACAGTTGTGCCAGTTCTTCCTTAAACATTTTTGTGACACTTTTGGGGCTGTTGTCATCTGTGCCATGTTTCCATGATGGCATATACCCAGCAGAATTGGCTAGGACCTCTGTTCTAGAAATTGCTAAAATGGACCTCTTATCAGATGCGTATATTTTTTGTTTTTTTATGGCAGTTATAACTCTTCAAGAAGAAAGACAGTTGTTGACCCACTCCATTATATCCCAACTGCAGTTGTTGACCCACTCCATTATATCCCAACTGCAGTATGTGTTGTCTGGAGTCTCTTCTCTGCTGTCTTCCTCTTTTCTTTTTCTCTCAACTTATCACTGTTACATGAACTGTAACATGCAGTATGGGGAAAGAGATGATTCCAGGCATCCTAGAAGTGTTTTTTTAGCTACTGAGTGCTCCTAAATCCAAGATGTTAGCAGAGGTGGAAAGAACTCTTTAAAAATTTGTTATTGGGTTAAGTACATAACTTTAGTGTATTGGTATGCTGGACGGTGGGATCAGGTGGATGGATGCATAGAAGGTACTGATGGATGTTTGTTATATTTAACAGATGAAGTATTTATTACATGTAAAACCTATATGTTGTGTGATATCACGGATACTTTGTAAGGGGATAATAAACTGGAATTTTTTTTTGCACTTTTAGACTGATTGGTTTGACTTTGTGAATCTTGTGTGTTTTATATTGTATGATTTCAGTTAAAATACACTAGTAACATTTCTCAATGACCAGCATAGAGAAAATTAGAGAGAGCGAAATAAAAGAGAGCTAGTTTTATTGCCTATTGTAAAATACATTTGTCAGCAATAGTCCTGCAGACTGTACTGCTGACAACCACACACAAAGAACATTCTCACTGTACTGCTACAGAGTTGAGCAGTAATCACTGCACCTCACATGTAACCCACTGCCTCTTAGTACTACGTTGCCAACACATTTTCTTTGCTAGTATTATTGTGTGTGCACAGACACACAAACATACAAAATGATTTTCTGGAATGTTTAATGGTACTGATTGTGTCATTATCCCGTTGTGCATTTACAGTAACATGCTGCCTTTAGATAGTTAAGTCCTGTGTACCCAGTACACAAATTACTGTATACTCTTAAAGTGAACCCAGCTGTACTTTCAACTTGTGTAGCTATTGCTGAGCAATCGGTCTTCAAATGGCAGATGACAACTGTTTATTAATTTTATATAATTACTTTTTATAAATTAATAAATAACCAGTCATGAACTTTTGAAACTGAATAATGAGACATTTCAGGACATATGACATAAAAATAAATAAAATACAAATCTAGAACTCTCTACCTAAAGTCGAAGTTCAAAAATACACATTTTCCAAATACGCTGTAACTGTAGTAAGCTGTTTGTTACAACTTTAATGTCAGAGCTTCCGCAGCCCCCCTGTAGTGCCATCACTGCCCATGAAAAGAGGCCACTAGCCTAGTGGGACTAATGCAGTTAAAAGGATAAATTAATAAAAAATTTAAAAAAATGTTGTATCTTTCGGCTTTTCCCAGTTAAAAAAAAATGCAGTTTGAAAATTAAGTATACAAACTATGATGCAGTCTTCCACAGGAAAATATAAAATAAGAGTTTAGAACAGGAGCATGCCATTAAATGTACTTCCTCTATCAGCTAATTGGTCCTAGTTCTGCCAGTATTTGAAAATAACTTGTCTGTTTACCTCTGATTTTTAAGACCATTTAGGAGTTGCAAATGTGTCATAGACAGAATTCTAGGCACAAGCTCCCTGCATCAAGGCAGCAGGCTGTGCTCTCATTTGCAGTTCATAAATAGGTTCACTCCTTCTGGTCCTTGAAGTCCACTGAACAAATCAAGAGAAAATCAAAGACTTGACTGAACTGTACTACTGCATTGGAATTCTAGGTAAGAGTGGAATCTCCTGGGAAAAAGTTCAGATTGGTGTCTTGGAGTGAAGCTACTCTGGGAAATATTGAATTGGGATTCTCCTTTCAAATACCCCCAAATACCACCATACTGATTTTGGTAAAGGAACCTAGGTCAAACGTTTTAATCCAGTTAACATCCTCCTAAGCAAAGTTGCTTAGATGACCATTGAGCTACTCTCCAGTTATGGTAATTTAGTTTTTTATTGGAATTAACAATCTAAGGAGTTCTAATCTTGATGAATATGTGTGATTGTGGGAAACCGTTTCACTCCTTAAAACCCAGTTGTATGTTTTATTGAAAGCAAAGCAACTTTTTTCTTGAAATTACGAAACTTTATTTACAGAAATAACAATAAAACCACATTTGTTCTAGCCATTTGTACGAACCAAGACATAGTGTATCTGTACAGAACCCAAACAAAAATGCTAAAAAAGAAAAAAGTAAAATCTCAACTACAGTGCAACTGTTTGTATAAATGTGTAGTTTTCCTTTGTTTACAAATTGCAATGCTACTAGGGCAGAGTTAACAATAGGTATACAGTACAAAGTAGTTTTCCTGCTAAGACTACATAAATTAGTACCCCAACGCACAAAAAGGTAAATGCTATAAACAAAAATCACACCCAAGCATTGTAAGTAGCAACAGCCTTTCATAATAATTGGTCATAAAAACTCTGGCTTCAGTTGTCTTAATCATTTTCTTATAGTATCCATTTATTTAATCTTTAGTCTTGGCTCTTGGGGAACTTGTCACTAATCAAGGAAGTATAGCCATCATTTTTCTGTACCCCTCCACCAAAAAATGCCAGCGTGGTTAAATTTAATAGTGACCTAGCATGACTTCTGTTGCACGTCATATCCTTATAGAACCAAGTTAAAAAAAACTACATCACCAGAATATGTGGCACCATTCTCTAATTTCCATTCCCCTGACACATTCAGCAATATAAAGAATTGGGAAAATCCTGGCTAAATGTTATCATGCCATTGGGAAAAAATGAATAAACTTTGCCATCCAAAAAATTCTAAAATTTCCAGAGTTTGTGGTGTATTTAGGGGCAAGAATAATCAAAGGCCAAAATCTGGAAACTATTGTTTTTAAACCATTTTCCTAAAAAATTCTAAACTACTCTGTACAAGAAGAGTGTAATTCCACTATTAGTTTGTATATTGTACTTGGAGTACCATTGTTACTAAATTCTACAGATGTACTGCTAATAATCTAAGAAATCAACTGTAAATAGTCGCATAGTTTTTTTGCTCTACATTTTTCATTTACCGAAAACCAACATATTCAAATAGCATTTTACATTTCAGTAGTTCACATCCGTTTAAACAAAAGGAAGCCGTAGTAAAAGGTCAATATGTAAGGGCTGCACGGATGGTATCTGAATTTGAAAGTTTTTTGGATGAGTGTGACCATCTTAAAGACATGTTCCAGAAGAGGGGATACCCTAATTCACTAATAAATGATGTGATGTTAGAAGTGGTAATTAAAAGAGAGAGGGGACACTTTAAGCCTTTATTATACCAAAAACAAGTAGAAATAAGAGGGAATTATAGGGAGGTTGTTAATAACATTGTAATGCAACCCCAGGTTCAAGAAATCTGTCAAAATCTTGAGATATCTGAGGAGAGGAAATTTAACAGTGCATTCATTACAATTTTTAACAAAAGCAGTAAGAGTGTAGCTGACATTTTGTTTAAAAATTGGGTGGTATTAACTAATAGAGACAACAGGAATATAGTGGGTGAATCTCCTACCATCGTATATAAAAAGGTTGTTGTTCCTTCGGCTTTTCCCGGTTAGGGGTCACCACAGCAGAACTCTGGCCCACTAATGATTGGCAGTAGATTTTCACTGTGCCGAGATGCCAGCTCGACACTCAACCTTCAACGAAGGCACACCCATTCACGCATGTCTTTCGAATGCCACTTGACCACGGGGAGGACATGCAGACTCCACACAGAAGACGCTCCTGCCGAGAATCGAACGGGACAACCTCTTGCTGTGAGGCGAAAACACTACCGCTGCACCACCATATATAAAAAGGGTAGAACTATGAAAAACTTTTTAGAATATACACAAGTCAACCCACAAAATGGATACATGAAAAAATGTGGTGCATGTAACTATTGTTATATTCATGAGGGTGGTTCACTTAACATTAACAATACCATAGTAAAAATTACCAGTAGATGTACATGCATGACAGAGAAAGTGGTATATTGCGCAGTTTGTACAAAATGTCCATGTTTTTATATAGGGAAAACGGAGCGGAAACTAAAAAGCAGAATTTATGAACATGTAAGAGATATAAGGAACAAAAAGGAAACAAATGCCTTAGCTAGGCATAATATGGATTACCCTGACCATAGTTTTAAATTTGGAATATTGGAGGTAATCACACCAAATATAAGGGGTGGACCGTGGGCATTAATACTAGAAAAGCAAGAAGCCCTATGGCAACTAAGGATGAACTCCCTACAATGGCCAGGACTGAATGACAGTTTTCACTTGCATGTATTTTAAAACTAAAAGCTCTGGAAAGATGAATTTTACATAGAAGTGGTTTTATACGGTTTATATTAACATTAAATAGTATGTTTTAGTCATTGTATTGTATTTATGTATGAGACAGAGTATGTTTATTCATGTATTTATTACTTTAATAAGATATATCCTATTAGATATGTAAATAAGGGGGCGTGTTTTTAGGGTTGATTATATGCCATTCAAGTATTTAAATGAAGTGTATCCTACTAACTAAATCACTTTGAAGAAGTTCCTGACTGAGCAGGGACGAAAGCTTGTGGAATAAATCTTTGTGCTTGAAATCTACTTGATGACATTTATAGGTTCATAGGTTCATAGGTTTATACTAGGCTATCTGCCCTAAGGCATTTATAAGCCTAGCCCAAATTATTGTGGCTTACGCCACCCCTTATATGAAAAAATACTGTGCCCATTAGTTTGTTGTGCCTCTGTCCAGCAGTGACCCAGAGATGATTCCCGGGGTAAACCTACGATCTCCCATCCACAGGTCTAGATTTCTCTTGAACAGAGTCAGCGAGGTGCTCTGCCTCACATGGACCGGGATTTTATTCCACAGCATAGGGAGTCTCTGAGTGATAAATCTATCCCTCCAGCACGTCCTATTTATATCCGTGCTAAGGTTTAAGTCGCTTGCTCTAGTGGTTTTGGTGGATTTGGATTTTTGAGGTGGAGCATGTCCATTAATTCCGGGTTGGACATGGCCTTGTATGTCAGGCACATGTCACCTCTGAGCAGACGGTATGCGACTGAATAGAGCTGGAGTTTCTTCAATCTGGCAGCATATGACAGATTTTGGAGTCCCTTTATCCTTTTGGTGAGGAACTTTTGGGGTCTCTCCAATTGCTGCAGATGTCGGGTGAGATACATCCCGAATGGGGCATTGTACTCGATCATTGGTCTGATAAGTGAAGAGTACAGGGAACAATGACCTCACTAGATCTGGATGTGAATCCCTTCATGATCAGGTGGGCAATGTAGAAGGTCTTTCTAACCACTTTAGCAATGTGAGTGTCAAAGAAAGGCCACTGTCAACCTGGGTCCCCAGGTCCCTGATAACCTCTTCTGTGCTTAGTGGATTGCCACCTATATGGTAGCTTGGGGTTACCTTGTTTTTCCCGAAGGGTATGACTATACATTTTTGGCGTTTAACTTCAGGCCATGGCTCTGGCACCAGCTATCTGTTTCCGTGAGTCCCTTCTGAAGGATATCAGTGTCCGATGCACTTTCCACTATGGCGCCCAGTTTGCAGTCATCTGCAAACTTTGTCAGCCAAAGTCCTCCCATGTTGGCCTGTACTTCTGAGAAGTAGATGCCAAACAATAGGGGGCCAAGGACAGAGCCCTGTGGGACACCACTTGTGACCGGCTTGGAGTCTGACACAGCGCCAGCAACTCTAACCCTGTGGGTTCTGTCCTTAAGCCAGTTTGCAACCCATCTTGTGACATATGGGTTTACATTTAAGCTGGTAAGTTTTTCTACAATACCCGAGTGGGGTATTGTGTCGAAAGCCTTTGCAAGGTCAAGGTAGGCTGTATGGACTGCCTTTCCCTCATCAATGGCCTTGGTGACTATTTCGAAGTCGACCAAGTTCAAAAGGCATGATCTTCCCTTGACAAAGCCAAACTGGGTCGGGTCCAATGTCTGCAAGTCCCCTATATCTTTGTTTATGAGCTCCATTATGATCCTCTCCATAGCTTTGCAGACTAGACTTGTTAAGCTTATGGGCGGTAATTACCAGGGTCCGTGAGGCGCCACCTTTGTGGAGTGGGACCACAGTTGCCGTCGCCACTCCTTGGGCACGTATCCTGTGGTAAGGCTGAGATTAAACAGCTGCCTTATGTGCGGGTTTAATTCCTCATTTAGCTCGTGTAGCACACAGCCGGGGACACCATCCGGTCCCATTGATGCTGTGTTTTTAGCTTTAGAGAGAGCAGCTTTCACCTGCGCATTTGAGATGTCCGGGAGGCTACACTCGGCTGGGATAGTTATCTCTCCTTTAGGGGAGAGGGGTGAAGTTTGCACTGAACCTGTCTGCCAGTATGTTGGCAATGTCTGTGGGTTCAGTGATTTTTGTATCATTTTGGACTAATTCTGAGCATATCTGTGAGTTTCCACCCAGGTTCCTAACATAGCTGAAAAAGGCCTTATGATTGTCCTTTGAATCCATGGCAATTTTTCTCTCAAAATTGGCCTTAGTTGATTTTATGAGTGCTCGTAATTTTTTACTAATAAATTTTTTACCTGCATCAGCTGCTCTCCAGCTCTGTGCGCGCTGTTTTTTCTCATTAGTTTATATTTTGGGGTGAGGGGGTTTCACATTGACCATAATAAAATTGTTTTCCATTAGCTTACTAAAATGTAACTTAGTGTGAAACCTGGTTGCCTGACCCTACATGTGGCTTGTTTTGAAGCATGACTAATTGCAGCATCAGAATGTTTGCACTGACTGTTAATCACAAATTGGCACAGATGTAATATGCATCACTCAGCAGTGCTGAGCCCTGAAATAAAACGGCATTTGGGAAGTTAACTGCTAGAGAAGAGTAGCATGGACGCCTAAGTTTGAGAGATTGTTATGCATGAGTGCCACCTGCTGGCAGACTGACATGTTGCTTGTTGATGCATGCAGTTCAGCATGAAAAAAATATCATCACAAAGGCTTTCTTTTATCTACCAGTCCTCTAGCACTAGCCATGGAATGTAGCAGAAATGTATTCTTTCTTCCTGAAAGACTGGATAGGTATTTCTGTTGCATGGTGCTTCAGTACATAGAAAAGTGGCACATATATTTACCTGAACTGATGCAGATAGTTGCATTTTCCAGAATTTTAATGTTTTCCATCATTTGGATCACATAATGATACTCTTAACTATAGATATTTTTCTACTTAAGGTTATGAAATTGGTTCACACAGCTCTTGAGAGTGAAGACCTCCCAAACTGTATTAATGCAGTTGAAATGCTGAAAACCAAGCCATCACAGTTTCTTCATTCTGAATGGTACATGTCAAGACACCTAATGATCTTAAATGGTGATACTTCATTGATAGAGGTGAGCACGCCAGTTCTTTTGATATAGATGAATAAAGCACGGACTACAACCCAAGTGATTTGAGTTTGAGTAGTCACTCTGGCATGTGTTGGAGCTAACGTGGGAGAAAGAGGGCTAATGAAACTTGCCTGCTCACCTGTCTTGGAGGGATGCTTGGGTACACCCTCCTTACCTATATATAGTCATACTTAAAATTAATTCAGACATGGGCAGTAATGCCTTTCTAGTCTGCCAGTATGCCAAACCAGTAATCCCATTAATAAGTGTTCCAAGTTGTTAAAATATCTAAACTATTGCTTGCTTTAATATGATTTTGAGAACCATATAGCACCGCTATCAAGCCTATATAATTTCCTGTACAGGTTATGCAGTGCTTCTATACTGTTTTTGATAACACCAAGCATTCCCAGAGGTAGCTGTCTTTAAATGCCCTTTTCAAAAAATTGTGTGAGATCTTGAATATTTGTGTGAGACACAAGTTCAGGTATTTTAACTTATTACTATTGCTATTGCTCAAACTCACCTGATTTCTACCCTTCTCTATGCCTCCCCCATATACACAAACCTAACGAAAAGCAATTTAAATAAACTGGCCACTTCTTACAACAACATAGCCAGAGTTGCCACAGGAACCCCATTTAGAACCCACCACTGCCAAAATCTAAAACTACTAGGATGGCTGGAAATACAAAATCAGCTACTCTACCAGCAACTCACCTTTATCCACAAGATCTTACACCATCCCACAAAGACACCTATACTCAGTAACCTCCTCAGTTCTTACCAAAACCTTCCAACCCTACGCTCCACAAATAGGTTACAAGTAGCCACCTTAAAATCCAAAAACAAATCAGGGGACTGTCTATTTTCTAACTCTGTTGGTAAAACGTGGAACAAACTCCCAATTGAACTAACTTCTACTACATCCACCCATCTTTTCAAGAAACAAAAAAATTTTCTTACAATCCAAATGCTTTGCACATGCACTAAGCCTGACTGATACTATCTTTCCTTGCCTTTACCCTTTGTCACATCAATTCTCTTACATTTTTTCTTCTGCTCTCTCTTCTAAAAAAATATAAATAATTTGCTCTCCACTACCCATCACTCTTCTGTGTCAATTTCTTCAAAACAATGTTAACTGACTAATGCTTATATTTGTTTATGCTAACTGTTGCTCCAAAATGACTGAAACAAAAATATTCATAGTGTTACCCTATCTGCTTACATCTTATTGTTTGTGGATGTATAGTTATCTATCGACATACTGTTACCCTATTTTGCTACGGCTGCTGAAATAATAACTGTACATGAGTGTATAGTTATCTAATTGATTTTGAATGTACAGTTATCTATGTGTAATTAGTTTTTTAACTGTTTTTATTTTTTCTCGGAGCGTTTCTCCTCGGGCCTCTACTGAAAATGGACATATATCCAGTTAGACAAGCCCGGTCAACAAATGTAAAATAAAATAAAGAAATAAATTTAATCTTTCATAATAACTTAAACTTTCATATCCATGGATCCCCTTGGTATATTTTCCTCTATACTCTTTCCAATTTACTCATGCTTATTTTCTTATCAGGTTTTCACGTTATTGCATTCTGTAGTTCAGGTCTTATGCAACTTGCACTGATTTCATCACTTATGATTTCCTAGACTTAAGTGTTTTTATACAACCTGTGTGTTTAACTGTCATTGCTTGGTTCGATGAATAAGATTTCAAAGCCAGATGCACCCATGTACACAGGTCCTTAAATTAGTCCACAATTTCAATAACTGTGTGCTGTATTAAATATAAATCCTTCAATCTGTATCTTACAAATCTTGTACGATTACTTTTTGATGCATTTATCAACATGTTATTCTCCTGTGCCCAATCAATCAATTTAGTCGAGCTGTTTTGCAGAAATGCCCTGTCTTTAACAGGTGTAATTGGTTTTCTCATTTTCAAATCATCTGCATACATAGTATAGAACAACTCAAATGAACAAAATCGTGAAGATACAACCTCAGCAAGTTTGGACCCAGGACAGTGCCCTGCGGAGCAACCTTTACTGTAATCTAGAATTTCAACTGGCTGTTTGCTATTTCCATATCTATATTTGTAAGTCATGCAGCTGTCCTTATTATCAGGATTGCTTTAGTAACTAGTTCTAATTTGTTGATGAGCATTTTTGTATGACCTTATCAAAGGCTGAAGATAGGCCTATATAAATTGCTTTATAGCACACTTTCATTTATACCCATTATTTTATTATTGGGCATCATGTAACAGGTAATTATAGATCTGTTTTCAAAATATGCATGCTGATATGTGGTTTCAAGTCCCAACCTTTCCATTTCTGACAATTTATCTCAAATAATTTTCTGTTTTTTTTTTTCCTTATGACTGTGGGGAACTATTTCATCTGCAACTGTGTGTATGAACAAGAAGATATGGAAAACTGGCAAGAGTTTTATAGCAGGGCATAAAGAAGCAACTTCTGATAGGTGTAACAAAATAAAAAGTAGGTAATACAAGGTAAAAATAGCAGCAAAATAATTATGAAGCAGATAATGAAGCAGTAAGTACCTGCATTGCACATGTAATTGGGTGTAAAAAAAAAAAACCACTAATATTTAACAGCATACTACGGTCATTGGCATTGGCGATTATGTAGGAAAGTTATAATTAGATAAATGGATTCCTTGTTGCATTAGTTGAGTAGTCCAACTGGTACATCATCCCTTTTCCGGTGAGACCTGTGCTTAAATTATCTTAAGCTGGAATTTATGGAGTTGATATGGCAACTACGCCTCGATGCATGTGTGTACCCAGGATTGAACGACCATGTTTCCCTCGCTCCTGCACTCCTGCATAAAAATTAAAAGCAAACATTTTATGATATTAGGTAGGACGTAAATACACAAGAGACAGGGGTATAAATTTGCATATTACTATACTAAGAAATTAACATACAGGTGTGGTGGGAAGATATATTTATTTAAACATTAAACAGACAAACCTACAATTTTATGCATGTTTTTATGGGTGTTTTTTAACTAAACATTTTTCAGTTAAACATTTTATGTAAAAAAAAAAACAAACAAAAAAAAAACTTTTTTGATCATTTGTGTTAACCAATGGAAATTGGGTGGTCGCTATAAAAGGTGGGATAGGGTGTGCTTTAATCAGATTCTGATGGTTTCCTGTGTTGGATACGAAAGCGCAAAATCTTTTTATGTTGTGAATAAAGCCGTTCATGATTTTATGCACCATCTGGCTTATTTAGACTTATTTTTATCTTCGTAAATGAACTAGCTCCTTTGGGATTGCCTTCATTGGAACAGGGTGCTTCTGGCTGGAGATATTTTTGTGTTTACCAGTTTATTTCTGCAGCAATTCCGTTTTTTGGATTACTTAAATCATCTTAAACAAGTGAGATATATCTACAGTAGTTTTCATGGGGGATCTTCAGGCAGGTCTCAAGAACTGCTAGGGGGCCTTTATCTACAAAACAGTATTCCATTAGATCAAGAAGTCCCCTTATTTCCTTGCAGACAGGAAAAGTTTGAACATTGTGTAATTTCACTGAAGTTAGTTTCTTCAAACTACTACAACTGAATGAGTAACATTGCAAAACACTTTCAGTGAAAAAGAAAAAACAAAATCCTATACACCCACTGGATGTTCCTTTTTTAAGTGCTTTAGTGTTTGTACTCAGATGTGAATGTTTTATTTATTCATTTATTGTATGATTTTAAGTGAAGTGCATAGGTGTAGTATGGGAGTGAGTTTGTTTGCTCTTTCCCCACATTTGTGCAATCATTGACTTTAAATGAAAAAAGTACAAGTAAAACAGGAGGTGGATCGAAGTAAAATGGGAGATGGTGGCTTACCCCAGACAGAAAGTGTTTTTCTTTTTGTGTTTTCATTGTTTAGTCTTTGGTAGTGGTTTAAGTGAAAATAGGTTCAGTGGAGTGAAGTGGAGTATTTAGGAGCACAGAATATAGTTAACTTTTAAGAGGAACTATCATGTCTGTACAGCCCAGACATTGGGGGATTTCTGGCGAGGATCCTTACTGTTAACAAGGGCCATCAATAGGTCAGGTCTCTCTCCAGGTGGTAATTACACTAAATTTGCCAGTTTAACACTGATACACAAATGTGAGGAGGAAAATTAATTTTTGCAAAGGTTCTATATGTCTCAGGGAGATGACCACCAAAAACTTAATTCTAGATTTTGTGCATTTTTTAACCAGGTAAGTCCACTGGACAAAAGTATCCCTTTTCAGGGGCAACCTGGGTGCATTGTTTAGTTATGTAACTTGCTCATAATCACACAGGCAAATGCAGGTGGAAAGAATCAAACCCCGTACTCTAACTATGAGAAGCTGCTCATTAATAGATCATAGTCTTACTCATCTGTGATGACCGACTCTATCTCAAGGAATGTCAAAATAGATATGTAATGAATTGTTGAAAATTGGTGGGCAACTACAGGACTGTCTGCAAATAACACCTTGCAGGGTATTGAGTCCACACTTTCTGACCTTTCATATGCTGTACAGTCTCTAACTGAATGTGATGGCTGAGATAAAACAGTAATTGACTGTTATGGAAACAGTATGGAGAACTACAAGAGAAGTTGCTGGAACTGGAAGATGGCTAAACAAGGGAAATTTTAAGATTTGCAGCCATTTCTGAATTTTTGGAAAGCAGAGACTGTTTGGTATACACAAAAGTAATTGCTGCTTGAATGTTTGAGCTCCCATTGTAAGACGTAACTGACAGGAGATCATCAGGCATGACAGGTAGAAGACAACATTGGCAAATACTGATTAAACTTCTGTACTTTCAGTTAAATGAAATATTGCTTTCAAAACTCTGACATAACAGAAAGCATTGGGGAGGGTATTGTTTGAGTGTTTGTTCTGTGACTACAAGGAAGATAAGGAGAAATCTGTTTATCCCAACTGAGTGCGCATGCAGAGAAAACAGAATTAAATTAAACTTTATCTGTGATGTTCATCGTGCATACAACTGCAGTCATAACAGATGGGTTCTCCTGCCGTCAGGCGGGTCCTCTGTCGGCCGAATTCCAAAGTCTAGGTCCGGCGTCTGTTGTCGTCGCTTCTTCCCTGACGTCAGTGCGACAGGGGTATAAAGGAACCAGCCAACGCCATTTTCTTCAGTCTTTCTTGCCGCGCGGTGCCCAAAGCAGAAGCAGTTCGCAAGTGCCGGTCGGCCAGCTCCTGAAATTACGAAAATTTTGCAACCGAAGTCTTCTTGAAAGCTAAGTACCCCGTTGGGGAAACTTTTCTTGCCTCAGACCGATGTCAGACAAAGTTAATAATTGTATTTCATGTGGGAAGCAAATACCGCATAAGGATTTTCATTCCCTCTGCATTCCTTGCTTAGGCCCAGACCACGAAGTCTCGGTCTGTCGTTTTTGTGCTACATTCAACAAACGCACCATTAAGCGTCGGGCGGAGTTCACCCAGCACTATTTTGGCAAAGAATTTAACTATATTATGTCGTCGGATACTCCGACTCCAGTTTTGTCTAAAAACGCAAAGATAAGGACCGACACACGAGGTCCGCGGCCTCTACCGACACCACGCCAAAGCCGACTACAGGTGGTCCGGTTCTCAGCGAGGCGCCTACGCAGCCCCTGCCTACCGACGACACTTCATTGGCGGTGTCTTCTGTGCCCGAGGTCGCAGGCTCCTCGGCCCACACCCCGACTACAGATACCCAGATACTGAAGCCACTCTTGGGTGTGAAACTCAAAATGTAGACAGGTCTGCCTCCTCTCAAGGTGTCTTCAGACCTTCCTCTTCTTTTTCCATCAAGGCTTTCACTAAGTCTAAAGCAGCCATGCATTCTAAGAGACCAGCTACACAGGCCCCATGCCTAAAAAACAGATGCTTAAAATGGCTGAGGATTTAATTACTCTTATCAGGGGTTCTCAACCCCCGGACAAAAGGCCCAGAGTGGAGGAAGAATCCCCCTCCTCTGACCAGGCCTCCATTATTTCAGAGCACTCGGATGAACAGGAACATTCTTACTCCCCTTTTGAAGATTCTGATGCAGAGGAGTCCCCCCCCCCCCCCGTGAGGATTACTCATTTGGGGAAACCTTGCGTACCTTAAGGGAACACTTCCACTGGGAAGGCCAAGAGTATTCAGATTCCAAGAAAAGGCTTAGGGATTTTCTCTTACTACCTCAGCACAGGCCTCTGGCTATACCTCCTGTCTTAGACATACTAGATGATGTGTATTCGGAGGCCTGCCTTAACCCAGATTCTTTACCTTCAGCCCCAGTCAAGCCTGACAGGTACTACCGGGTTCCTGACTCACACCAATTTTTATACAAAAGCCATGATTCTTTACCTTCAGCCCCAGTCAAGCCTGACAGGTACTACCGGGTTCCTGACTCACACCAATTTTTATACAAAAGCCATGCGGTTGACCCAGAAACTATCTCACAGGGCCCCAAGGGTATTAAGGCCTCCACTGCTAAAAATCCATTACCTTCTGAGAGAGATTCCAGATCTTTAGAAAGGTGGGGAAAAAAGGTATGCACCTTGGCCACCTTAACCATGAGGGCATTAAACTGCCAGTTCCATATGTTAAAGTACCAACAGTTTCTGTTATCACAGTTGAGAAGCAAAATGTCACAACCTGAACAACCAGACTTGAAGGAGTTGCAGGATTTGATGCATAGTGCAGAACAAGTGGGTAAACATACCTTGCAATGTGGTTTTGATGCTCTAGAGGCCTCATGTAGAGCTGCTGTTACAGGATCAGTCATACGTAGACATGCCTGGCTCAAGGAGCAAACCTTACCAGATCATGTCAAAGCTAAATTACTAGATGCCCCTCTACAAAAGGATGTATTATTTGGTGTTAAAGCTGAGAAGGTATTAAAGAAAATGGAAGAAAAGGATAAATCAATACAAACGGTGAAAGATTTTCTACAGGTATAGCCTCCACGTTTCAGTAGAAATTGGCCTTTCAAAAATTGGTCCTTTCCAGCCACGGGCAGACCCCAAAGAGGTAGATACAGGCGCCCGAGGGGCAGAGGGCAATCTCAAGGATCGTTTAGAGGCAGACAATGGCAAGCTCCTACACAAAGAGGTGGTGAGCATAGTTCGTAGCCATTCAGAAAGCAAGCCCAATGACTTTCCCCTTTGCATGCCAAGCAAGGCTCAAATGGCAGCACCCTTAGGCGGAAAACTGGCATTATTTTCAAAAAATTGGCATATTGTCACAAAAGACAAATGGATCCTGGACATTATAAACAGAGGCTACAGATTCCATTTTCACACCCTTCCAAAAATGAGAGGCATGCCAAACCTGCCACACAATCAAAGGGCAGAGGCACAAAGACAAATTTCAGATTTCATGGACATGAAAGCTATTCAAGAGGTACCTACTCAAGAACAAGGTCAAGGTTTTTATTCCAGACTATTCCTGGTACTAAGGAAGGGAAAAGATTGGAGACCTATTTTGGACCTATCCATCCTAAACACATTTTACTGCACCAAAATTCAAGATGCTCACATTACAGCAGCTTCTTCCCATGCTGGGCAAGGAGTCTTGGCTGGTAACATTGGACCTCAAGGAGGCATACCTGCATGTCCCAATCAGACAAAATTGCAGAAGATACCTCAGATTTCTTGCAGGTTCAGCCCATTATCAATTCTCTGCATTGCCCTTTGGCTTATCTACTGTGCGCAGAGTATTCACGAAATGCCTGGCATCAGTAATTGCATACTGCAGACTTCAAGGGATACAAATATACCCATATCTGGACGACTGCCTGATCCAAGCGGACAGCAAGCACATACTTCTGAAACATCTGGCTTTTGTAATAATGTTGTTGAATTCTCTGGGATACACAGTCAACAAAAAGAAATCAAGGCTAATACCCTCTCAGAAAATAATTTTCCTGGGTGCCAACTTGGACACAAACACCCAGATGGCCTACCTCACGCCAGAGAAACAGAGGCAACTAACTCAATACTTCAGAAAACTAGCAAATTTCACCAGGCTGACTGCAAGGAAAATCCTGCAGGCTCTCGGATTCATGGCATCTTGCATCCTACTAATCCCATGTGCAAAGCTGCATATGAGGAAACTTCAATGGTACCTGAAAAACCTATGGTCTCAACACAGCCACAGTTTGGAAGCAATAATACCACTAATTCCATGTCTTCAAAAGGAATTTCTGTGGTGGGCTCAAGCATGCCAAACAAACACAGGTCTCCCATTCTGCAAGCCTCAAGCAAATCAAGTCATCACAACAGACGCCTCGGACTACGCCTGGGGGGCGCACATGACTGATCGGTGCATTCAGGGCAAATGGTCCCAAAAAGAAAAGCACCTTCACATCAATCAAAAGGAAAATGCTAGCAGTAATAAATGCTATTATAGCTTTCAAAGACCTTCTGCATCCAGGTCAACTATTGATAAGGACAGACAACACCACAGTAATGTGGTACATAAACAAACAGGGAGGAACCCATTCATACCCCCTATGCAGGCTGGCCATGTCACTTTGGAACATGGCTCTGGAATTACAAATCGAACTTCAAGCACAGTACTTGCCAGGCAAGGAAAACACGCTGGCAGACAACCTGAGCAGAAATATGACGGATCCACACGAATGGAAGTTGCATCCTCAAGTTTTTACAGAGATAGTACAAGCATGGGGAAGGCCAGACATAGATCTCTTTGCCTCCCACAAAAATCACCAATTGACAAAATTCTGCTCAAGGACTTTTCATCCACAGGCCTGGAGAGTGGACGCTCTCTCTTTCAGTTGGACAACAATGACAGTTTATGCCTTTCTGCCTCTTCCTCTGCTGCCCAATGTTCTTTTAAAAACCAGAGCAGACGGACCAAAGATGATTGTCATTGCTCCAGACTGGCCAAGACAGCACTGGTACCCACTCCTGAGGAGCCTGACGCATTCCCCACCATGGACCCTACCTCTAATGCCTCTTCTTCTGACTCAGCACAGCTTCACAACTCTTCACAGTCAGCTGAAAACACTCAATCTGGCCGCATGGAAGATTCCTTAACATCACAACAGACCCTACTCTCCAAGGAGGTGCAGGATGTCATTTTGGAGGCCAGAAGGCCGTCTACTAGAAAAGCTTACTCCGCAAAATGGAAACGGTTTTGTGCTTGGAATGAGAAAAAGGGCCAGAATCCTGGAAAACTGAATTTACCTCAAATGTTACAGTATTTAGCTGAGCTGCTAAGCAGTGGACTTTCATTTTCCTCCATCAAAATCCATGCCTCAGCCATTTCTGCAGAATACAACACTGATCCACCTTTATTCTCTCACCCCCTCTTAAGGCAGTTCCTCAGAGGGGCTAAGAATATAAAACCCCCAAGGAAACAACCAATACCTGCTTGGGACCTCCATTTCATTCTAGAAAAGCTGACCTTGCCTCCTTTTGAGCCAGCTGCCTCAACAGATTTGCAATATTTGTCCTGGAAAACAGCTTTCCTTCTGGCTATCACCTCAGCTCGCAGGGTATCGGAACGACAAGCCCTCATGGCTGTGCAGCCTTTTATCATCTTCCATCAGGACAGAGTCTCCTTACGAACCAACCCGTCCTTTATGCCAAAGGTGGTATCCAGGGTAGCTTTGAATCAGGTTATCCATTTACCTACCTTTTACCCTAATCCTCAAAACAAAGGGGAGAGACTACTACATTCCTTGGACATCCACAGACAGCTGCGTTATTATTTGGACAGAACAAAGCCTTTCAGAAAAACGGAACAGCTCTTTGTGTCTTATGCTATAGGAGCTCAAGGGAAGCCAATTTCCAAACAGACAATCTCAAAATGGATAGCCCACTGCATACGCTTTTGTTACTCTTTTCATGGTAAAACTGTACCTGCAGGCATCAGATTTCAATCCACAAGGGCCACAGCTACCTCTGCAGCTTTCCTCAGAGGAGTTCCTACCAAAGATATTTTGGAAGCAGCCACTTGGAGTTCTGTGCATACCTTCTCCAAGCACTACCACCTACCATTATACTCCAAAACTAGAGCAGGCTTCACCACTGCAGTCTTGCAGGGCATCCTGGCTCCTCCTAGTTCCACGTAGTGCCTACCACCCCTTTCTTAGCTTTGGGATTCTACCCATCTGTTATGACTGCAGCTGTATGCACGATGAACATAGTACAGTTTTGTACCTACCATAAATGTAGATGTTCGAGTGCTAATACAGTTGCAGTCCAGGTTTCCCTCCCTCCTTCCCCTCTTGGGGACAGGCCTATTGGCTAACACCTCCTCATACAACCTGATTGGGGTATTCATTTATGGTGTATTTGCTTGCAACTACTGTATTTTGATTATATTGCATTGCTTTATTACATAAATTTATGTATTGCCTTCCTTCTGGGGGCACCTGACATCTGGGGCAAGAAAAACTGAAGAAAATGGCGTCGGCTGGTTCCTTTATACCCCTGTCGCACTGACGTCAGTGAAGAAGCGACGACAACTGACGCCGGACCTAGACTTTGGAATTCGGCCGACCGAGGACCCGCCTGACGGCAGGAGAACCCATCTGTTATGACTGCAGCTGTATTAGCACTCTAACATCTACATTTATGGTAGGTACAAAACTGTACTTTTTAGAGTACTTTATTCTAGGGAATGACAACATACATGAAACTTGAAGCAATTTTATCAAAACTCTTTGCATATCAGAAAGGAGACACAAGAAGTTAGAGAATGAGAGGCAGGAACTTGACCCAGCCAAGTCTGCAGGAATATCATCAAGGTCTACATTTGAAGGGATGTCCATGAAGCCTTTCTTGCTGCTCATTGAAGAGGGAAAGCAATACAGAGAGAATCCTTCTCATTAGTAAGTTAGAATTTCAATTCTGGGTCATGGAGCTTGTCTAGGAGTGCACTGAGAAGAAAGCAAACTTAGAATGAAAATGGTCACTGTCCCAGATAGAGTAGTATGAAAGACTCAAATGAGCAATATACGCCTAAAAACAAAAGAATAAAATTCTATAGGTACAGTTCAAACTTTAAGGTAATTCTTGTGCTCATTTTAACATTAAAGTGGTTGTGTCTTTCGGCTTTTCCCGGTTAGGGGTTGCCACAGCGGAACTCCGGTCCGCTAATGATTAGCAGTAGATTTTTACGTGCCGAGTTGCCAGCCCTGATGCACAACCTTCAATGAAGGTACGCCCATTCACGCATGCAACGCAACTTATATATATATATATATATATATATATGTGTATATATTGATGAATGTGATTATGTGTACTGTTGAGGGCATTCTGAGTTGAAACATTAGAGGGAGGGTCAGTGGGTCCTGTGGGGAAAAAGCTGAAGTGTGAGTGGCTACTGGCTGTTGTCACTCACAACTGTTAACGATCATGTGCTAAGGACTTTTTTTTGCTATTTTGCTATAACCAAGATGTCATCATGTACAGTGAAATTTATAATGCTAAAGCATGTAGTTTTTAATTTAGTTTCTTAGTGGAGTTATATTTAAGTTAGTAAACTTGTGTTTGTATTTGCTCTGTGATAGACAACTGCCCAATTACTTTCTGATTCCATGTCATTTGGTGATGTCTGTTGATGATGCAGTTGTGGCAACAAACATTTTGTAGTGGGTAGGTTTGTTTTTCTGTGATCTGCAGAAGATTGCAACGCACAAAGTGGCACAGAATGGAGCACAAACAGTAAGTCAGGCAAATTGATACCTTTTAGATGAATAGAACTGCATTTAGTTAAAATGGAACAGGATAAGATTGGTAGTAAAGTGTCTAGTGCTTGGCATACAGTGTATTAAAATGAATGTAATGTTGTAATAAATAGTGTCATAGGATGATCACATTTAAGAAGAAAACTAGGGGTATGTGCATCACCTCAGTGATAGGCTTGTAGTAATTGCATTTGGGTGTGTTCTACATTGAATGGGTTTGTTTTGAATGAAAGGAAAATATGCTGGTGAAGATAAGGTTGATGATGAAGAATCGGTAAAAATGAAGTTGAAGATGTAATGACAATATTGAAAATAAATGAAGATAGGTTCATAGGTGATTACTAGCCTAACAACCCCAGGGGACCTTTTTAAGGCTAACCATGATTCTCAAATGTGTTCTGACAAGTTGTGGTATCCTAGGGCTATTTTTAAGGGGTATATGTAAGCTTGGGTATGGGTAGTCAAGCATTTACAAGCTGCCTCTAGACCAGAGGTAAATTTCTGATTCTCCATCCACTGGCCCAAGTTACACTTGAATTAGGTTAGGGAAGAACTCTGCTTCACATGGATTTGAAGCCTGTTCCGCTGAAGGGGTAGTCTCTGAGATGCATACCTGTTCCTCCAGCTTGTCCTAGTTATGTTGCAGATGAGGTTTAGGTTCCCAGATTGGGTAATTAGGTTCATAGGTGTGTGTTCTAGGCTAATGACCCTGGAGCCTTTACAAGCCTAGCCCATAGAAGTGCCCTGGCATTGTACCGCCTGATGTTAGTTCTCAGTGCCTCTATCAAGTAGAGCCACTGGAGTGATCCCTGGGGTAAACTTTGTTTCCCATCCACTCATCAAGATTTCTCTTTAAGAAGACCAGTGAGGTGCTCTGCTTGACATGCATCAAGCAGAGCACCTCACTGGTCTTCTTAAAGAGAAATCGGGAAGTCCATTCCAGAGCATGGGCAGTCTGTGGGTTATGAACCTGTCCCTCCAGCATGTTGTGTTGATTGTGGTAATGAGGTTGAGGTCTCTGGAGCGTGTGGTGTGGAGGGATTGAGATTTCTTTAGATGTAGCATTTCTGACAGAGCTGGCTCAGACATGGCTTTGTAAGTCAAGCAGAGATCGCCTCTTAGTCGATGATATGAGACAGAGAATAGCTGGAGGTTTTTTGAGGCTGTTCATGTAGGACATGTGTTTAAGGCCTAGGATCCTCTTCGTGAGGTACTTTTGTGGCCTTTCCAGTTGTTGCATGTGTCTAGTGAGGTACATGCCAAATGGGGCATTATACTCAATGATTGGCCTAATGAGGGAAGAGTAGAGGGAGATGATGACCTCTTTCTTCCTGGATGCAAAACCCTTGGTAATGAGATGTGCCACAAAGAAGGACTTTCTGACCACAGTGGTAATGTGGTGGTCGAAGGAGAGGTTGCTGTCGACCTGTATTCCCCAGATCTCTTATAACGCCTTCAGTGTTCAGTGGGCTCTCATCAATGTAATTAGTGGGAACTGAGTTTTTCCCAAAGGGGATGACTATGCATTTTTTTATCATTAAGCTTAAGGCCATGGTTTTGACACCAGTCATTGATCTCAGTGAGGCCTTTCTGTAGGATGTCTACATCACTTGGGGAGTTAAACAGGACCGATCCCTGTGCAACTCCACTCGTGACTGGTCAGTAGTCTGACTTGGAGTCTGCTACTTTCACACTGTGGGTTCCATCTGTGAGCCAATTTGCAACCCAACTAGTGATATAGGGGTTGATGCCTAGTTTGAGTTTATCAATAATTCCTGAGTGGGGAATGGTATCAGGCCTTGGCCTGATCAAAGTAGGCTGTAGGTTGAGCAGACATGATCTACCTTTCACAAAACCAAATTGAGTGGGATCTAGAGTCTGGAGATTCCCTATATCCTTGTTAATTAGGACAATGATGATGCTCTCCATAGCCTTACATATCAGACTCGTCAGGCTAATGGGGCAATAATTCCCAGGGTCAGTAGTCACTCCCCTTTATGGAGAAGGATGACTGTATGACTGTAGCAGTGCACCATTCGGTAGGGACAAAGCCTGAGGTGAGGCTGTGATTGAACAGGGCACACAGATGTGGTGCTAGTTCACGTTGTAGTTCATGTAGAACACATCCAAGGATATTCTTGGGTCCCATGAAAGCTGTATTCTTGGCCTTGGATATTGCAGCTTTAACCTGTGCTGCGGTAATGCTGGGTGCCTGGCATTCCTCTGGTATTGTGATTGGTTCTTTAGGGGGGGGAGGGGTAAAGTTGGCACTGAATCTGTTGGCCAGTATGTTGGCAGTGTGTGTTGGCTCAGTATAGGAGGTACCATTGTGCAGTAACTCAGAGCAAACATGGGTATTACCATGGAGATGCTTGATATGACTATAGCAGGCTTTGTGGTTGTTTTTAGTGTCTGCTGCAATTCTGCCTTCATAGCTGGCTTTAGAAGTTTTGATGAGGATCTCAACTTTTTGTTGAGGCTAATAAAGGAGTTTTTCCAGTCTTGGGACTTCACCTTTTTTTGCAACAGTTTCTTCCTTCTATTGTAGAGTTTATTAATGGCAGGGGACCACCAGATTGGCTTCCTTTTTTGTAGGAGAGCGTCTTGATTCTGTTGGGTGCGGCTAGTTCCGTGCATTTATGTACGTGTTCATACAGTGCATTGTTGTATGACTCTGCAGTCATGCATCTATTTTCCATTGACATGGGTGCCGTAAAGTTAGCCACCTCTGTTTTTAGGAGCTCAAAGTCAGCTTTGGAGAAGTTTTTCATGGTGGTTACCTTTGGGGAGGGGGGGGGGGTGAGATGTGGATTTCCATGGTGATTAGATTGTGGTTGGATCAAAACAGGGAGGAATTGACTATTGGTGTAGAGCAATGGTTGCCCATATTAGTAATAACCAGGTCAAGAATATTGCTTCCTCTAATGGGGGTAAGAATGAGCTGGTCCAAAACATTGGAATTGATGAATTCCAGGAAGCGTTGGGCCGGTGTATTGGTGCATGAATAGTTTTCCCAGTTAATGGAGGGATAGTTGAAGTCACCTAGTATGAGCGTGTTAGGTTGAACTCTAATAGTTTCCAGGGTGCTTAGGAATGTGGAGCGAGAGTCTTGGGACGTAGTTGAGGACCTATATCAGGCTACAACCTGAATCGTCTTACCCAGTGTTAGTTGTACCTGAAGTATCTTGGATGCATTATGCTGGGCTACTAGTCTGGAGGTGTGCATATTCTTTATGAATATGGAGACACCACCACCTTTGGAGCTTCGGTCCATGTTCTGGGGCTGAAAGGTGTGGAATGAGTTATAGTCTGGTAGTGCAGGGGTACTTTCTGCTGCTTTAAACTAGGTCTCTGTTATAGCACAAATGCCGATTTTCTCCATTTTGAGGAGTGCTTCTAGAAAGTGCATCTTAAGATTTAGACTTCTAGCATTGAGCAGCATGACCCTCAGATTGCATGTCTCTTTTCATGTAGTCCAGGGAGGTGCATCTCAGGTCATTCACACCCACATGGACAGTGACAGAGTCATACTTGTACTTGTGGAGTGACCTGAGTGCGTGTGTTGTGTGTCAGATTCTAGCACCTTATAGACAGCTGACTGTTACCTTCTCTTTATTCAACCTAGTGAGTGGGACATCAGTGTGCCTCACTATCTAGTCACCTATGATTAGTGTATTGGGCAAGCTGTTTTGCCTTAGGGACTTAGGTTGAGGGGCACACTGTGTAGGTGAGCTATGTGTCTTGTGGTTTGTGCTGTGTTGCGGTGGTTGAGTGCATTTCTGCCTTGGAGGTCTCTGCTGTTTGGGTAGATTGTGGTTTGTGTTTTTATGCGAGAGCTGTGATGGTGGGTGTTCTGGAGGGCTGTGTGTTGCATGTGATGTGGTGAAGGTGTTTACCTTCTCCTCTTGACCAGATATTCCGGTATTGGCTTGAGAGTGAATGGCTTCCAATTTGGATGTATAAGTGCATCTCTCACAAGGTTGAGTGTTGGGAGGTAAGAGGAGTAGGTTGTCTGTGTACATGAGGCAGTCGCTGTACTGCCTCAGAATGTCCAAGTTTACCAGGTTAATAGGAGAAAGCACAGGGAACTCTGACTTTTAGACATGCCAGGAGGGATGGTCATTATTACTGAGTACTGCAGCTGTTTCCTTATTTAGCCCTTTTACAGGAAAAATGTCACTCAAGGTGACTGAGTCTGTATGGAGCACTGCCAAGCACTTGAGGGGAAATTAATACGTAGACCCTGAAAATTTAAGGGTGAAGTATTGAGGCAGATATTCTGAAGTTAGAAAGAAATCAAGCAGTAATTACTGAAAAATAAAGAATTAGCTTGTCAAGAATGATGAAAAGAGGGGAGTCGCATGAATGGCTACTGCCTGGCTGCTACTAATGCTGGTCTTAGTACAGCTTCACTCTCTTGGGATACAATACTCCTTTGCATGTTCATCGTGTTTCACTGCTGCAGTCATTACACTTGGGTTATCCTGCCGTCAGGTGGTCCCGCAGTCGGCCAGAGTTCCAAAGTCTTGGTCCGGCGTCGGTTGCTGTTGCCTCCTCTTTGACGTCAGTGCACCAGGGGTATACAAGATGCAGCCGACGTCATTTTCTTCAGTCTTTCTTGCCGCGCGGTGCCCGAAGCAAAAGCTGTTCGCAAGTGCCGGTTGGCTGACTCCTGAGATTTTCAATTCGAATTTCAAAACCGAAGTCTTCAGTAAAGCTAAGTACTCCGTTGGGGAAACTTTTTCTTGCCTCAGACCGATGTCAGTAAAAGTTAATAATTGTATTTCTTGTGGGAAGCAAATACCTCATAAGGATTTTCATTCTTACTGTATTCCATGCCTAGGCCCAGACCACAACGTCACTAGTTGTCGGTTTTGTGCTAGATTTAACAAACGCACTATTAAACGGGTTGATTTTGCTCGCCATTACTTTGGCCAAAGGTTTAATTATACCATGCCGTAGGAACAACCGGCATACACAAAAAACGCAAAGACAAGGATAAGGACAGGCATATGAGGCCCAAAACTGTCAATGAAGCCTCTTCTAGGCCAGTCGCCGGTTCTCAGTGAGGCACTTTTGCAGCCCCTGACACCCGCTACCTCAGAGCCACAGGCCGCCTCCGACTCCCACGTGGAGATGTCTAGGCCTCTGGATACTCAAGGTGTTGGGCCTACGGAAACTAACCCTTAAGATGGGTTCTGAGCCGCTGAGCAGGCATCGGCTTCTGAGGGTGTTTTCAGACCTTCACAGCTTACCATAAAAACTACAGCCAAGTCTAAAACTCCATTAAAGACAAAGAAGCAAGTACAGCATTCACCTGGACAGGCCTCCATGCCTAAAAAACAGATGCTCAAAATGGCCGAAGACTTAATTACTCTGATCAGGGGTACCCATCCCCCTCCTGATAAAAGGCCTAGGCAGGATACAGACTATGACTCCTCTGACCAGGTTTCCATTTCTTCTGATTCCTCTACAGACCAGGGATACTCTTTACCCCCCTATGAGAACTCTGATGCTGAAGAATCAATTCCTTCAGCCTCTCCTCCTGAGGATTACTCTTTTGGGGAAACTTTACATACCATGAGGGAGCATTTCCATTGGGAGGGCCAGGATTACTCAGAATCCAAGAAAAGGCTTAGAGACTTTCTTTTATTGCCTCAACACAGGCCCCTTGCTATTCTGCCAGTGTTGGATATTGTGGATGATGTGTTCTCTGAATCCAGTTTAAATCCAGATTCTTTGCCCCCTGCTCCAGTCAAACCAGACAGGTACTACAGAGTCCCTGACTCTCACAAATTTCTATATAAAAACCCTGTTGCTGACCCAGAAACTATTTCCCAGGGTCCCAAAGGGGTAAAGGCTTCCACGGCTAAAAATCCAGTTCCCTCTGACAGGGATTCCAGAGCATTAGACAGATGGGGGAAAAGGTTTACACTTCTGCAACTTTAGCAGTGAGAGCTTTAAATTGCCAGTTTTACATGCTTAAATACCAACAATATTTAATGTCTCTGTTAAAACAGAAAATGATTACAATTTCAGAACATCCTGACTATAAGGAAATGCAGGATTTATTGCATGCAGCTGAACAAGTGGGAAAACATACTCTGCAATGTGGTTTTGATTCATTAGAGGCTTCTTGTAGAGCAGCAGTTACAGGATCTGTGATTCGAAGGCATGCTTGGTTAAAAGAACAAGGTTTACCTGATCATGTTAAGGCTAAATTATTGGATGCTCCTCTACAGTAGGACATTTTATTTGGTGTTGAGGCAGAAAAGGTATTAAAGAAAATGGAGGATAAGGCAAAATATATGCAAACAGTGAAGGATTTCTTACAGGTACAGCCACCTCGATTTAGCAGAAATTGGCCTTCAAAGAATTGGTCCTTTCCAGTGTCAGACAGACCACAAAGAGGCAGATACAGATGCCCAAGAGGCAGATCTCAGCCCCAAGGCCAAGGCTCTTACAGACCGCGACAGTGGGGTGCTTCAACCCCAAAAGGAGGTGAAGACAAGTCACAACCTTACAGGAAACAGTCCCAATGACTTCCCCCCTTCGAATGCCAAGTACTTACCTTTTGGCAGCTCCCTTCGGGGGAAAACTAGCACTTTTTTCTCAAAATTGGCATATAATCACCCAAGACAAATGGGTTCTGAATATTGTGTCTCAAGGTTACAGGTTCCACTTCCACACACTACCAAGGCTAAAAGGAATGCCAGACCTGCCACAAAATCAATGGGCAGAGGCACAAAATCAAATTACAGCCCTCATGGACATGAGAGCTATTCAAAAAGTGCCACAACAGGAACAAGGATTTTATTCAAGACTTTTCCTGGTCCCCAGAAAGGACAAAGCCTGGAGACCCATACTAGACCTTTCTACTCTAAATACTTACCTGGATGTTCCGAAATTCAGAATGTTGACATTGCAGCTTCTTCCCATGCTGGGCAAGAAGGCTTGGCTTGTTACTTTGGACCTCAAAGAGGCATACCTGCATGTCCCTATCAGACAAAATTGCAGAAAATACCTCAGATTCATAGCTGGTTCATTGCATTACTAATTCTCTGCACTGCCCTTTGACTTATCTACTGCGCCCAGGGTCTTCACAAAGTGCCTGGCACCAGTAATTGCATTTTGCAGACAAAAAGGAATTCAAATATGTCCATACCTGGATGACTGCCTTATTCAAGCAGAGAGCAAGGACATTCTTCTAAAGCATCTGGCATTTGTAAAAAGGTTACTAATTTGCCTAGGGTACACAGTAAACGAAAAGAAATCAAAACTAGTGCCCTCACAAGAGATAATATTCCTGGGTGCCAGCTTAAATACAACGGCCCAGATGGGCTTATCTCATGCCAGACAAGCAAGGACATCTGACTCAATACTTTCAATTGATGGCAACAAAAACCCAACTCCCTGCAAGAAAAAGTCTGCAGGCCTTGGGATTCATGGCATCCTTCATACTACTAATTCCATATGCCAGACTGCATATGAGGAAATTACAATGGTACCTAAAGAGTGTTTGGACTCAACACTGTCACAGTTTGGAAGCAGTAATACCACTAATTCCCTACCTACAACAGGAGTTTCGATGGTGGGAACAGGCATGTCACCTCAACAAGGGACAGCCTTTCACTCTACCCACAGCCAGGCAGACACTAACAACAGATGCTTCGGATTACGCCTGGGGAGCACACATGGCAGGAAAATGTATTCAGGGCAAGTGGACCGCAGACCAAATGCATCTTCACATCAATCAAAAAGAGATGTTGGCTGTACAAAATGTCCTAATATCTTTCAAGGACCTTATGCATCCAGGACAACTACTATTAAAGAGACAACACCACAGTTATGTGGTACATAAACAAGCAAGGGGGCACTCATTCTTACCCCCTATGCAGACAAGCCATGACCTTGTGGAACACAGCTCTAACCTATCAAGTTCATCTACAAGCACAATTCCTGCCAGGAAAGAAAAATACTCTGGCAGACGACTTAAGCAGAAACATCATGGATCCTCACGAGTGGAAATTAAATCCACAAGTATTCAGCATAACGCAAAAATGGGGGTGCCCAGACATGGATCTTTTTGCCTCCCCAATGAATTGCCAACTACAAAAATTCTGCACAAGGACTTATCACACACAAGCATGGAAAGTGGATGCTCTCTCCTTCAGCTGGAAAAGCCTAAAAGTTTATGCCTTCCCACCACTGCCTCTGCTTTCAAAGGTACTCCTAAAAGCCAGGCAAGAAAAACCACAGATGATCCTGATTGCCCCAGACAGGCCACGCCAGCACTGGTACCCAGTCTTAAAGAACTTAGCTCAAGGCCCACCATGGATTTTACCTCAAACTCCGCACCTTCTGACTCAACAAAACAATCAGATCCTGCAGAGTCAGCTCAAAACCTTAAACCTGGCTGCATGGCAGATTCATTAGTCAAGCAGACAACACCTCTCTCTAAAGCTGTTATGGATGTCATTTTGGAGGCCAGGAGGCCTAGCACCAGGAAATCTTATTCAGAAAAGTGGAAGAGATTCTGTGCCTGGAACCAGGCTCAAAGCTTTGACCCTCTTGTCCCAAATATTCCTCAGGTATTACAATACTTAACTGAGATGCTGGACGAAGGACTAGCAGAATTAAAATATGTATCATGGAAAATGGCTCTGCTTCTGGCAATAACCTCAGCACGAAGAGTCTCAGAGTTACAGGCACTAATGGCAGTGGAGCCTTTCATCATTTTTCACCAAGACAGGGTTTCTTTAAGAACAAACCCTTCATTTATGCCTAAGGTGGTATCCAGTGTGGCTCTTAACCAAACTATTCACTTGCCAATTTTTTATCCAAATCCCCAGAATAAAGGGGAGAGACTTCTGCATTCCTTGGACATACACAGGCAATTACGATTCTACTTGGACAAAACAAAAGCTTTCAGAAAGACTGAGCAATTGTTTGTAGCATATGCTGCAGCATCACAGGGAAAGGCTATTTCAAAGCAGACCATTTCAAAGGGGATAGGACACTGTATTCGGTTCTGCTACACACAGCATGGGAAACCTGTACCTAGTAACATTAGGCCTCATTCCACCAGGGCTACAGCCACTTCAACTGCCTACCTTAGAGGAGTACCTACCAAAGATATCTTGGAAGCTGCAACTTGGAGTTCAGTGCACACCTTTTACCAAGCATTATCACTTGCCTCTTTATTCTAGATCTAGAGCTGGCTTTGCCACTGAAGTGCTGCAGGGCCTCATAGCCACCCCAAATCCTCTATAGAACCAGCCACCCTGACTCAGCTTTGGGATTCATCCGAAGTGTAATGACTGCAGCAGTGAAACACAATGAACATAGTACAGTTGTGTACCTACCATAAATGTAGATGTTCGAGTGTCTTCACTGCTGCAGTCCAGGTTACCCACCCGCCATCCCCTCTTTCTTAGGTGGGACTTGTCTATACCTTTCAACCCTATGCTACCTATGTGGTGTATTTGCTGGTAACTGAAGGCTTTGTGATTACCTTTATTGTTTGTTTTATTAGCAATATGTATTGCCTACCTATTTGGGGGCACCTGACATCTGGGGCAAGAAAAACTGAAGAAAATGGTGTCGGCTGCATCTTATATACCCCTGGCGCACTAACATTAGGGAGGAAGCGACAGCAGCCGACGCCGGACCAAGTCTTTGGAACTCTGGCCGACTGCGAGACCACCTGATGGCCGGATAACCCAAGTGTAATGACTGCAGCAGTGAAGACACTCAAACATCTACATTTATGGTAGGTACACAACTGTACTTTCTTCTCTAACCAGAAACAATATCTTGGCACCAATCCCAAGAAGAGAAGCAGACCATGGCCTGTTTAGTGATCCACAGTCTTATTCCAGATGATGCAAGGATCTACGGCTTGTAGCCTTTTTCTGGTAGATGCCTCGAACAGCAAACAGACCAATCAGGTATGTTAAGCAGACACTCGCGTGAGGATCTGGACTCGGGGGCAGGGGGGGGGGGGGTCTTTGGCTTACTCTTCCAAATTTCTTCCCCTTTGGCTACGGTTCGGAGGAGGAGGATTCTATAGGTCCATATTCCCCCCTGGAGGAACTCTCCTTTGGGGATACCATTGCTTGTATGATGGATTATTTTAATTGGGATTATTTTCAAGTTTCTAAGATTCAAAAAAATATATTATGAGCTCTTACAGATGGAACCTCCTAAGCTGTCTGCTGTTCCTCCTGTTCTGGCTGCCCTATTGGATACTTTCTCAGCAGCATCGTTAACCCAGGGCTGTCAGCCGCCAGCACCTAAGAAGGCAGATAAATTCTACAAAGTGCCTGTGGAGTGCAAATTTCATTACAGGTGCCCTTCTGCTGATCCTTCTTTAGTGTCAAGTCTCCTCTGAGAAACTGTCCAAATTACCAAGCTGTTGCCTTCTGTAAGGATAGTAGGGCTGTGGAAGAGCTGGGAAGAAAAGTTTACACTGCTCTCACCTTATCCTTTCGGGCCTTCAACTACCAGACTAGTATGACCTGACTTGTTTTGGCCCTCCTTTCTCAGATTTCTAATCTTCTGACTCTGAGGGGGAAGGTTTTTGGCCCTTTCACTGCTGGGCTCTACTTTTCAACTTTTAAAGCCACTCAAATCAAATGTAACTGTGATGCAGCTGATGCCTCTCCCAAGGCAGCTGCCTTTGGTTCAGTTATGAGATGCTATCCTTGACTTCATCTGTGGACTTTGCCAGATGACAATAAAACCAAACATTTAGATGCTTTTTTGGATATTAGACATCATTTTGGATCTGCTGCAGCTGAACTTTTAAAGTCTGTTTAGGACAAGGGTAAAGCCTTGTAGGAGTTGAAACATTTTTGTTACTCCTATTCCCAAATTTAGACAAATTATCCCTCTACGTCTGCTTTTGTTCATAGGCTATCTCACCTTCCTCCTAAGGGCAAGAACTGTTCTAGGCATGTGCTCCTGCTGTGTCTACTCAGACTCCTGCCTCCGAGAAACCTTTTCAGGATAAGCTGTGTTCTGTTTGACAGTTTGCTTCCTCCTGCCCTTGGCCAGGTTTCCTTGTCCCTCCGTCTGCTCCTGTCTCTTCCAGATTGGCTACAGATAACTTCATAATGTTGGGTACTGTCCATTATCTGTCCGGGATACTTAATGATTTGGAAATTCCGTCCTCCATTTTCAGGCATTTCTCAGCCTTCTCAGGAACAGCGTATTTTCCAAGAGTTTCTTTTTCTTTTGGCTCAGGGCATCATTCAGGCAGTGCTTTCTGCTCAAATGGGGATGGGATTTTACTCAAGGATGTTTCTGGTCCCACGAAAGGAGGGCATTTGATCCGTTCTGGATCTTTCCCAGTTGAAAACCTTTCTAAAAATGTCTCCTTTTGGACGTTAATTCTACAAACATTATTTCCTCTTTTACCCAGGCCTTTCTAGTCTTTCTGGGTTTCATGGATGCATACTGTCCTATCCCAATTCATCCTCTCTTCAGGAAATTTGTTTCTCTGTCTCTTCCTTGCATTTTCAGTTCTCTGCTTTGCGCCTTGGCCTCTGCATTGCCCCAAGGGTATTCATGAAATGCCTTGCTCCTGTCATTGATTTTTGCAGGGTTAGAGGAATTCAGATGTTTCCCTATCTAGATGATCTGCTTATTCACGCTCCTTCCCCCAACACTGTGCTGCAGGATCTCAAGTTTACTGCTTCCATGTTGCAGAGTCTGGGGTTCACCATAAACTTCCATAAATCAGTTCTGACTCCTTCCCTTCCCAGGATCATATTTTCCTCAGCTGCAAGCCTTAGATGGTTCCCATGCTGACATCGCTCCTGCCCCCAACGCTGTCTCTCTAGTTACCTTCTTCAAATCCGTTCTTCCCCTGGTATCTGTCTCTGCCATGGAATTTTTCTGGGTTTTTGGGTTCATGGCTTCCATCATTCCCATGCTGCATCTCGCCAGGCTCCATAATCAGAAAGCTTCAGTGGTGTCTTAAGTCAATGTGACTCCAACATTGCCACTCCCTGGACTTCCTGGTACTTTTCCTTCCCTGTCTCATGCTCGAGCTTCAGTGGTGGTTTCATCAACTTTCAACACCAGGGTTCATTTCAAGCTTCTGTTCCAACTCAGGAGCTCTTTACAGACTCCTCAGATGGGGTGGAGTGCCTCCTGTGGCGGCCTTATCAGAGGTCAGACCACATCAACATAAAGGGGATGAGGGTTCTACCTCTGACTCTTTAGGATTTTCATTCCCTCTTTCATCCTGGGCCCCTCAAAGTTTTCACAGGTAATACCACAGTGAATGTGGTATGTCAACAAGCAAGGGATCACAAGGTGCTGTCTTCTTTGCAGACTAGTGCTTCAGGTCTGGGACCTAGCTATCTGATATCAATTGACTTCTCAGGCAGTTTACATTCCATTGGAGCACAATCTAGTGGCAGACTCTTTGAGCAGGTCCAGCACACAAGTTCAGATAGATGCTTCACAGAGATGTGTTCCTGGACGTTGTCCATTGTTAAGGTATTCCTTAGGTAGATCTTTTTGCCATGACTCTGAACAGACACCTTCCCTATTCTGTTAGAGTCCCAAGTCCTCTGGCTTGGAAAGTGGATGCTCTCTTTTTTCTTGGAAGGGAATGTTTCTGTACGTCTTCCCCTCCCCTTCCTCTGTTACCACATGTCTTGCATAATATCAGACAGGAGACTCCCAAAATCTTGCTAGTTACCCCTTTTTGGGCCAGACAGCATTCATTTCCACCTTCTTTCTCACTTAGCCAGGGGCAATCACCACTAGTTACCTCATCAGTGGATCTCCCCACACAAGGCATGGGATCTGTTATCCATCCTCACTTGTCCACTCGTCAACTGACACTATGGATGATGAGGTTTTGATCCCTTTCAGGCACCTCTTTTCTGTAGATATACTTTGGGTTCTGCAGGAGGCTAGGAAAGCCACTACTATCAAGTCATACATGTCCAAATGAAGCGATTTGTCTTGTCTGGTGCCTCTGTTGCCATCAGGATCCTCTACCTGTGGAGGTTCCTCTGGTTTTCTCTTATTTGTGTGATTGGCTTCATGGTGGGTTGACCTATTTTTCAGTGTAAGTTCGCCTGTCAACAATTTCCACTCGTGTGCCCTTGACCCCCTGCTCTGGCCTCTAGATTTGAGGTCAAGCAGTTACTTAAAAGCATCCTTCACATCAGGCCTCCCAGGTAGCTTATTCCACCTTCCTGGGACCTCAGTTTTGTACTTGGAAAAACTGACGGGCTCTTTTTGAGTCCACAGCCGAGAGAGTGCCTGACCTTCAGACTCACATGTCTATTCTTTTCTTACTTTTATAGAGACAGGGTGTCACTTCATACTCATGTCCAAGGTGGTTAATGAGTTGTCCCTTAATCAGTCTATTCATTTTCCTTCCTTTTTTCCTTCATAGCCTGCCAGTGAGAAGGTTCGTCACACCTTGAATTTGCATAGACAGCTGAGATAGTTGGATAAAACTAAAGTTATTCAAAAGTATGAGCAGCTTGTTTCCTTTCATTCCAGGACTTTTGGTTTGGCTGTCTCTAAGCAAGCCATCTTCTCCTGGATTTCTAAGGCCATTTTTTTTTGTTACTGTCTTCATGGAACATTTTTTTTTCCTCATCAGTAAAGGTGCATTACACTAAGACATTTGCCTCCTCTGGTGCTTTTTTCAAGGGTCTGAATACCCTGGTGCTTTTTTCAAGGGTCTGAATACCAATTCCGTTATTGAGGCTGCTGTTTTGTTCTCTGTTAATACTTTCACTAAGTATTACAAGTTGGATGTTATTTCCAGGGCCAGGGCAGGCTATACTTGGGCTATCCTGCATGCGTTTGTAGAGGGCTCTTCTGGACCTTCCTGCTCCCAAGCTTCTTGAGCTCTTGTATTCTTCCTTAGGTAAAGAATCCTGCAACAATGACATGAAAGGACATTGTACAGCTGTGTAAAGTCTTACCATAACAGTAGATGTCCTTTTCTTCAGTGTTGCAGTATTTGGTCTGTCCCTTCTCCCAGTCTGTTCAACCTTTTGCCCTACACTTTTCTTGCCCTCCTGGCCAAAGGGCTCATTTTCTTCTTCCTTTCTTTCCTTATGGGTGCGCATATTATTTGTCCCTAAGGGCATTCTGTTCCTCCTGGGGCTTTTCCAGTTCTGAGTATGTGCTTCTGTATGTCACCTTTGTGCCCTGCACCTTACACAAGGAGCATACGTGTGACCTATTATGCCTGTAAGAACTAAAGGCTTTGGTATACTGGCCAGATGTTGAACTATCCTTGGCAGGACATCCCTTGGTTAAAGAATACTGCATCAGTGAAGAGTAGGACATCTATTGTTACAGTAATATTTTACACAGTTGTACTGCCTGAGGGCTGAGTACAGCAGCGCAATGACATCATTGGACCTTGATGCCACACCTTTGCTTTTAAGTTGTGTAACAAAATGATTTGTTACTGCCATAGACACATGATGGTCTATGGCCAGGTTGCAGTCTGCATACATTCCCAAATCCCTGACAGAGTCTACTGTTAAGGGTGTATTATCAATGTGGTAGGTTTCAGGGATAGCTGCCTTCCCAAATGATACTGTTATGCATTTCCTGGCTTTGAGTTTTAGACCATGGATCTGGTACCAGTTATTGGTCTATGTCAGTGCTTCTTGGATGGTATATTTGTGTCTTTGGGGGATTCTGTGTCTGTGCCTAGATTACCATTGTCTGAAATTTGGTCAAACAGGAGCCCTTGATGTTGGGTTTGACTACAGATGCTAAAAAGGAGAGTCCCAACACTGAGACTTGAGGAATTTCACTAGCGACTAGCCTTTTTGTAGAGTTTAACTCCAGTATCCTAACTTCTTGAGTTCTATCTTTGAGCTAGCTGGTTATCCAGTGGGCAACATAGGGGTTTGTACGTAATTTTCTTAAGTTTGTCTGCAACACCTGAGTGAGGTATTGTGTTGATTGCTTTGGTCAGGTCAAGGTACGAAGTATGCACTGATTTGCCTTCATCCATTGTTTGTGACCTTCTTGAAGTCCACCAGCTTGAGTGGGCATGGTCTGCCCTCGAACCAAACTGGCTTGGATACAGTGTCTGAAGGTAATAAAGGAAATGATCATTTCTGTGGCTTTGTAAACGAGACTGGTCAGACTTGCGGGTCTGTAGTTATCCAGCTCTATAGATGGTCCACCCTTGTGCAGAGGGATGACAGTTGCAGTCCTCCATTCACTTGGCACAAAACCTGTCTGGACACTTAAGTTAAATAGTAATTTTCATAGTCCTGATGAGTTTTGTGCTGTTAAGGAGGCATCCTGGGATATCATCAGGGGCCAATCAGTGCAGTGTTCTAGGCCTTAGAGAGTATATTGAAGACCTGTTCCCTAGTGATAACTTGGGGGAGCTGAAGTTGAAGGTATTTCCTGAGATATGTCTGAGGGGAGGGGGGTAAATTGGAGCTAAACTTGTCAGCCAGCAGATTTGCTACATCTTCTGCCTCAGTATAGGTGGCTTAATTTAAAATTAGTTTGGAACAGTTTTCTGTATTGCCGTCGAGACTGAATCATAGCTGAAGAATGTCTTGTGATTGTCCTTGGCCCGGGAGGCTATTTTTTACCTCAAATGTGTCTTGCCTAAACTTGCTTAGCCCCATGAGTTTCTTGTTTAGATTGATGAAGTAGTTTTTACCTTGCTGGTCATTTTTGTCATGATTTTCTTCCATTTGTTATACAACTTATTTATGCTGGAATTCTACCAGGGTAGCTTTTTTTTTTTTTTTTTTTGTTTGTTCTGTACTTATTCTGGGTAGGTTCAGCTGTCTGTCTGCTGCCCATTAACATGATTGTACAGGGCTGACAATAAAGATGATGAAGATGAAAGTAATGGTGTTGATGATGAAAACAACAATGAAGTATCATTTGTATTTTCAGCAGCATTGTCATGTCTCAGTTGTCATTGTGTAATCCTTCTCACATCATCATCACATCCTCATCGTTATCTTAATTTTGATTGTCTCTACATAATTGTGCCATTCTTTTCATCATCTTCATTGTGTATTCATCACATTGTCTTCAGTGCATGTTCATCTGTTATTTTCGTCACATAATTTTCAGTCCATTGTTTTAATCACATATTAATCATTGTCATCACTGCATCATCTTCATTGTATATTCATCTACATGTGCATCATTGTCATAATTTTATCTTCATCTTTTTGCTGTCTTCATCTTTTCCATCATCTTCATTGTCATGCTCATTGCATCTTCTTTGCTTTCATCTTCATTACATTTTCATCATCCTCCCGGTCATTATTGCATATTCGGTGTCATCTTTATTGCAACTTCATACTCGTCTTCCCATCTTCAGTTTTAATCATCACAGCTTCATCACATTGTTGTTATTGCTCCTTAATGATCTTCATTGCACTTCATATTTTGATAACCTTCACTGTCATCATTGAATCTTTACCATCCCTTCATATTCATCTTCACAGATGTACTGATTCTTCCAACAATTTTCATTTCAGTCATTGAGATGTCATTGTGGTGATTCACATACCACTAATTTTCTTCGTAAAAGTGTTGATTCCATCACAGACCACTGCTACTTGCATCATTGTTAACGTGTATACCAAGCAGTAGACATTTGGCTAGTTGTTCTATCCTATTATATTCTGCTTTGGTTATCTTCTACCCAATTGTAACTGTATTTAGTTATTTATTGGTTTATCTGACTGACTGTGCTGTGTTCTGTGTCATCTTGTGTTGACCTCCACTGCAGACTACATAAAACACATTTACTCAGTGTTGGTTTTTTGTCCCAATTATTGTATCATCAAAATATGGGGGTCATATCTTACAGAATCAGGAAGTAATTGGACAGCTGCTCATCATGGTCAAAATTCATTGCCTATGGCCTTTAACACACCCCTCTTGATTAGTTTGAGCAGCTTGTTAGTACTGTCTGTACAGAACTTGATATCACTAAATCATTTTTACTGCGATTTACAGTCATTTATTTAGTCTATAGGGGTTTGCTCTTTTTCCGTACTCTGCTGGTATTGTGGGGAAGTCCATTAAATTGGAGGTAGCTGTAGAGATAGTTGAAGCTCAGCAGATTGTAAAGCACAATAAAGTGTTTCTGCAATAATTTTAAATGGTTCAATTTTTTTCTCCTAATTAAAAAAAAAAAAAAAAATGACTAGATTAAGATACAAGATATTTTTTCCATATTTATCCGTTGTGGCATATGCATGAAGCTGTGTGGTGACCTTTTTGTAGGTGTGATGGGAGGTTTTCTCCTGAACCTGGGGAGCTTCTTTGACTCTGCACACTGCTTATCCCAATTTGATGTAGGCTTTTGGCACTATTCCCCATGCAGGTGTTATTCAGTAATTTGACAAGCCCAGTGTAAACCCGTTGTGTTCTCTGCATTGTGTATTGGCTCTCCACCAGAATCCAGGTTGTGATCGTTGCTGGTACCATCACTGAAATTATAATTGTAACTAGTGGGGTACTACAGGTATTGGTATTTGGCCCCTGTCCTGTTTTGGCATTATTTTACAGATATCAAGTCCACTATCCCAAAAGTGTGGTTGACCAAGTTTGCTTATGACTGCAAGATGAGCCCCATTATCCACTCATCCATTGATACTAAACCACTGTAGCAAGGGCTGCAATATGGACATTCCTGGGGTACTGGTTTCAATTGAAATGCAAAAAAGTGTAGTGCAGTAATGTTCAGAAAAAAAGGTGCGCTCGCCTCCTGTATTTTAATGGTACTCCTCTTCAAACAAATAGCCTTAAGCGACCTGGATGCTTATGTGGACAGCTCTCTCTGTTTTTCTCTCTCTTATTTGATCATCATGTTCTGATGTTGTCCTTTTCATTCATTCCTCAACAGTTGGGTCTGGTATCCGACCTTGGATCCAACTCTGCATTTGCAAGACTTGTCGATCCAACTCTTCAAGCTCCTCCTACCCACAATGCCCCAGTCAACCTGCTATACAGATGTCATTTGCGACCATATCGCTACATGTACAGATCCTTCTCTGAGAGCTTTGTGGGTGTTTTCTCTTACTGCAAGTCATTTTTTTTTTATCTCTACAACTTCCTATCTTGCTATCCTCTTATTTCACCCACCTCCGTTACCTAGTTATTGAGTTTTTGAGTTCTTTATTTTATGGTACCTTTTTTCTCTGTATCTTCTACATCAGCTAACTACCAATACCATTGTCTGTACTTTTTCTTTCTTTGTTTTACTTCCTTTTTTCTATTCTTTTGAGGGTATTTTCTTTACTTACCATTGCTGGTAGTTCAAATAATAATAAAACAATAAATAAATAAAAAGTTCCTTTTCCTTTTTCCTTATAAAATGCTCTTGTCCTTTAGCTAATATCAGTGTAGTATAATGGCTGAGAAATCAAGCAAGTTTAAAAAAAATGCATTTCCTGTGGGCTTAGGATCGCAACTCTGATGCCCACAAGAAGTATGTCTACTGCCTCAGAGCTTCTCCTCTCAATACAGGCTGCTCCATTTGCACAGCCTTTAATTCCAGGGCCCTTAGTGATCGTAGAAGTAAGTTAGTTTTAAAGGGTTTGCTGCCACCTTTTTCCTCTGCACCAGGGGCTCAAACCCCCACAAAATTATCCAAAGCCTCTTAGAAGGCAAAAGATTCATATAAGCAGTCTCCAACCTGCTCTCCAAAGACTACTCCATCTTCAGAGCCTCCTTAGAAGATTCAAAAGAAATTGAATCCAAAACAGAAGCAGTTGGATCCCCACATCCTTGGATCTGACAGCTTTTCATATGAAGTCTCCAAGAACTCAGTCCCCAGGGTTCACTGTAGAGCCGGTTTCTCATCTACTCCATTTCCCTTTCCTTCTCCAGGAGCCTTTTAGAAGCTGAAATGGATAGGTTAATGAGAGAGTTCCTTGGAGTTCAGATTCAGGTGGGGGTTATCCCGGCTTCTTCTCCCATTGGATCCATGAGCCTTCCTTTTACTTCTTATGCTGTGATCTGTCCTTCACCAATCTGACCCATGGTTTTGGACCTCTCTAATAAGAGAGACCCGAGAGTGTCGATGTTGGATCCAAAGACAGCTAGATCTTTGACTCGGACTGCTTCCCTGACTTGTTTAGCTCTGATTCCTTTGAACCAGGATGAGTCTTTGAACCAAAGCATCGGTGCTGGATCTAGGTGGCTAGGTTCCACTGTGGTGATGGAACCATCCTTGTTCCTTGGAGCTTCAGTGTTGGACAGCTCAGATAAGACTCTCTCTTCAAAGAACAGGTCCGGACAAGGTTGCAGCATGGTGGCATCGGCAGCTTCAGCTCTGCTGCGACCAGCTACGGCATCTCCAGGTCATTCGGTTTTCAAGGTAGTGGAGTGTGTTTTCAGTCTGAGATTTGAGTATTCTATCGTGTTGGATCCTACAGCCATATCTTCTTCAGGTCCAAACTCTGATCCTGTCAAGCCTGTTCCACAGGGGCAGCCAGCCCCATCAAGCTTCCAGACAGTCCCCATTGAGGACTTTCCACTCTCTATGGATATCTCTCCAGATCGTCCCACTGAAGAGGTTCACCAAAAGTGAACACACAAGAGACACACAGACTCCCCTCAGGAGTCTCTCACCAAAGATACTGACTTTGTTGAAGGGGAGGGGGTCCCCATATCTCCAGCAGATGACCTCTCCTTCAGAGACATCTTAGAGATTCTCAGACCAAAGGTTGGATGGTCTCCTTCCAAGAGGAGTTAGTCTTACTAGAAGCTTTTTGGTCTGGCCCATCTACATCTTAGGTGACTTCCCTGGCAGATGGGCCTATAGATCTAGTCCCTTGCCGGGCTTGGAAGGAACTGGATACTGTAGAACCCATTCCTGGTCACCTTAATAAATTTCTTATGCCACCTAAAGACAGGTCACACTGGAGAAAAGGCGTTCCTGTTGATGCTGTTACAAAGATGAAGCTGGAGGAGCAGAGTTCCACTGTTTATCCCTCTAAGAAAGAGTCCAGGGCATTGGACAGATTCAGAAAGCATATTTTTGCCTCAGTAACATTTGCTTTATGGTCCCTGAATTGTTTGGCACATTTCACAAGATTACAGAGGGATTTGACCAAGGAACTTTACAAATCCCTCTCACCATGTCCATGAAGGACTACAAGAAGTCTTCACAAGTAGCCACTCTCGTATCCATCTCTAATGCATCCATGAGGTTAATTTCATGTGCTGCACAGGGTACCTCATGGGTGGCTGGTTCAGGTATAGCCATTAGGGGGTGTGCCTGGATGCACCTATGCAACTTTGTGGAGCCTTTCAAGTCTTCTTTCATCAATGTTCCTTTTGATGGAACATCTTTGTTTGGCCCTACTGTAAAGGAAATTCTTTCCCAGAATGAATAGGAAGGAAAGGCAGACTGTCTGCTGTAGGGATACACTTTCTTCTACTCCTACATGATCTTTTTCCAGGAATCAAGGAGGAGGCAAGAAAATGTGGTTCCGTAAGTCTCTGGGTCCTTTCCAGGATTCACATGGGGATAACTCCCTCAGGGGCAGAGGAGAGATTTCAAATGGAAGACACTGTCCTCAGAGCAGAGGAGGCTTGCAAAAGCAGGGTTTCTGAGATTCCTTTTCAAATAAACCCTTCCAGCGCTCCTGAGAGGTTGCTTGACTGCTCACCTCTGGAGGCAGCTGGGGGGGGGGGGTGCTTGTCTCTGCACCCAGATGCCTGGGCATCAATATCAAAAGATTCTTGGGTTCTAAAAAATCATATCCAGAGGTTATTTGACATTTTCAGGACTCCCCCAGCAAAAAGAAAAAAGCAACCTGATATCTCACCCAATCAAAGGGAGGCAGCAGCTCAAGAAATTCAAAAGTTGCTAGACAAGAGTCATCCAGAAGGTCCTACCAGACCAGAAAGGATTCAGAATTTACTCAAGATTTTTTTTAGTACCAAAGAAAATTGGGGACCTGAGACCAATTCTGGTTCTAAGCAAACTAAATCAGTTTGTGAAGAAGTCAAAGTTCCAAATGGACATGGTGCAGTCCATTCTGCCATTTCTACACAAGGACGATTGGATGTGCTCCATCAATCTTCAGGATGCGTACTGTGACAGCAAGGTGAACAGACAATCCCAAAGATTTCTGTGCTTTTGTCTAGAGACCAGTCACTATCAGTAAGCCCTGTCCTTTGGTCTCACCACAACCCATAGGGTGTTTACCAAATGTACGGCAGTGGTAGCAGCTCACTTGAGAATGCTGGGATTCAGAGTGTTTCCATACCTAGATGGTTAGCTCTTCAATGCCACAACTAAGCATCTCCTAGAGAAATCCAGGGACAACTAGCTCCAGTTTTTTAATCACTAGGCATCTCTGTCAGTATCTGCAAATCTCATCTTCAGCCTATCCAGAGCCTGGAATTCATATTTGCCCAGCTGTACACAGTGAGTCAGATATCCTTACATGATGTGCTGGAAGAGAGGCTAATCAGGTGTCAGGTGGAGCAAATTATTGTACACACTTCTCCCCCAGCTAGACTTATTCTACAGCTCACAAGGTCAATGGCAGCTGCCATAACCTTAGTTCCTGTGGTCCAGTTTTATATGCGCACTCTTCTTCATCACCCCTTGTCCTTTCCAGTCAAGCTCACTTGAGCATGCCAAGACCATCTATGTTGGTGGATACAGCTGGACAAAGTTTTCCACTATTTCCCTATTGTACTTCTGCCCCCAGTAGCCACAGTAACCATGAACGGCTCCCAACTGACGTGGGGGTGGGGATTTCTTAGGGTGGATGTCCAAGGCATGTGGTCTCCACCAATTTGCATATCAGTTTCCTAGAGATGAGAGCTGTTCACCTAGTGTTGCAGGCATTCCAAGGCATTCTTTCTCTTGGGATGATTGTGATACAAACTAGCAACATGTCTGTGGTTTGGTACATCGACAGACAAGGAGGAACCCGATCTTACCCCTTTTGGTGAGAAGAAATGAGTGTGTGGCAGTGGGTGATCTCCTCTGTCCTCTTTCTTATGGTAGCGCACATATCAGGGAAGTCGTTCTAGTGGACAAACGCAGCAAGTCCTTTCTTGATGCCTCGTGAGTTGTCTTTCAGTCGTTCAGTAGTGGAGAAGATTTTCAATCACTGGGGCAAAACTTGCTGTGCCGTCTTTGCATCACCCCAGAGCAAGTGCAGCAGGTTCTTTGCCCTAATCCCCCCCTCAGGGGAAGTCACTGAGAGATGCTCTAGTCCATGTTTGGCCCTTTCTGCTTATCCCCTGATGCTTCTAAATTCCCAAATTCTTACAGAAGGCACTCTGGTTTAAGAGCACGGTTATCCTTATTGCCCCTTTTGGCCTTGTTAAGATTGGTTCTCCTTCCTTTGGTCTTGCCTTCTTTTTCCTCCGTGAATGCTGGACCCCAGTCCAGACCTGCTTTCTCACCCCTCCAGGATAGATCATCCGGATATTCCAGGCCTCAAGTTGACTGCATGGTTTCCCCAATTCCACTGACAGCTATACAATCCAGGCTTTACTCCCCTGTCCAACAGATACTTCTATCTTTCCACAAGGCCTCTACAAGGAAGATTTACAAAAGAAAATGGAAAAGATTCTCTGTTTGGGCTCTACAGAAGAATGTAACCTCTTCCCTGCTCCTGTTTCTGCATTCATAGAATTTCTAGTGTCTAATTTTCAAGAAGGAGCTAGTTTTTCTACTTTGAAAGTGTAGTTGGCAGCCATATTTAATTTTCGCTCAGGAGAAAATGCTTCTTCAAAGGTGTGCAAGGCTTTTCTAAAAGGTACTTTCTTGCTTAGGCTTCCAGTGAAGGACCCATCTGCCATCTGGGACTTGACAGTCGTGTTGCAAGGGTCAAGTCAGAAACTCTTTAAACCATCGGCAGCTTTTCTGGTAGCCATTACATCTGCATGACAAGTTTCTAAACTCCAGGCTCTCTTCCAAATCTCCTTATCTTATTTTTCACAAAGACGGGGTTACCTTACAGACCAGTCCATCTTTTTTGCCTAAAGTAGCCTCCTAAACAAATATTAATAAAGTCATTAATTTGCCTGTTTTCTTTACCAACTTTGCTAACAAAGGAGAATACATGCTCCATGTTTTGGATGTAAATAGGCGACTGTGTTTTTATCTACAGAGAAAAGTTTTCAGGAAGCTGTAACAATTTTGTCTCCTTCATCCCTAACAGATTGGTCTCGCCAGTTTCCAAAATTACCCTGGCCAAATGGCTTACTGATTGCATTTCCTTTGTTTATGGTCAGCATGGTCTGTCCTTACCCAGGCCTCCTAAAGCGCATTCTGTCAGGTCCATGGCTACCTCTTCTACCCTTTGGTCTAGAATTTCTATTAATGACATTTGTGCAAGAGCTACTTGTCTAATGCTTTACCTTTATTGCTCATTATAAATTGGATTTGTCTTCCAGGAGCAGGGCTGTCTTTGTTTCTGCAGTACTCTGCAGTATCCTTCCATGAGGGCTACTCAAGGTTCTAGTAGTTGGAGACTGTGTCCCAATCATTGAGAAACAAAGGAAAAGGACATCAGATGTTAAACTTATTTACTCACCATAACTTTGCATCTGTGTTGTCCATTTTCATTTTTCCTCAACTCCCTACACTCCTTCTCCCTTCCTATCATCTTCTATAGTGACATTGTGGTTATTGTGGAGCTTCTGTTATAGGTTTGAGCCACAGTTCTGCTACTACTATTCTTTGACTATGCTTAGGATTAATTACTCCTGGGGCTTACAAGGCAGAAAACTCTAAGTATAGTAGGTTGACTGGGGCATTGTGGGTAGAGGCAGGAGCTTGAAATTTGCATCTGAGAGTCTTGTAAATGTGACGCGAGTTGGATCCGAGACCCAATCATCAAAGAAGAATGAAAATGGACAATACAGATGTATAGTTATGGTGAGTGCATAACATTAATTTTCCATCATTGTCAGGAAATCCTTATATCTGGCCCAGTTAATTTCCAAGGGAATAGCTTCAAGATCCATAGAAGTCCTCCTACCATTGTACTCTCCCCTTACCAGATATTCATCTAATACATTGTCCTCTTCAATATGTGTAAATTCAAGTATATCACTCAACTGGAAAAGCCCCAAAAACTATCTAACCAAGAAAATAAGCTTTAAATCCTTCAACTGTCACTATCACTTTGCATGACTGTCTTTAGTCAGTTGCTTAATGGCTGCTGTAAGGTAATATGTTAATTGTTTTTTTGAGTCACAAAAGACCTAATTCAATCTGACCTTCAGTATCTTCTCAAAATCTGCAGCTCTCAAACACCACCAAAGACTCAGTTCTACACCTACAAATAAACAAGATTAGGTAGAGGGATAGCTTCCTAACTGAACATATTGCCAGCCTATGGAATATATTACCCTTTTTATTTGCATTATATTTAGAAACTTTGGCTTAACTTATCATAATGTCACATATTCAGGGATATGTCTGGGCAGGTGCTCAAGTAAAATTTGTAATTTTACCAGTGATATTTTTATATAGCTAAGAGACCCACAGTATGACCCTTTCCTTGCTCTTTCATATATTTAAATAATATTATTATTAAGGATATAAAGTAAATGAGACCAAAACAAAAGCTTTGGTCCTGACTTATAACTCATCATATGTCCTGGTTTACACATGTATCGTTATCTTTGGGGCATACAGAAATAAAATCATAATTGGTACGGTTAAGCTTGGAATCCTCAATCAGTTGAGATGTTATGGGATGAGATAATGACAAAATAGTAGATAAACTCTTAAAATAGAAAGTAGTGATGGAATTGACATATAAAATCCAAGACATCAAAATGCTTATGGTCCTATACGTTTTTCTTCTGGAGGAATCGCAAAGCAGGCTGGTGTTACAAGAAACAAGGATAAAATTTATTCTTAAGCGCTTTTGTCACAGATTACAGTTGACTTCTTCAGAAATAACAGAGTGCCTCCACCCCACTCCTTAAATACTCATTACAAACCAGTTTGTAAAAAACACCATAGGCATTTAAAGGTACAGACTCCCTATTTGCTACACAATTATACATGCAAGATAAAAACTAACTATAAAACATGATTCAACATGTACTTTAATCTTAGTATTTTGACAAAAATCATAAAGTGAACAATTGAATAAAAAATCAACAATTAGATAAAAAATTAGATAAAAAATCAGCTTTTAACCTCAATAAGCTGGTTATTGAAACCATTTCATTCAACCCTGGAAAAATATTGACGTTGACCCTTAATTGCCATAACAGTTCTTTGTATTCAAGCCAGTAAATCCATAGGACCTCCTCTCTCGTCCATAGTCAGCTGTTCAAGAACTGTGAATTTAAAATTGTGACCTGGGTGGGTATTGATGTGCTTGTCTAGTGAATTTTTTAGGTTCATTTTCCTAATGTCATATAAATGCTGGTAAATAAGTGTACGAAAGGCATTTTTGGTCTTGCCTATATAAAAACAGGCACACTTCTGACAAATACCAGCATATATGACATTCTTACTGCTACAGTTGTACTTGTACTGAAATTTCACCCATCCATATCCGTTAAGAAAAACACTGACACCTTCCAAAATATACTTGCAGTGAGTAACTGCTTGCATTTGGACATTCTCCCTAATGCTCCAGCCGTATTGACACCTTTCCTCCTCTCTAAGATATTTTTAACACTGGTGTCCTTTCTATACACTACCACAGGGGCTTCCCCTAATCTCTCTCTTATGGCATTGTCTTCTGCCAAAATAAACCAGTTCTTGTAGACAATGTCCGGAATCAGTGGGAACCGAGGGGTGTAAGTTAATATAAAACCATGGTGAAAACGACCAGAGGATGAATCCCTGCTCTCTAAAGGAGCACAGAATCTGGAGATGTCAATCCCTAGTAAGGGATAAAAATGTCCCTCAAGTCTCTTCCTAGTCACTTCATCAGGAAGAGGTAACACAAATTGCTCAGGATAACCTCTTTGTACCAACATATTCAATAAAACTTCCCTTTCTGCATAAAAATAATTGATCCTGCTAGTCATGCGGGCCAACCTCACTCCCTGCCCCTTAACCAGGAAGCGTTTCTGATGTACAGGATGCCCGCTCTCATAATGAAGAAGGGAGTTTGAATAGGTTGGTTTTCGATATGTGGTAGAATAAAATTGTGCAGAGGTATGATCCTTGCTAATCCTGATGTCCAGGTAACTGATGGAATCAACATGAGTTTCCATAGTGAATTCCAGAAATGTAGTGCTAGAATTGAGGAACAAAAAGGAATTCATCCAACTGGTCGTGGTTACCTTTCCATAAATTCAGGATGTCATCAAGGTAACGTCCATAAAACTTGCACCATGACATCCCTGTAGATGGAAAAACTATGGAAAGTTCCCACTGAGTCAGGACCATGTTCGTAAAAACTGGGGCACAGGCTGCACCCATAGCCACACCTGTACTCTGTTTGAACAATTGACCCTCATAGATTACAAACCTATTCTCCAAAACAAGTTCCATCAAAGTTCTCAGAGTCAAAATTTTGGTATGTGAAAAATTGGTATGCTGACATAGAAAATCATAAAACATATCCACTCCTTCTGTGTGAGGTATTACATTAAATGAATCCTTCACGTCTATAGTGGAAAAAATAATGTCATTGCCAAAGTATTCCTGTTTTATTTTTTTGAGACAATCTCAGGAGTCCCTGATGATATGTGAAAAAGAACTTAAACAGTTCTTTAACTGTATGTCTAAGAACTTGGCTATTGGGAGAGTCTTGGATCCTTTTGCATCCAAAATTGGTCTTAAGGGTGGGTGCGAGATATTCTTGTGGATCTTAGGGATCCCAAAAATAGTGGGAATCCTCGGATGCTTTTGCGTACAGTAGTTGAATTCCACTTCTGAAATTTGGTTGTTCAAAAGTAAATCCATGAGGACCATATCAACATGACTGTATGCAATATTGAGTTAATTCCGGGTAACCTGCTGGTACCCTTCTCCCAATAAGTGGCTTAACATACTGTCAGAGTATCTCGCTTGGTCCATAACCACTAATCCTCCTCCCTTGTCAGGTTTCATGACCCGAATGGTTTTGTTGTTTGATGTACTATTAAGTAAGGAGGTTTCCTTCTGAGTAAGGTTATGTGGTATGGTGCAAGATTTTTTCCTAGCAAGGTCTCTGATGTCATTCGAGCATATACTTTGAAACAGTTGAATTGAAGGACATAAAGGGGGATTTGCTACACTGGCTTTTCTACATGTTTCAGCAGTATTGTGTACCTGATTGCCGTCACCCAGAGTCACATTAAAATTTAATTTCCTGGTAAACAGCATTAAGTCAAGCAATGTTTTTTTCTAAATTAAATTTCCTCAAAGGCACAAAATTTAAGGCCCTTCTGAAAGAGGTTGGCCCATTCTTTAGTAACCAGGGTACTGCTCAAATTGTAAATTTTGAAGTCATGATGGTCATTTTCAATTATTTCCACTTCGCCATTCGTACTATCAGGTGACAAACTGGTATTCAGTGCCAGTTCTCCCGTCTCCCCCTCCCTCTCCCACCCCCTTGTTGGTACTGTGGGGGATGAGAATGTTGTTCGCCCTGGTATATCATGTTCGAAGGCCTCCTGAACTGGCGATTTTGCTGCCGAATTCTCTCTGACCACCTCAGGGGTGGGCCTAAAGAGATGGGACCAGGGTTATTGTCACCTTGATACTCTGATTCAACCATACCCTCGTCAATAAAAACATCATTATTGTTAGAGTTAATGGTACCATTGTAGACATGACCATTTACACTTAAGGGATAAGCTACACCACTTTCGTAATCTTTAGCATCCCTTAACAATTTCTTATTCTTCTTTTCTTTAATTTTGTCCATAACCTTGTCAATATTTACAAAAATAGTATTGTATTCATTGAGCTTGTTAGAAAAATTAACATCATTCTTAATACTAGCATCTAATTTGTTCACAACATATTGTAAAACAAGAATTTTTTTCTCATTGTCATTAACCAGCAATTATAAAGGAATTCCCAATACTATTCTAGCATGTCCAAAGGTCAGTTGTCAATCTCCTCCCCGATCCAGCTGGTGAATCTGGGAATCTTGAGGCAATGTTACAACTGCCTCATGTACACAGACAACCCTCTCCTCCTCCCAACAAATTCCAACACATGTGAGATGCAACCATATAGCCAAACTGGAGGCTAAGCTCTCTCAACTCAGTACTGACGTAACCAGTCAGGAGGAGAAGGAAACTGCACTCACTACAATTCCAGTCTCACATAGACCTACCACGACAGCAAATCAAACACATAAACACACAAAAACATACTCGGAGGCTCTAAATAAAAATCTGCCTAAGCAACAGAGACCTCCAAAGCAGACACCCAAGCAACCGCTACCCCAAAACAAAACACGTGCAACACATAGCTCACAAAGCCAGTGTGCCGAATAGTCACAGCCCTTAAGGCTAAACAACACACCTGATACACTTGTAATAGGTGACTCTGTCGTCAGGCACACTGACGTCCCGCTCACCAGGCTGAACAAAGAGATGGTCACGGTGAGCTGCCTGTTGGGCGCTAGGATCCACCACATAACACAAGCACTCAGGTCACTCCAAGGCAAGTACAAATATGACTCTCTCATTGTCCATGCCGGTGTGAATGACCTGAGATGTACCTCCCTGGACTACATGAAAAGAGACATAGAGGAGCTCTCTGAGCATGTAGCCCAGGCTGGTATGACCCTGACCTTGAGTAGCATCTTGCCCTCACCAAGAATGATGCCACAATATGAAGACAAGATGATCAATTTCAATAATTGGCTTAAGTATTGGTGTCATTCAAAGGGGATCCAATGCCTGTCAGCCTGGGATGACATGCTCGACAAGCCACGATGCTTCGCTAGGGATGGCTTACACCTGTCACTCCTGGGCTTTCGGATATTGGCAAAGACTCTTGCCACCCCCATAGTGCCTTTTTTAGGCAAGGCTCAAAAGACAAACCCACCTCCATAGGTATCACAAGGGATAAGAAACTAAGAGTAATGCTACTCAATGCCAGAAGTCTAAACCTCAAGATGCACGCACTCGAAACTCTCCTTAGCATGGAGAACATCGATATCTGTGCAGTAACAGAAATCTGGTTCAAGGCTCCTGAGAGCACCCCAGCACTACCAGGTTATACCTCATACCATGTTTCTCAGCCCCAAAACTTGGACCGAACCACAAAAGGAGGGGGGAGTATCAATATTCGTCAAAGATACCCACACCTCCAGGTTGGTGGCACAGCACGAAGCATCAGAGACGATCCATGTGCAACTAACAGTGGGTAAAACTGCCTTCCAGTTTATAGCCTGCTACAGACCACACTCCCAAACCCCTGGAACCCCACTCGGACTTCCTGAGAACACTGGTAAATATGAAGGGCTCTCCAAACACCATTATATTGGGCGACTTCAACTACCCAAACATAAACAGAGCATTACTCTAGCTCCAACACCCTAGCCCAAAGGTTCCTAGAATTTATAAACTCAGATGCTATGGAACAGCTTGTTACCACTCCCACAAGAGGGGAAAACATACTGGACCTGATCATCACCAACATGGGGACTCTATGCTCCAGACCAGAAGTGTATCCCTCACTGGTAAGATCAGACCATAAACTAATCTCACTAGATATTCACATCCCGACCCCAGCCCCTGCCCCTGCCCAGAAAACCACAGTGAAAAACTTCTGTAAAGCAAATTTCACACTCCTCAAAACCGAGGTGGAATCCTTCAAAGCCCCCGGGCCTGTGGAAAATATGGCCCAGACCGCAGAATCCTTTATAAACGCATTCTATGAACACCTTCAGGAATGCATGGATCATGCAATCCCTAACAAAACCAAGACCCAATCCTCCAAAGGCAGACATCCTGTCTGGTGGACCCCAGCCATAAACAAACTATACAGTAGAAGGAGGAAGCTACTACATGATAGAGCAAAATCCCAAAAAGGGAAGGCATCTCTGATCAGTATTAGCAAAAAACTACGGGCACTCATAAAATCGTCTAAGGCCAGCTTCGAGAGAAAAACTGCACAGGACACTAAGGATAATCACAAGGCTTTCTTTAGTTATGTTAGAAACCTGGGTGGGAATTCCCAGATATGCTCAGAATTAGTCCAAAATGACAAAAAATACACCGAACCCACAGACATTGCCAACATCCTAGCTGATAGGTTCAGTGCAAACTTCTCCCCCCCCCCTTCTCCACCAAAAGGGTAAATATCTATCCCAGCAGAGTGCTGCCCCCCTGACATCTCAGATGCTCAGGTAAGAGCCGCCCTCTCCAAAGCAAAAAACACAGAATCAATGGGACCAGACGGTGTCCTGGGCTGCGTCCTACATGAACTCCAAGAAGAACTAAGCCCAAACATAAAACTACTGTTCAGTCTCAGCCTTACTACAGGATATGTACCCAAAGAGTGGCGTACAGCAACAGTGGTCCCTCTCCACAAAGGTGGTGCCTCAACGGATCCTGGAAACTATCGCCCCATAAGCCTGACTAGCTTGGTCTGCAAAGCTATGGAAAGGATCATCATGGACCTCATAAATAAAGATATTGGGGACCTACAGACACTGGATCATACCCAGTTCGGCTTTAAGGGCAGATTCTGCCTCTTAAACCTGGTCAATTTCTTTGAAACGGTCACCAAGGCCGTTGACGAGGGGAAGGTGGTCCACACAGCCTACCTGGACCTCGCAAAAGCCTTCGATACAATACCCCACTCGGGCATTATAGATAAGCTCACCAGCTTAAACATAAACCCCTATGTCACTAGATGGGGTTGCAAACTGGCTCAAGAACAGAACCCACATGGTTAGAATTGCTGGAGCCATGTCAGACTCCAAACCAGTTACAAGTGGCGTCCCACAAGGCTCAGTCCTGGGACCTCTCTTGTTTGGTATATATTTCTCGGAGGTACAGGCCAACATGCAAGGACTGTGACTGACCAAGTTCGCAAATGACTGCAAACTGGGCGCCATAATCAACTCTCCATTCGACACAAGCATCCTCCAAAAGGGCCTCATAGAAACAGACAACTGGTGCCAGAGCCATGGCCACAAGCTAAATGCCAAAAAGTGTATAGTCATCCCCTTCGGCAAAAACAAAGTGCCCACAAATTACCACATAGATGGTAATCCATTAAGTACGGAAAAAGTAATTAGGGACCTGGGGACCCAAGTTGATAGCAATCTCTCATTCGACAACCACGTGGCCAAAGTGGTTAGAAAATCATTTTATATAGCCCACCTAATCATGAAGGGATTCACATCTAGATCAGGGGAGGTCATCGTGCCTCTTTACTCATCCCTCATCAGGCCCATAATTGAGTACAATGCCCCTTTTGGGATGTACCTTACCAGACACCTGCAGCAACTGGAAAGACCCCAAAAGTACCTCACCAAGAGGATCAAAGGGCTCAAACAGATGCCATATGCTGCCCGGTTAAAGAAACTCCAGCTCTACTCAGTGGCATACCGCTTGCTCAGAGGCGATCTGTGCCTGACGTATAAAGCCATGTCCAACCTGAAGTTAATGGACATGCTGCACCTCAGAAAATCCAAATCCTATCGAGCTACGTGCTCGAGAGACTTGAACCTCAGCACTGAAATAAATAGGACATGCTGGAGGGACAGATTCATAACCCAGAGACTCCCTTCACTCTGGAATAAAATCCCAGTCCAGGTTAGGCAGAGTCCCTCATTGACTCTTCAAGAGGAATCTTGATGAGTGGATGGGAGATCGTAGATTTACTCCGGGTAACACTTCTGTGTCACTGTTAGACAGATGCACAGTAAACTAACCTTGAAAAAGGGCATAGCAAAATTCATTTTAAAATGGGTGGCAAAAGCCATACACACTCTGGCTAGGCTTGTAAATGCCCTAGGGCAGATAGCCTAGTAAGAACCTATAAACCAGCCTGCTTTGTGATTTCTCAGTTTGTGTTACTAGTTTGGGTATTTTGTATGTTTTCTTCTGGAGGGATAATAAAAATGCTTTGCAACCTTAAAAAACAATGCAAGATTTTACTTAGGAAGGTAACTTCCAAGACAGTTGCCAGTTGAGTGTGACTTAACTAGTTAAAGTCCCAGTGAGAAAAACTGAAAAGTTTTTTTAAAGAAGCCAGCAAAGGTTGTACTTTTAGTTAAATTTCAGTTGCTGTCTAGTAATTACAATTCCTGGAAGCTAACAAAAGACATTTTGTTAAAAGTTAGAGAACAGTGACTAGAAAATTAAAAAGATAAAGTTCTGGTTTAAAACATATTACAGCTGCTCAGCAAAGAGCAATTCTAGTTTAGTTTCAGCTTCAATTACATGAGTTAGCTTCTAAGTGATTTAGAGGAAAATAAATAATTTGCACTCAGACATGTTTAAAGTAAGTGAAACAATGGACAAATGTATAACAAAAGGCTGGAAACAGAATTATCTTTAAGTAGCTTTTCAAATGAGCTAACAAAACTGCAGAGATCAGATACTGAAATTATAGAAATGTGGGTAAACACAAGGCTTGTGTTTCAGAAAACAGCAGAGTTAGAAGGCAGAGCACTCTGGAAGACGTATGAGAATTTTTTGCCCTACCAATGGTACTGGAAGGAATAGACTGTATTAAATTTATGAAAGTACAGATACACAACTGGACTGGTGTTCCATAGGATTTGTTAACTGAGAAGCATTATTGTGTGTGCGCTCAAGATTTAGCCATAAGAAAGCAGCTGAGAGCTGCATTAGTAAAGTTTTAATCATACTGGCAGATGGAACTACCTTTGGCAAAACTGTGGCAGAAGAGAAGAATATTAAAACTGGAGATACCAGAGTGCTGTTGTAAAATATCATTTTATCATTGACATATGGGTTTGGTTCCAACAATGGAACTGACCCAGCCATTACTACAGCTCATGCAAACCAAAATTCTCAAGCTTCACCTCTACCCACAATCTCTCTCTGTTACTTTTGATCTCATTTGACACTTTTCAAGACAGATGCGTTTGCCATAGATCTCATCCTAAGTAAACTTTCTTAATTTCTCACATTTCCTTCATAATCCTATTATATCTTTCCTTTGTTTACTGTGGTATAGCGTTATACTCTCTTTTTGCCTTTTATCTACCTCTTCATAGTTAGTTTTTCTCCTTTCTGTACACTTTTGTGTACCTTCAACGTTCTGTATATCTCCTTAGTGTGACTGTGGTGTGTGCTTTACTTTATCATGGCTGACAAGTCTAAGGGTCTGTCTGGCTTCAAAAAATAACAGAAGTACGGCTACAAGATTCCTCTCTCAGATTTGTACGTATTGTGTGTCTAATGTTTGGGTCCTGTCCACTTGCAGGAGGATTGTAGGATCTGCCATGGCTTTAATCACGGAACCCTGGTGAGAGGAAAAATGAGAATTCTGAAAGGCTTGATTCCTTCACTCTTTGGAGATGCTATATCTGCTCATGAAAAGAGTAAGACAGATTTTGGCTTCCTCCTCCTCTGTAGAGAAAACCAAAAAAAGGAGTTTGTTAGTGCCGACTTCTCTGTCGACGCTGACACCTGAGAAACCAAGATCCTGTGTTCTGAAAAGCCTGTTGGAACCAATGGACTCGGGACGTAAATCTTTAGTACCGAGAAATTCTCCGGTACAGACAACCTTTCCAGACTATGAATATTTATGTCAAAACTCTCGACACAAAACAAAGTACCTTCTGGATCTTCGTCAGCACAGTCTACTTCAGTGCCAAGTAATGATAGAGTACAAAAAGAAATTTTGCCCAAGACAACCTACTCCCCTCTGTTGATCCCTTTGAAGGTGAACTGCCTGAAATTTTCCTACAAGGGTCTAAAGCACCATTTGTAATGTCAGTCCATTCCACCAAAAGCCTTACAGAACTGGCTGTGGAGAGACTGGTGAAAAAAATTCTGTGGGTGAGAGGTTTAATACGACTTCTTTGGCCCCGACCTCTGCAGGTTTCGGTACCGAACCACCTTTTGCACCTATTACTACTCATCCTCTGATCTCCTCTGAGGTTTCAGAGTTCCCAGCTTCAAGTCGTCTGGTGCTGGTTGCATCAGCTCCAGAGATTGCCCTCCCTTCAGAACCAGTGATTACCCTGAGTTCTTCGGTTCTTTTGGATCCAGTGACCTCCCAGAGGCTGTAACTGCCCTGTCTGCTCTGAAGGGCAGGAGTCTACTCCAGTTTTTTTGGAGCCATCCCTGCTCCTTGGAGCATAGCATGGTTCATCTCAGCTCCGTCTTCTACCTTGGGGGCAGTCTTGTTGGTGCAGGGAGTGACCATGTTTCTGGGTGAGTCTGTCTCTGTTCTGTGCTCCCTTCCCTCTTCGGGGGACCAGATTTTGAAGCATTGGAGAGGGCTTTGTCTTTTGGAGTCGCTCAGTCGGCTCCTTCCTCCTTCAAGCAAATACCTTTCTCTTATTCCATTATTCGACCTGTGCCTCCACTAGGGCAGTGAGTACCGTACTAAAATCTTAGGAATCTCCGATACAAATTCTGTCATAGTCTGATGCCTCACCAGACTGTCCCAAGGAGGTTTCTCCGAAGAAATGCAAGTGGAAGCACTTAGATTCCCCTCAGGAATCTGTCATGGAGGACACTGATTTTGATGAAGGGGAAGGGACCCTGAGGTCACCCCCAGATGATGTCTGCTTTGTAGACCTCCTCAAAATTTTGAATCAGAGGGGTGACTGGAAGTCCAAAACCCTTTCTTGGATGAATCAGTTTACCTACAGGCTTTTGGTACCTGCCCATCTGAAGAGAAAAGTAATCCTCATTGCACCTTAATGACAGGTATGGTTCCCCTATATTTTTGGCCTTACCTGATTCAATGACCTTGGATTCTGGACTCTGCTCCAGGCCTTTGTCAGATCCAGATGGACTAGTTCATCCAGACATTCCAAATTCCAAGCTGACAGCATGGTTACTTCAGTTCCATTATTGCCAGGGGAGTTAACCTTTCTTCCCCGGTATGCCAAATTCTCTTAGCTTCTCCTAAGCTTTCCACCTGTAAGGTATATACTAGTAAGTGGAAGAATTTTACTATTCCTAGGATTATAGGAAGTTACTAGGCTATTGGACCTGAGACCCTTACACGCCTAGCCAAGAATGTAGCCCATGTTCTGACAAGTCAGCACCCAATGCCCCTGTCCAGCAGTGACACAGGTGGATTTCCCAACAGAGTATTTTCTGTTCCCCATCCAGTTATCCAGATTGCGCTTAAAAAGGAATAATGAGGTACTCTGCTTGACATGAAGAGGGATTCTTCCATAGAAGAGGGAGTCTCTGGGACACAAATCTGTCTCACCAACAAGTCCTCTTGATGTCACAGACCAGTCTGAAGTCACACGTGGGTTACTCGGGTGACGCTTGACTTGTGGATATGAAGTAGTCCCATCAAGGCAGGGTTTGAGATTGCTTTATATGCCAGACAGAGGTCACCTCTGAGGAGTCTGTATGAGACTGAGTAGCGGGACAAGGCTTTTAGTCCATCTGTGTAAGGTAGATGTTTGAGGCCCTGGATTCTCCTGGTGAGGAACCTTTGTGGTCTCTCCAGCTGCTGCATGTGCTTTGTGAGGTATGTGTCGAAAGGGGGGAATTGTACTAAATAATGGGTCTTATAAGGGAAGAATAGAGGGATGTTATAACCTTCTTGTCCCTGGATGAGATGCCCTTTCTAATGAGGTGGGCCATATAGAAAGTTTTCCATACAATGGAGGCAACATGGTGGTCAAACACCAGGTTGCTATCAACCTGGGTGCCCAAGTCCCTCAAGACTGACTGCATGCTTAGGACTTTGTTATTAGTGTGATAATTTGTGGGGACATCACTGTCCCCAAAGAGGTTGATGCATTTTTTGGCATTCAGTTTGAAGCCATGTTTCTGGCACTGGTCATTTGTTAGGGTGAGACCCTCTTAGAGGATGTCCACATCACTAGGGGAATTGATGACGGCATCCAGTTTGCAGTCATCTGCAAACTTTGTCACCATAGCCCACAGGTTTTGGCCTACACCTCAGAAAAGTATATCCCAAATAAGAGGCCCTAAGACTGATCCTTGGTGTATGCTGCTCATTACAGGTCTACTGCTCGAGGTGACTTCCCATATTTTGACTAGGTGGGTTCTGTCAGTGAGCCAGTTTGCTACCTATCTGGTAATGTACGGATTAATGCCTAGTTGAGACTGTTTATCTATTATACCAGAGTGGGAAATAGTATTGAAGGCTTTGGCCAGGTCAGGGTAGGCAGTGTGCACCATCTTCCCCTCGTCCATGGCTTTGGTGACTGTGTCAAAGAAGTCAACAAAATTTAACAGGCATGGCCTTCCCTTGACGAAACCAAACTGTGAGAGATCAAGTGTTAGGAGGTTGCCAATGTCGTTGTTAATGAGGTCCATGTTAATCTGTTCTATGGCTTGCAGATCAGTCTGCTTAGCTAATGGGTCTATAATTTTCTGCATCGGTGAATGCTCCACCTTTGTGCAAAGGGATGACATTGGCTGTCCTCCACTTGACTTGGACGAAGCCAGTACTCAGGCTTTGATTGAATAGGGTGCCTAATGCTGCCACAAGTTCCTGCCTCAGTTCATGTAGGGTGCAGCCTGGGATGCTATTGGTGTCCCATGGAGGCTGTATTTTTTGCCTTTCAGAGGGCAGTGATGACTTGCTCCCTAGCGATAAGGAGAGGGGGACAGGTGCTGGGGATATCATGATTTTACTGATGGGGGGACAGAGGGGTAAAGTTTTCGCTGAACCTGTCTGGCAGCAGGTTGGCTATATATCTACAGCATTTGTGTATGTGGTGTCCTTGACCACCAGTTCTGAGCAGATCCGAGTGTTTCCTTTTAGAATGCAGACATATGTGAAGAAGGGCCTTATGATTGTATTTAGTAGATGTGGCCAGTTTGGACTCTTAAGTTTGCTTTGGAGGATTTCACTAGTGCTCTTATTTGTTTGCTCAGGCTAAGGGAGATTGCTTTCAATTTGGCAAGTGCTCCTTTTTTATCCTGGAGAGCAATTTTTTCCTTTTTATAGAGTTTATTCCAGATGTCCATCAGACAGGTTTACTCTTCCTTGAGGAGAATGATTTTGTCCTATTGGGTATTCCTGATTCCATGCAGCTAGCTTGTGTTTATGTTCCATCTAAAGCTTCTGTTATGGAGTTTAGGAGAATGTTGGGAGAAATAATAATTACAGCATAGAATACTGTTTATGGGTTATGATATGGGGTAAGGGGATGGTATAATGGTTAAGTTGTTTACCACAGAGTCACAAGAGCAGCTAGCTTAGTACTTAGCTGTGAGCCTATAAGTGTGGGCTATAATCTGCTTTGCAATAGTGAGACTGTAGCAGGCGGACCTAGAAGGGAAATTATAACAAAAAGGTAGATTTCTGAAGAAAGGTGTGAGAATATTTTACATGGAAGATGTGAATTCAGTAACAGTTTTTTTTTGGATGGAATTCACTTATTCCACAAGATATAATAACTTGGCTAGGCTGGATAAAAATGTATTTCACATGAATATGTGGACTTAATTGAACATTTTCAGGTGCATCCAGTAACTATATCAGGCCAGGAGCCAATAAAGACTCAGATAATGATGCAGGGTAATGATGTAAAATGAGACATTGGTACTTTCCTACTTAGAGGCACTTAAGAAGTGTGTAGTGGGTATGATGTGACAGTTAATACAGAGGATAAACATTGGCTGAGTGGGATTAAATGAAGATGGACCTTAAAAGCATTGTAAAAATGGGGTGGGGGGGTAGGAATAATTTGGAGAGGTTGACAAAAATTAGCTTATTGCTGAAGGAAGGGTAATCTCACAGAAGAGTGACTGCATACTACTAAAGAAACCATAAGTGACTGTATTCACGTGTTTAGAAGGATTGCTGTTGGGCAGCCTTATGAAAAAATGTATTACTACTGTAAAGTAAAAAACATTTAGCAAATGACTTGGGCAACAGAAAGTAGAAAGAGCTGAAATTAAACCTAGGGAGCCCATGACAAGAAAAATGACCAGAGATTCTATATCTGAGAGACTGGTATGCGAGATTTCAGAAATGTAATGGTAGTTCGCATTAAGCGGAGGAGTGGGGAAACCAAGGAAAGCAAAAATGAAAATATATGGTAGACCTATGCCAATGGTAAAGGAAGATGAGGCTCAATGGTAAAGGAAGATGAGGCTCAATGGTTAATAACTATGGGAAGGGTGGAATGAAATAAAAATGGCATTGTGTAGTCAACAGACAAGTCTCCAGGAACAGACTGTATTCCTGTGGAAATTTGAAAGTCAAGAGACGAGTGACAAAGATCTGGAAGGATTTGTTTAACAGTATTTTAAAAGTTGGGAGAAGTACCTTCACTTTGGGGGGGGGGGGAGCAGAGGTTGGTATATTGCACTTATGAATGTGTGATTTTTGTCATGGGGAGTGAAGCATTTGACAACATTAACTATAAGGATCCAGAGGGAAGCAGAGTGTAAGAAAGCACTTCTGTTGTTGGCGACGCTTGATGCAGAAAAAAACTTTCAGTAGAGTTGGTTGGGGTTTTATGATTAGGGCAGTGATAGCATTTGTCTTCCCTGTTATTAAAACAGGGTTAATAAGGAGGCTATATAAAGGATTGCAGTCAAGAATTTAAGTTGGAAAGCTCTTCTCTAAAAAGCTGCATTTCAAGAAGGGAGCCAGATAGTGATGTCATTTTTCCCCTTTGGAACTGAAGATAAGAATTCTGAAATTCAAGAATATAATTATGTGGTTAAAAAAAAAAGCTTAAATTGCAGGTAATATTTATTTTGTATGTGATAAATCCAGGAAAAGACATTTCGATGTTGATGATTATCAGAGATAATTTCAAGTCTATTCAGTATAGAAAAATATAAACAGAAAAGCGGTAGTGGTAAGCTGTGAGCCAATGAATAAAATTGTTCAGTTCCCATGCTTATGGAGATACGTGGCAAGATGATGTTTTTGTGTTGGATTAAAAAAAATTGTTATGATAGTTAAGGACATGTAGAATAGACTAAATAGAAAAAATTAGTACAATAATTAAATTGGAAACTTATGTGCAGTATGATGCAAGCAGTGTGATAATGCTTTAAGTCTGTAGTTTTATACAGAGGTCAGTCATATTTTTATCAAACTGAGGATAAAGTTGTGGATGACCGAGTTTACATAATTCTTGCCCTTATTCCCTTCTAAACAAATTAAGTGGTGTACTTTGGCTATCTTCATACAACAAAGTGGGTTAGATTTGACTTATTTGAAGAGTTTCTTTAAAGCTACGGAGTTAAGGCTCGTATAAATAACTCAAGCAGAATGTTATAAATCAGAGGGGAAGAGGATGATGATGAAAGTGGGAAGTTTGAGTGGGACTGGTGTTACACATGCAAATTTTTTTTAAACAGGAAACATCTTTATGAGATTATCACTTATGACATAGGCAATCATACATTTATGCAAATGAAAGCAAACCACTTTGACATAGCCTCAGTTGCAAGCATTTTAGTTGCAAACATTATGTATCGCTTATAATCTACACAGTCATTGTCCGTCGGACATTACATAGCTCATTAAAATCCCATCTTTTAAACCTCATTCCTCCCCTGTATGTATTGTTCACACAATTCTAATATTTTCTCTGTAATTTGTTTGTACCCTTTTCTAAAGATGCCATTTCCAGTCTTATCTGTTTTATTATATTCACTACTTCTAGTATAGTTGGCGACTTTGATTTCCATTTTCTAGTAATTGCTTTTTTTGGCAGTCACCATAATTAGACTCGGCAAGGCCTTACTGTGTCTAGGCAATTCTGATTCTGTATCATAGCTCAGAAAAATCATTTCCCTAATTACACCAATTTGCTTACCCAATATCTCTGATAGAGTTGTCTGCAGGTAAGCTGTAAAGTCTGTCAACTCATTAGAATTCCTGAAAATATGATGTTCTTCGTGTTTCACTGTTGCAGTCATCACATTTGGGTTATCTGCTTGCAGAAGCCCTCAGTCGACCTGATTATCAAACTCTTGGGTCCTGTGTTTGTTGCAGTCTCATCTTCCATGACGTCAGGTAGTCAGGGGTATAAAGCATGCAGCCGACACCATTACATCAGTCTTTCTTGCCGTGCGGTGCTAGAAGCAGTTCGCAAGTGCCTGTCGGCCGACTCCTGAAATTTTCCTTTTCGAGTTTCAAATCCAAAGTCTTCAACTAAGCCAAGTACCACATTGGGGGTCCTTTTTCTTGCTCCAAACCGATGTCAGTAAAAGTTAATTGTATTTCTTGTGGAAAGCAAATACCTCATAAAGACTTTCATTCGTACTGCATTCCTTGCTTAGGCCCAGACCACACCGTACCTCGCTGACGGTTTTGTGCCTTATTCAAACCTCGTACTATTCGTCTGTTCATTTACGCTTCCAAATATTTTGGTACTCTGTTCAGTTATCCAGAAATGGCTTTGGTAAGCCACCCAACTACCAACATTCCAAAAAAACGCAAAGATAACGACAGAGACGCTTCTCCTAAGCTAGTCGCCAGGTCGCCGGTACTCAGCGAGGTGCTTTCACAGCCCCTGATACCTGCTACTTCAGAGTCGCAGGCCTCTACTGAGACCCATTCGGAGTCCAGTATGCCAAGAGATGCTTCTTCGACTGTGGAGCCTGCAGATGTCTCTACCTTGGATGGGTCCGGAGCCATTGTGCAGGCACCGTCTTCTGAGGATGTATTCAGGCCTTCTGACTTTCATATTAAACCGACGCCATCTTTTTCTTCAAGTCCTAAAACTAAATCCATGCCTAGAAAACTGACACCCAGACCGCATGGTCAGGCCCCTATGCTTAAAAAACAAATGATAAGAATGGCTGAAGATCTTATTACTCTAATCACGGGAAGCCACCCTTCCCCCTCTAAGAGACTTAGGACTGATTTTCCTTCTGATTCTTCTGATCAGGATTCTGAAATTTCTGTTTGCTCTGATGACCAGGATTTGCCCTTATCTACCTATGAGGATTCTGATGCAGATGACTCCATTCCCTCTGCTTCCCCTCCAGGGGATTTCTCTTTTGGTGAAACCTTGCATACTGTTAGGGAGCATTTCCACTGGGAAAGCCAGGATTACTCTGACTCCAAAAAGAGACTTGGGGAATTCTTACTCCTGCCTCAGCACAGGCCTTTAGCTATCGCTCCTGTACAGGACATTGTAGATGATGCTTTCTCGGAATCTAGCCTGGACTCTGACACTTTACCTCCTGCTCCCAGAAAACCTGATGGGTATTACAGGGTACCTGACTCTCACAAGTTCCTCTTTAAAAATCCTACTGTGAATCCTGAGACCATTTCACAGGGACCCTAGGGCATTAAGTCTACTACTGCCAAAATCCTACCCCTTCTGATAGAGATTCCAGGGCACTGGATAGATGGGGTAAGAAGGTATACACTTCTGCAGCTTTGTCCATTAGGGCCTTAAACTGCCAGTTTAATATGTTCAAGTATCAGCAGCATATTATTGGATTGCTTAAACAGAAAATAATTTTGATTCCTGACTGTGCTGAAAATAAAAAATTACAGGATTTAATGCATTCTGCTGAACAAGTTGGAAAACGTACTTTGCATACTGGGCTGCTGTCTCTTTGGTCTGTACTTAGAGTGCATGCTTGGCTTAAGAAGCAGTCTTTGCCAGATCATGTTAAAGCTAAATTACTGGATGCTCCCTTAAACCAAGACTGCCTGTTTGGCAACAAAGCAGAAAAAGATGGATGAAAAAGCTAAATCTATGCAAACTGTTAAAGATTTCCTGCAAGTACAGCCTCCCAGATTTAGTAGGCATTGGCACTCTAAGAATTGGTCCTTTCCTGCCTCTTCCAGGCCTTCAGTCCAAACCCAGAACCAGCAGAACACCCAGGCTTCAGTCCCAAGGTTACTCGCATGCTTAAGCAGTGGGGGGCTCCCACTTCCAAAGCAGGGAGTAGTAAGACTCCCCCCTATGGTAAACTGTCTCCATGACTTAACTTTAAACCTTCCAAGCCCTGCTCAACTGACCGTTCCTTTAGGGGGAAATATTGCCATGCATGCAGAATATTGGGAACTCATTACCCAGGATGAATGGGTTTTAAATATAGTTTCCCTAGGATACAGATTCCACTTCCACTCGTTACCAACCCCAAACAGTTGGCCAGAACTACCCCCAAATCAGTGGGCAGAGGCTCAAAAGCAAGTTCTCTCTCTTTTAAGCATCAGGGCTATTCAGCCTGTCCCAGAAGAAAAATGGGTTCAAGGTTTCTACTCAAGACTTTTCCTGGTACCCAGAAAATAATTCCTGGCATCCTATCCTGGACCTGTCTGTCCTAAACACATTTTTGGTAATCCCAAAATTCAGAATGCTAACTCTTCATCAGCTGCTTCTCATGCTAGGCAAAGGTGCCTGGTTGGCAACACTGGATTTAAAAGAAGCCTACCAGCACATCCCAATAAGGAAATCTTGCAGAAGATACCTACGCTTCAGAGCAGGCTACATGCACTATCAGTTTTCTGCACTGCCCTTTGGCATTTCTACTGCACCCAGGGTATTCACAAAGTGCCTAGCTCCAGTCATTGCATTTTGCAGACAAAGAAATATTCAAATATACCCATACCTGGACGATTGGCTAATTCAGGCAGAAAGCCTGGACATACTATTAAATCATCTGGCATTTGTAAAGAAATTGCTAACTTTTCTGGGATACACCATAAACAAAAATAAATCACATCTTGTACCTTGCCAACAAATTGTATTCCTGGGAGCAAGCTTGAATACAACTTCCCAGATGGCCTACCTCACGCTAGCAAAACAAGTTCATTTGACAGCCTACTTCAAACTGCTAGTCACAAAGACCCAGCTATCTGCAAGGAAAATACTGCAAGCCCTGGAGTTCATGGCCTCTTGCATTCTACTAATTCCTTATGCAAGACTGCATATGAGGAAACTACAATGGTATCTAAAAAGCCTATGGTGTCAACATTCTCAGGATCTAGAATCAATGATTCCTATCATACCTTGTCTACAGATAGAGTTCCTTTGGTGGGCAGAGACCTGCCACCAAAACAAGGGACTGCCATTCACTCTACCCCTTGCCACTCAAACCCTAACAGACGCATCAGACTATGCATGGGGGGCTCACTTGGCAGGGTAGTGCATTCAGTGCAAATGGAACCCAAGTCAAATGCACCTGCATATCAATCAAAAAGAAATGTAAGCTGTAGAGAATGCTCGGGCAGCCTTCAAGGCCCTCATTCTTCCAGGACAATTATTGGTAAAGACGGACAACACTACTGTTATGTTGTACATAAACAAGCAGGGGGGATCCCACTTATGCCCTCTCTGCAGACTAGCCATGGCTCTGTGGAACACAGCCTTGAGCTACCAAGTGCACCTACAGGCTCAATTTCTGCCAGGAAAGCTAAATACACTGGCAGACGACCTAAGCACAAATCTCATGGACCCACATGAGAGGAAACTGGAACCAAAGATTTTCAACATGTTGAGAAACAAATGGGGGAGCCTAGAGATGGACCTGTTTGCTTCCCCCCAGAACTACCAATTGGACAAATTCTGCACAAGCACTCCCCACAAACAAGCTTGGAAAGTGGATGCCCTGTCATTCACCTGGAAAAACCTATCAGTTTGTGCCTTTCCCCCTCTGCCTCTCCTCTCCAAGGTGTTTGTAAAGATCAAACAGGACAAACCAAGGACAATACTGATTGCACCAGACTGGCCACGCCAACACTGGTACGCCCTCTTGCACAGTGTGTCACTGCTGGCACCATGGCACCTGCCTCAGACCCCTGACCTGCTGTCCTAGCAGGAGGGCCAGATTCTGCACCCACAGCTTCAAACCCTGAACCTGGCAGCCTGGCGTATTACCTGTTCTCTCCGTTGTCATCCCTCAGTAAGCAAGTGATGGATGTCATTCTGGAGGCAAGGAGGCCTAGTACTAGAAAATCCTATGCTGAAAAATGGAAAAGATTCTGTTCCTGGAGCCAAACTCAGGGGATGGGCACAGCAGCCCCCAATTTACCTCAGATTCTTCAATACTTAACTGAGATGCTTCACAAGAGCCTTTCCTTTTCCTCCATCAAAATTCATGCCTCAGCCATTTCAGCTCATTACAATACAGAACCACCCCTCTTCTCCCATCCACTGCTGAAGCAATTCCTCAGTGGGGCCAAAAACTTAAGACCACCCAGGAGAGTCCCTACTCCAGCCTGGGACCTTAACTTTGTATTGGAAAAGCTCACTCTACCTCCCTTTGAGCCAGCTGCAAATGTAGAGCTGAAATTCCTTTCTTGGAAAACAGCCTTCATTCTATCCATCATTTCTGCAAGAAGGCTGTCTTAATTACAGGCCCTCATGGCAGTGGAGCCTTTCATCATCTTTCATGTGGACAGCGTGTCCCTCAGGACAAATCCCTCCTTCATGCCCAAGGTGGTATCCATTGCGGCCCTTAATCGGTCCATTCATTTGCCAACCTTCTTTTCTAATCCACAGAACAAAGGGGAATGAATACTGCACTCCTTGGACGTGCACAGACAACTTTGATTTTACTTGGACAGGACTAAATCTCTCAGGAAATCTGAACAGCTGCTGATTGCATTTGCTGCAGGGACAGAGGGGAAGGCCATCTCAAAGCAAACCATTTCTAAGTGGATAGGCCATTGTATTCATTTCTGCTATAAACACCATGCAAAACCTACCCCACAGGGGATAAGACCACATTGAACCAGGGCTGGATCTACCTCTACAGCCTTTATCAGAGGTGTCCCTACCAGGAACATCCTAGAAGCTGCTACCTGGAGTTCTGTACATACCTTCACCAAGCATTTGCCAATTTTTTTCTAAATCCAGAGTTGGGTTTGCCACTGCAGTCTTGCAGGGCCTTATATCTGGTCCTAATGCTATCTAATAACCTCCTCCCATCCTTAGCTTTGGGAGTCTACCCAAATGTGATGACTGCAACAGTGAAACACGAAGAACATAGTACAGTTGTGTACACTTACCATAAATGTAGATGTTCGAGTGTATTCACTGTTGCAGTCCTGTTTACCCTCCCTCCATCCCCCTGACTTCTATTGACTATACCTCTATTCTTGTTTACTATGCTTAAAGCTTTTTGGTGTATTTGCTTTTTTGTTGGAGGTGTAACCTTGTATATAATTGCTTCCCATTAGGGGGGCACCTGACATCTGGGGCTAGAAAAACTGATGTAAGGTCGTCGGCTGCATCCTTTATACCCCTGACTACCTGACATCATGGAAGATGAGACAGCAACTGACGCAGGACCCAAGACTTTGATAATCAGGCCGACTGTGCGCTCCTGCAAGCAGATAACCCAAATGTGATGACTGCAACAGTGAATACACGCGAACTTCTACATTTATGGTAAGTGTACACAACTGTACTTTCTCAATTACCTCTTTCTTCCCCATCACACCTCCAACATTTGCTCTTTACCCGAGTTAAAATTCTCTGAAGTCTGCTTGGGGTATAAATGTATTGTTTCCAAGCAAAAATCCTAAATCTTCTAGATTTTTGTTGCATATTTGGGAGAGAAACCTATATCCCTCCATTGTTTGTTTGTGAATTGCTTATCCAGTTCTTTCTAACCTCCTCCGATTGATTCTTAAATTTGTCATGAAATTTTTATATGCTCTACTAATTATTCCTTTTTTTAAGAGCAGCTTCTGTTCTAGATTCTACTAAAAACTCTACTAGTGCTGGCCTATTTCTTTCCCTGCATCTATATTATGATGTCAGTCCTTGATGGTGAAGGCAATCTCTAACCTGCAGTCCAAATAAATTCTTGGCATCTTCCCATTCTGTTACCTTTCCCCCTCTAGTTACTTGCTATGTATAGGTGGAAAGTGCCAGTGTTTAATTTTTATTTCACTACCCTGTGTTCTTATTTTAGTTATTATTGGCAGATGATCTGAAATAGTTATTGGGTGTGTATCAGGACCAACATCTTAGTCCTTTGCCAGTTTTCAACAATAAATTCCAGCCCCCTCTTGCCTATTGTCTGTATCCCTATGCATTTATTCCTATTAGTAGAACCTCCTTTCTCCATGTTGGCTTAGTTCTTAGAATACTTTCTGCTACTTTATGAATATAATATTCTGTATGATTATTGTTGCTCTCCTTAAAGGTCTGCATCCAAAATCCCAATCTCCTTGTTTTTTTAGCTTTCCCAGTGTTTCATCGTCATCACTTTCTACTTTGAATTATAGGTTTCTGCTTGTGCTATGTGTAGGAGCCTTAACTGAGTAGCTCTGAAATACCCCTTTAAATTGAATAATTCCACTCCACCTTTTCCTATTGGAAGAATTAACTTATCTTGAATCTTGCCATCTTTCCCTCCCAGATAAAAATCCTTCTGCTGTTTATTAATTGCTATCCACAACTTCTATGGTTGACAAAAATATGCCTGACCTGTGTATAAGATTAAATGGAATAAAAACAGTTTAACTGCTTGTGTCTATCAATATCCATATAACAGAGCTTCCACTTTCAGTTTTTGTATTATCTTTTGTTTAGTCTATTCCCACATATCCTTAGCTGCCACACTGGAATCATTTTTAATCTAAAGTCCTAAATACTTCATTCTGTCATGCACCCATAAATATGGATATTGCTGAACCAATGTGTGTGTGGGTATATAATTTATTGCTATTGCCTTTGTTTTAGCATTGTTAATTGTGTATCCTGAAAATATTTGAAACTGTCTCAAAATATTCCACGACACTGTATTGTCCCTTTCTGGTTTTATCAGGTATAAAGTAATATCTACAAACAGAGCCAGCTTTTCTTGACTACCATACCAATTATATCCTTGAATTTCTGAGTACCTTATTTTCTTTGCCAATGTTTCTAAATGTAATGCAAATAGCAAAGGGAAAGAGGATGCCCCTGCCTGGTTCCTCTACTCAAGCAGAAGTTATCCGAGAGGAACCCACCCACTTAATTTTTGCCTCTGATCCCACATATCATCCTAATCAACCTTATAATTTTATTAGGGAATGCAAATGCTTCCATTGCCCTACTCATAAAGTCCCAGCTTACTCTGTCAAATGCTTTCTCTGCATCAAGGCCCACCAACAACAGTAGGATTTTCTTGCATTATGCTTCCCTCTGTATCATCGGTGTTCTGTTTATGTTGTCAAACGTTTGGTCTCCCCACCACAAAACAACATTGATCCATATCTATCAGTTTTGACATCACCTTTCCCATTCTTTTAGCCATTATAGACATAAACACTTTATAATCATGGATCAGTATTGAAATTGGCTTGTATAAAGGTGGATCTGATGGGTCTTTACCATGTTTAGGTATTACAACTGTCACCCTCTTTAGGCATTACAACTATCACCACTTTCTTCCAGGATGTTGATGTTTCTCCTCCTCTTAAAATACTGTTAAACAAAACCTTCCAGATCTTTCAGTTTTTCTCCTCCTAGCTTCTAGACTTCTGCAGGAATACCATCTTTTTCTGGGAACTTTCCTGTAGATTGATAACACTTAACCATTTTTATCTCATCTCCTTGTCTACTCCTAAACTTGGCATATTTAATTCTTCCTAAACATTTCTATTTGTACTTTTTCTTGATTTACAGATTCCTCTGCTTTATGCACACTTTTTCATAAAATTTCCGAAATATTTGTAAAACTTCTACAGGATCTTTTCTCATCTTAATTGTTGTAGGCTCCCTAAGTTTGGCGACAGCCCTTCCTACTTTCTGTTTCCTGAGTCATTGTGCTAAAAGTTTTTGAACTCAAGATTTATCAAAAAAACAGTTGCTTAAAAGCAATATTTCTAAACTTGTACATGTTATTGAGGTAATCCTGTGGGTGCAGCGGTAGCATTGTTGCCTCACAGCAAGATGTTCTCCCGTTTGATTCTCTGCTGGAGCGCCTTCTGTGTGGAGTATGCATGTCCTCCCTGCGGTTGAGTGCCATTCGAAAGACATGCGTAGAATGGGCGTGTATTCATTGAAGGTTGGGCTTCAAGCTGGCACCTTGGCACCGTAAAAATCTACTGCCAATCATTAGTGGACTGGAGTTCCGCTGTGGCGACCCCTAACCGGGAAAAGCCGAAAAATGAACGACAATTATTCTGCAGTTGCTCCTCATCTTGTTCTGAGATTCCCCTGTTTTGCAGTACTTCAACATTTGACAGTTCCTCTAAATATTTCTTAACTATATCTCCCATTCTTTTATTTCCACCCTATTTTTAAACTCCACTATAATTTTGTCCCACTCCCTACTATATTTTCAGAAGAAATTGCTATCTTCTGTAATAGCTCCTGAATAATTTCCACTAACCATTCCTTAAATTCCTGTCTTTCCAACAGATAAGTGGGGAAGCGCCAGTGTCTCATTTTTATTTCACTACCCTTTGTTTTTATTTTAGTTATTATTGGCACATGATCTGAAATCGTTATTGGGTGTATATCAAGACCTTCAATTAATGCACATGTTCCTGTGAAATGTAAACTCTAATCTAGCACCGTTTTTATGTTGAAGAATAATATGTCAATTTGCTCCAAACTCCTAGACCTGAACTCAAATCTTCCATACCAAATATTTTCTTCAAAAATCTACCCTCCTTTGTTATGTCATCTTCACTGTTGCAAATCAATTCCCAATCCCCACCTATAAGTAAAATTCCTTGCTGAAAGCTGATTTTCTCCCAGAATTTTCTTAAGCTCCATTATAGCATTTTTAGGTAGAATGTAAATACATGCTAGTGTAATCCTCCTCTCTTGCCAGTAGCCCCTCAGTATGACAAATCTACCATTATTTTTTTTATCTTCTTTCACCATTGGAGTTCCTCTTGCAATTAATATAAACACCCCTCATTTCCTTTGTCATAGCTGTTCTGCTGAATAACCATCCTGAAAACCTTTCTTTATCAAATTCACATGTTCAGTTATTTCCAAGCATAGCCCCTGTAGCATAGCTATTTGCAGTCCACATTTTTAATATAGTTCACTATTCTTTTTTTTTTTGTATTTATCTGTGAGACCATTGGCATTTAAAGACATTACAGAAAGCATCATTGTATTAAAAGTTGTTATTCCCACCTTTTATGTATAGCAGCTTCTTTTGTATGTCTAGTTCCAGCTTTTGTGTTTCATGCTTACACTGTTTGGCAGGTTGATCTTTTATAAAGTTGTTTCTTGTCATATCTGTTTGAGACTGTCACATCTTACACAAATTGTTGTTTTATTGAAAGCCCTAAAAACGTGCACATGCAATACCCCCTAAAACCTACTAACTTAAAAATAACTCACAAAACTATGTACGTCTTCAAATATTGAAGTTTTACCGTACTGTTGGGAACAAATGTTCCAAACTGACAGCCACACTAAGAGACTTGAGTTAACCTAAAAGAAAGGTTATCCATGCTAATGGACATGATGCAGCCTATGCTTCAGCTAAGTGCTGTCCGATTTTGCCTTATCTTTATAGCTCTTCCAGCTGAGAAAACACTTCAGTGCTTTCAGAGAACATTATCTCCTATCCATTTGACCTTCGCAGATTGTCTCTTGGGGACAAGAGGATGAGATACTGAATTGCTACTAAGCATACATTTATTTGCTAGCAAAAAGCCTTATAATAATCAATATTCTCTTAATTTACTTGCTTTCTTTTAAAACTTGTTACTAGATCAAGCTAAGAGCCTTAATCTAGTCATTCCCATATGCAAGAATGAGAAAAATCCCACAAATGTTTTCTTTTGTCATGCTCTTTTTAACCAGAATTTTGTTCATTTTACATTGCAGTGCCTACATTTCTTAAAACTGAACAAGGAGAAACAGAGAAGGGAGAAGTAAAAAAAAACACAGGGACACCCATTTATATTAGTATCCCCCTTACATTTATAAATAACTTTGAGAAAACTTTGCTTTATAGCATGCAAAGAAATTCATGCACAAAAAGAATAGTACAGTTAAGAAAAAAAATGTTTACTTGTAGTTTACTTCCTCCCTCCTCTTCCCCTCTCCTAAGTATTTTTCTGAACATCAATGATATGAAATTGGGCATATGCTTTAGAGTCCTCTGAATTTAACAAAGTCCAAAAGAGAGTCCACTATTTCCAGATGTTTCACAAATAAAAGTATTGCTTTGTAATCCCAAATTTCTCAATTTGCAAGTTACTGGTTTTATTCCTTTTCATCTCCATCTCCGAAATCCTGTCTCTGCTTTATTTCCAATGTACTCTTGAGTCTTTTAGTCAATTCTTGTGCTTCTTTCCTTCTCTCAAGCATTTTCAGTTGAAACTTTGAAAAAGGTTTCACTGGCACAGTATTTCTGTGGTCTTTATAACCAGAAGAGCAAGAAGCAGAACCACCTCCTGTTTCACAGCTTAGTATGCACTTTATCAAAAATTATTTTGAAGATAGCTGGGTGCAGCAGTTTGAGTCTCACACCTGCTTCTTGACATTCCCTGAATAGTGGAATAAATGTACTTCTCTTCTGCCTGGTATACAATGAATAGTCATTCTCCACAGTTGTCTCCCACTTTTAGTACGTTGTCTTTGTCACAGTTTTGTCAGAATCAACTGCTTCAGCTGATAGGATTGCATCTTTACTGTTAAAGGTCTAGGTTGCTTTCTCATAGCCAGGTTTGGAGCATACACATGATGAGCCCTTTCAATTAACAGTTTCTGCTGTGGAATACCAGTCCAGTTACTTATTTGTGCTTTCATAAAATTAATGCAGTCTGCACCTTCCAGCTTCTCTGGTACAGCAGAAAATCGCAGGTTTTCCATACGTGTTCTGTCCTCTATTTTTTTTATTTTTTGAAGCATCTCTTCTTGAGCAGTCTCATATTCAGCCAGACTTTTCATTTCAGCCTTTGATTTTTGCAGTTTTATCACCTCATCTGAATATCTGTTTAAAGCTTCTTCCATTTTTCCAGCATTTTGTTGTTTGAGTTGATATATTCCATCAGTGTTTCATTTATTTTAATCAAATCTGTGTGCAGTTATTTTATGCTTTTCTTTAGGTTACTGGAAATCATGTCTGGAGCTTGCACTGCTTTTTGCTGAACAGCTGCAGTACTTTTCCCAGTCAACATTTTTTCCTCACCTTTTGTAGTTGATTTTCTTTCAGGTCCTCTGCATTTCCTCCTGGCATCCCAGCAATGCACTTACTAGCCAGTTGCTGAAATTTACCCAGAAATATAAATCCAGTGGCTCTCTCTGCTAATTTTCTGTTTTCACACAGAGAGCTGGAATTAAGCTGTTACTCACTGTGCAGCCATCTTGGAAGAATCTCAGATGCAAGTTCTTAAGCAGAAAAGGAACAGCCATGTATAAAAGTATTTAACAAACAAAGCCAGTGTAGGAATAGAGAAAGATTTTTCCAAATGTGGTTGTCAGTAAGTATGAGTATAGGAAATAGGCAAGCGGGTGTAGAATTTACTGGAGGAAATTAGCAAAAGCACCAGGATGTTGGGAGCAAATGAGGTGAGCGGGAAAGAGGCTAAGCATGAGTTTGGACTGCAGGTTAGAGATCACCTTCCTTAGCAGGGGCTGATGATAGTGTAGGCAAAGGAGAAGGGGATGGGGTGGTTCTAAGTAAAAGACCAGCTCTGGTAGTCTTTGAGCCTAGAATAGAAGGTGCTGTTAACTGGATAATTATTAGGGCATATAAAAATATTGCATGTTAACTATAATAATCAGAAGTGGTTAGAAAAGACTGTAATTTGCCTTTCTATTTTCTTTTACCAAAGGGGCAATGGAAAGTATGCAACAGATTCCAGAACCTTTAGAATTTTTGCAAGGAAATGTTTGATTATGTCTTTTTATACCATAAATAGACTTCAGAGGATTCTTTTGTCAGGTATATGTTAAATGTTGAAGGTGTGATGGGGCAGATAAAAGAAATTGAGCTCCTGTTTTGTGGGAATGCAGTAACCTAGCAGATTTTAAGAATACCATATGAGTAATTATGGAAGTGATTATTTTGATCTGGAATGTGGGACTTAATTGCCTAGACATAGTAAGACCTTACTAAGTTAGTGATGTCCTTCTGTTCCTTTGTTGCAGTGTTCCTGACATAAGGGAGTTGCCTGACAAGGTGACGACCTGATGTTGGCCAGTATATCAGTCTTTTACTACCTCGGTTGAGCAGAAAGAGCCGTACACACGCACCACCCTCAGAACTACTTTGTCACCAGTCCCAGTCGTCGCTCTGCTGTCGGAGTTGCTGATTTTCTAAGATAAGTGCCCCATTGAGGAAATCTTTTCTGTCTCTTTGCTACCTTTTTTTCTTTACTGAGGTTTATATCATCTAGAAAAGGGAAGTGTGACTGTGGAAGACAGATTTCACATAAAGATAGTCATACTCTGTGCCTTTTTTGCATTGGCCTTCAGCACAACCACAAAACTTGTTCAGTCTGCCTGTCCTTTGTACCAAAGACTCTCAGAAGTTGGTTATCCTCTCTCGCGATCTACCTAGATAACCAGCGGCCTTAAGCTTCTAGCAAAGAGCGTTATGGAGTCCCCTCCGGACCTGAGGAGAGAGCCTGCAAAACAAAAGGCCAAAAAATATAGGCCCTAAGCCGAAGCTGCACCTCTCAAGTTTCAAGTCCAGAAAAGCTTTTCAGACGCAAGTCTCTGTTCAGGGGGGAACCAAGGCTTATTGTTTCTGAGGGCCCTAGGAGAGTAACCCAGATAATTGTTAAAGGGGATGTCTTCTCGGATATTGTGGAATGTATGCATAGGTCTGGCCCTCCTTCTTTGCACTGCATAGATATGCCTGCAAAAAAGAAACAAAAAAAAAGCATGCCCCCCCCCCCCGGACCACAGAAGGAATTGCTGAACGTCTCACAAGGCCTCTTTAAGGCCTCTTTAAGGCCTTTATGGCGCTTAGGCTTCTGTCAGGTCACCTTGCTTCCCCGCCGGCCTGACCTTCTTCTGCTCTGAAGAGACCCTAGTCTCCATCCTACCTCAAATGAAGATTCCTCTTTTGAAGAGAAGGATGATCCTTTGGATTATTCCTCCCAAATTATTTCTCCATTAGATTATGCCTCCCCTGAACAGGATTCTAATGGAACAGATTCCCCCATGGAGGAGATTTCTTTTGGGAGACTGTATCCAAAATGCATGACCATTTCAAATGGAACAGTACAGAGATATCCGAGGTCCATAAGAGTTACTATGGAAGGAACGTAAATAGTGTGGGAAGAAATAGCCAGGGAATTGTTATGGCTAGGCTTGTATAGGCCCTAGGGCCGATAGCCTAGTACCACCCTATGACCTCCTCCAGGTACAGTCCCCCAGGCCTTCAGTCATCCCTCTTGTTAATACCTGCCTTTTTGGATGCCTTTGCATTCACTTCCACCCACCTGGAATGTCAGCCTCCAGCTCCAAAAAAAGCCGGACAGGTACTACAAAGTACCCAAGGACTACCAATTTCTCCAAGTCCTCTGCTGCACATCCTTCTGTAATATTTGTTGCCTCTGATAAGGCCTACAGGTCACTTCCTTCCTCTTCCCTGCTGCCTCAGATAACTGTAGCAGAGAGCTGAAGAGGCTTGGAAAGAAAATCTATACCTCGGCTGTCTTGGCCTTCAGAGCATTAAACTGTCAGACGCACATGACAAAGTTCAACTTGGAACTTGGAGAACAGTGTGTGTATATACCTTTAAGAAGCTAGCCAAGGGTTTGCACAAGTATATAAAAACTGAGCATGTGCAAGTCTGCCATTTTGTATATAGCTGTTGAGATGTAAGCATGTATGTATATAAGGTCTGTCTGTTAACCAATTTGTTTATATTTTATGATGTTGCTATCCATCCTGACGTGTTTCTATGTATTAAAGCATCTAAACAAAATACCCTACCTGCCTGTCATCTATGATAGAGAAAGGACTAGTAAGAAAGTGTCAGAAGCGGCATGTCTTGAAGGACATGGTGTTAGAGGCAGCATGGCTAAAATGACTTAAGGCACTTGCTTGGAACTGGTGGAATATATAGCAGTGAATCATCTCTACAATGTGCATACTTCACAAAACAGGTCAGAAACAAATTTCCAATATTAAAACTTGCTCAGCACTATTTCTATATGAAATGAGGTATACAGAACATTCTAAATGATATTCTCATAAACCAATATGTATGATATTGATAAAAATAATCAAATTACTATGAAAAATGTTTGAAATAAAGTCCGAATTGCATAAAACGAATAAAATAAAGAGAAATATCCACATTTTTAAATGCACGCTTAATGAATCCGTATTTTTCATATTAAGCAAAGATGTCCAAGTTATCAGACATGTATAAATTGTTCGCAGGTTTGTGCAGTATTACCGTAAAGTTATTTCACAAAATACAGCTATTACAGGGCATATTTCGCAGAATGCAGCCATTTCAGAGCATATTTCACAAAGAACAGTTTTTTGAAGAGTTTATTGCGCATTTGAATGTTACAAGCGCACAGAACAGTTTATTCGTACATAATTACATTTATTCTGCTTAATTTAGCTGGGTCAGAAGCCATATAAAGGGAACGTTCATTCGTGTATGCACCTGCAGCCTGTACTGGAGAGGGGGAAAAACATCATATTATTGTATTGTACCAGCTGAGTCAAGGAAGGACCCTGAGTGCTTAAAATGTAAATTTAGAGAATTGTGTAACCTCAAGTCAAATGTTACTATGGAAATGCACTTATTTTACACAAGGGATCAAAAGTTTGATTAAACTTTCGAAGTATATATAGCAACCTTATTTCTCAAAGCTAAAACGTGCAGATTTGGTGATTTAAGTGATGAGTTGATAAAAGACAGACTTGTGTGTGGTATTAAAGATGTTCTTCTTTCTGCTTTTCTCGGTTAAGGGTCGCCACAGCAGAACTCCGGTCCACTAATGATTGGCAGTAGATTTTTATAGTGCCGAGGTGCCAGCTCGACGACCAACCTTCAATGAAGGCACACCCATTCACACATGTCTTTCGAAGGCCACTCGACCGCGGGGAGGACATGCAGACTCCACACAGAAGGCACTCCAGCCAAGAATTTAATGGGAGAATCTCTTGCTGTGAGGTGACAGCGCTACCGCTGCACCACCGCGGCTTGTGTGGTATTAAAGATGATGCTGTAAAAAAGATTTTGCTTCGTGACAGTGACTTGATTTTGAATAAGGCCATTGAGATTTGTCAGATATATGAACTCGCAGAAAAGCACACAAATATGCTTACAGATGAGAATAGCTGTAGAAGGCATAGTGATAAAGCTCATGTTGATAGTATACAGCACATGGTTAAAAGAAATTAGCCTGAGCACATGACAACTGTAGCTCCTGCAGCACTCACTGGTAAACCCCAGAGCTTTCCAGCAAATTCCAGAGTTTGCATAGTCTAAGTGAAGCAAACTCAAAGCATGGACCCCAACCCAGTTTCATTGCAAACTGTCATAACTGCGATGGAAGTCATGAAGCTAAAAGGGAGAAATGTTTAGCAATGCCACAAATCTAATAAGTGGAATCGTTTTAAAAGATTTTGTAAATAAAAAGGCTCACATTCTTTTATTAAAAGGGAACATTTTAAGAAACTAGTTGATCAATTAGAAAGCTGCAGCCCTCCTCTTTATGTTGATGGTGTGTCAGTACTTCATGAAACAGTTAATGCAGTAGATTTAAGGGCAAAGAATTAAGTATTTTGTACTGTTCAGATAAATGGCAAACCCATAGAGGTCGAAGTTGACACAGGTTCCAAGTGCAGTGTTCTCAGCAGAAACATTTTCTAGAGTGTATCATGGTGAAAGGCTTGATTCGGCAAGGAATGTGAAACTTGTTGCTTATGGAGGTGAAGAAATTCATACCGAAGGCTCAGTAGTGCTTTCATGTTGCTACCAGCAGAGCGAGAGATGCTACAAATTATTTTATGTGGTCAAGAGGCACATCCAGTTATTGTTAGGGCTCACAGACTGTTTGAAAATGGGACTGCTTTCATTTAATAAGGAATTCCACCAAGTCAGCTTGAAAAACCACAATTCTAATTTCACCCAGTACATTTTTTCCATGTATGCTGATCTTTTCTAAGACAAACTAGGTAAACTTCCAGTTGTGTACACCATGAAGTTAGACCCAGAGGTCAGTCCAGTTATCATGCCAGTACGCAAAGTTCCAATAGCCATACAGGACAGAGTCAAAGCTGAACTAGGTAAAATGGTGCAACAGTGTGTGATTTGTTGAGTTGCAACTCCAGCTGAGGGAGTATCTTCCATGCTGGTAGCTCATAAAAGCTCATATGACATCAGAATATGTATTGATCCATGAGATTTGAGCAAAGCACTAAAAAGACATCATCCCATGTGCATAGTCGAAGTCACAGCCTTGATGCCAAATACCACTGTTTTTTCTGTCTTAGATGCAGAGAGTTCATTTTGGCAAATTTTGCTTGACAAGAACTCCTCACTGCTCACTATGTCCAGTACTCGATCTGGCAGGTACAAATCTTTCAGAATGCCATTTGGGATAAATTCTGCAAGTGAAGTCTTTCAACGTGCAATGGAGCAAATTATTTTGGGTATCCTTGTGCTATTGTAGTAGACATGCTAGTAGGAGGTCATGGTGAAGCTGAATATGACAGAAACCTCAGAAAAGTTCAAGAAAGGTCACATCAAGTGAACCTTAAGCTCAAGCCACAGAAATGCAAATTCAGGCTATGAGAAGTCACTTATGTTGGTCATTTATTTACTAGTACAGGCCTATGACCAGACCCTAAAAAGCAAGCGGCCATTCTCGAGATGCCAGCTCCAGACAATGTTCAAGCCCTGCAACATTTTCTTGGCATGGTTAACTACCTAGGCAGTCTATTCCAGACTTGAGCCAACTTTCAGCACTACTTAGCTGACATGGAAAGATGTATCCTGGTCTTGGTTAGAGCAGCACCAATGAGCATTTGATGTCCTGAAACAGAGAATCGCTAGCCCACCAACTCTCAGATATCATGATGTTCACAAACCAGTTACACTTTCCTGTAATGCTTTGAAATTTGGTCTTGGCACGGCCATTCTACAAGAGGATCAACCTGTTGCCTATGCATCGAGAACTCTTACCCAAACTGAGATGCATTATGCCCAGACTGAGAGAGAGCTTTCGGCAATTGTGTTTGCATGTTCAAAAATTCCATGATTATGTTTATGGTACACCTATCCAGATTGAAACAGACCACCAACATCTAGTCACTATATTGAGAAGACCTGTGCATTCAGCTCCAGCCTGACTGCAGTGTATGATGCTGAGATTTCAACAGAAATAGAACTTCAATCTTATCTACAGGAAAGGCAAATGTCTTTATCTTGCTGATACATTATTCATATCGCCCAGAAACACCACAGAACAGCATGAGAATGAGAACCTTGATTTTGAAGTGAGAAATATTTCTTCCATATGTCTTGATGAGCTGAGAGATCACACAGTCACCGATCCAATTTTACAGAGGCTCAACCACTTTATCAATCAAGGATGGGCATCAAAGCAATCTAGGTTACCTCAAGAATTGCAGCCTTATTTTCCTATACAGAGATAAGATGTTGTCTGACTAAGGTATCATTATGAAAGGTCTGAAAGTAATTGTTCAGTGGTTTTGCAACCAGCGTACATTATTATCTTGCATTGTGGTCACCCAGGAACCGATTCTACCAAAAGAAAGGCGAGAGAGCTAGTATTTTGGCTTTCTGTGTCACAAGACTTTGAGAGAGCACTTTCATCTTGTTCAATGTGTAATAGTCACATCAACAGAAGGAACCACTTCAGCTAAACCAGATTCCTGAACTGTCTTGGTTGACAGTAACCACCACATCTTTGAGTAGAATGGTCAACATTATTTGGTTATTAGTCGACTCTTACTCCAATTGGTTTGAGATTGGCTTGCTTCCTAACCTAGCATCCACTACTGTCATTACTAAGATGAAGTGTCATTTTGCAGTCCATGATAGTCCACAGTTATTTCTGACAATGGCACCCAGTTTTCAAGCCAACAGTTCAAAAGATTTGCTGAAGAATGGAACTTTACTCATGTTACAAGCAGCTCAGAATACCCGCAGTCAAATGGTTTGGCAGAATGTGAAGTTCAGACTGCAAAATAGTTACTAGAGAAGTCAAAATGAGATAATAGTGATGTTTTCCTCAATCTCTTGAATCTCCGAAATGTTCCTTGTGATAAACATCTTGATTCACCTGCTCAGAGACTTCTGTTGAGACAAACCAGGACCATATTACTAATCAGTAGTCAGTTGTTGGTTTCATGTGTCAAGAACAGGTCAGTGAAAGCCAATCTGTTGAAGCATTTCACCCAGAAGTCCTACTATGATAAGACCAGCAAACTGCTCAGTCCATTACGAGAAGAAGTAAGGATACAGATGTCCAAAGGTTATGATCGGATTGGTGTCGTGAAAAGTATTTGCCCACAGCTGAGCTCATACATTATGGAATCACAAGAAGCAGATTTTAGGTGGAATCTGAAACATTTGAGACCTGTGTTTGAGCCTATACCACAGCATGTAGCCTCTGAGAAAGACTATCTCAGAGCAAGTTGTCCAGTGTTCCAATTCCAGAGGAAGTTCAAGAATATTCTCATTCCTATGACGAATCCAAAAGTTTCTGATTAGATTTGTTCACCACAGACTGTCCCTGTTGCTAAATATGGTCCAGACTATGTTACAAGATATGGTCGCATCTCTAAACCCTTTAACAGATGCAAAGCAACTTAGATTTGAACAGTGTGTTTTGTTTCTAATGTGTACACTAATGCATATCTGACTCTAATGTGTTTACAAAGGGCAATCTTTTTAAGAGGGAGGATGTAGATCAGTGTGTGTGTGTGTATGTACCTTTAAGAAGCTATCCAAGGGCTTGCACAAGTGTATAAATACTAAGCATGTGCAAGTCTAACTGCCTTTTTGTAGTTGGGCATTGATGTAACCATATATGTATATAAGGTTTGTCTGTTAACCAGTTTTTGTTTTATGATGCTGCTATCCATCGTGATGTGTTTCTATGTATTAAAGCATCTAAATGAAATACCCCACCTTCTTGTCAGCTGTGATAGAGAAGGACGAGCGACAGAACTCCCTTCCCAAATTTCGAAACTGGTATCAGACCTGGCTGATTCTGAAAATAAGACTTTGGCATCCTCCCTCCTTGCCACCTCTTCTCAGATAGCCAGACATTCTATCAAGTGCACCCGTGATGCTGTATAAGCTTCCTCCTAGAGCTGCCACTTCCTCTTCTTTACCTCAGAAGATTTGCCTGGCTTAGACTTCAGCCTCTACCTGAGGACATCAAGGCAAAAACTGATGGGTGCCCCCTTGGACAATACTGCGGTTTTTGGGAAACCTTCTGCAGAGCTCTTCAAATCTCCGTAAGAAAAAACTAAAGACTTTAAAGACCTCAAGCACATTTTGGTATCCCCTGTGCATAAATTTCATAGGAATTGTGCGAATAAAGCAAACTTTCATATGCAGGCAATCCAGAGCCCCACAATCTAGACATCAAAAAAGGCCTTTAGAATACCCATCTGTTTTCTTCTCCTCCTGCCTCCGCTTCCCATATAACTAAACAGCCCTTTCCTGATCAGATGGGCTCCTCCTTGTGATTCTTGCAACAACTAAACCCCCCCTTTCCCAGCGCCTTTCCCTCCCTTCCTCGGAACTCATCACTCAGGACTCTTGGGTGTTGAGCATCATCAAGAAAGGGGTACTTCATGGCTTTGCAAAAGGTACCTACTTTCATGGGAATTCCCCTACCGCCAAAAGATCTGCCCCCCCCCCCTTTCCCTCCAGTCCTGCAAGACCTAGAACAGGACACTGTAGAACCTGTTCCCCAAGGGCAAGAGGGAAGAGGTTTTTACTCCTGCCTTTTCCTAGTTCCCAGGCAAAAAGGTCCCTGGAGACCAATTCTAGACCTCTCTTACCTCAATGACTTTGTCATAGTTCCGTCTTTCAAAATGTTAACCTTACAAATACTATTTTCTGTTGTCCTCCCTCGGGCATTTCTAGCTTTCATAGATATTAAGCATAAGCATGCCTACCCTCCATATTCCCATCCACCACAGATGCAGGAAATTTCTGCAATTTTCTGTGGGGTCCTCACACTATCAGTTCTCGGCTTTGCCTTTTGGAGTCTCCACCCCCCCCGGGAGTCTTTAAAATGTCTAGCCCCACTAGTAGCCTTTTGCAAGTTTCAAGGGATCTTAATCCAGGCCAATTCTCAAACAGAATTGAACAAATCCCTCCAAATGGCAATCGTCATTCTTCAAAGTCTCGGATTTACCATCAACGTCGAGAAGTCATCCCTGGTCCCAGTCCAAGATCACATTTTTCTGCGCTGCAGATTCCAAACCCTGAGCATGATGGTGTCTCTCCCACCTTCCAGAGCACAGGAGATCTCACTGATCTTTGCAGAGGCACTCAACCTAAATTAGATATCTAACAGGCAATTCCTCAGAATCTTGGGGCTGATGGCATCCACCATCCCAGTGCTTCCTCTAGCAAGACGTCACATGAGGAGACTCCAATGGTTCCTCAAATCAGTATGCTCACCCTCTAAAACACCTAATTCCTTTCCTCACCTGTCTAAAGAAGGAGCTCCAGTGGTGGATCACACAACTGTCTCTAAATCCAGGTCTCCCCATTAACCCTGTGCCACTAACTCTGGTCCTATTCCCAGATGCATCAGACATGGGCCTGGGGTGGGGTCCTGGATCTGGAACTGGACCTCCACACAGCTCAGGGAGAGTGGCCCCAAATGAAAGACCACATAAATGTAAGGGAAATGAGGGCATTCATTTTTACCCTCCAAACGTTCCAATCAGTTATCAAACCAAGGACATTATGTGTACACACAGACAACATGACAGTTTTGTGGTACATAAACAAGCAGTGGAGTACCAGATCCTATCTCCTGTGCAGACTAGCCATGCAGGTTTGGTACTAGCTCGCTTCCTAACTGTATCCCTCCAGCCAGAATACTGTGGTGGACACTCTAAGCAGATCCAGAACATAAGCCCACGAATAGATGCTTCACAGGGATGTGTTCCTGGACATTGGCCACCAGTGGAGTATTCCAGACAGACTTGTTTGCCTCCCTCGTGAACAAACAGCTCCTTCAGTTTTATGCCAGAGATTACCATCCTCAGGCATGGAGGGAGACTGGATGCCCTTTTAATCTCCTGGAAGGAGAAATTCCTATATGCATTCCCTCCTCTTCCACTCATTCCAAAAGTCCTGTTGAAAATCGAGTAGTAGAAGCCAAAAATATTGCTGGTGACTCCCTATTGGCCAAGGCAGCTTTGGTTCCCCCTTCTCTTTCACCTAGCAAAGGGCAGCCACCACAAGTTACCCCATAGAGTGGACCTACTAACACAGAACAAGGGCTCACTCCACTTACATTTGGAAACCCTCCAACTGACCCTGTGGGTGATAGAGTCCTGATCCCATTCAGACACCTTTACTCAGAGGACATGCTTCGGGTCCTGCAGGAGGTCAGGAAACCTACTACTAGAAAATCTTACCTCTCCAAATGGAAGATGTTCTCCATCTGCTGTCTGGCTAGGAACCAGGACCCATTGAAGACAGATCCACCTACGGTCTTGTCTTATCTGTGTGAATTGCTTAATACAGGATTAGCGTACTCTTCCATTAAAGCACATTTGTCAGCTGTCTCTGCTTGTTTGTCACTAACTCCACTCTTATCTTCCAGATTTGAATGTAAACTGTTCCTCAAAGGCATCCTTCATATTAGAACACCCCCCCCCCCCCGGAGACCTGTGGCTCCACCCTGGGAGCTCAACTTCGTGCTAGAGAAATTTACTCGAGCACCTTCTGAACCAGCTTCTTCTAGTTTGCTCAAACACTGCACTTGGAAAACAGTCCTCCTGGTGGCCATTACCTCTGCCAGGCAGGTTTCAGAGTTGCATACACTTATGCCTCCCTGCCCTTTCTTGTCTTTCCACAAAGACAGAGTCTCCTTGCAGACCATCCCCTCCTTCATGCCAAAGGTTGTCAATAAACTGTCCCTAAACCAGGCAATTCACCTACCCACCTTCTTTCTCTCTCCACAGAACAGTAGTGAGAGGATCCTGCACACCCTGGATGTACACAGACAACTCGGGTTCTACTTGCATAAGACTAAACCCTTCAGGAAAACAGACCAATTATTTGTGTCCTACCATCCCAGGGCTTTGGGATTGCCTGTGTCTAAACAGACCATCTCCAATTGGATAACCAAACCTAATGCCTTTTGCTACGATCACCTTGGTAAGCTTTTTCCTGGCTCAGTCAAAGCTCACTCTACCAGGACAGTATCTTCCTCAGGGGTCTTCCTCAAGGGTTTAGATGTCAACTCTATCATAGAAGCTGCTACTTGGACATTTGTCCACACCTTAAGTAAACACTATAAGCTGGATTCCATCTCCAGATCCAGGGCAGGATTTTCCAGCACCATTCTCCATGGCTTCATAGAAAATTCCTCTGCCACTTCCTCCTCCCTTTCCTCTTGAGTTTTTGTACTGTCATGTCAGGAATATTGCAGCAGAGTAACAGAAGGACACATATTAGTGGTATAATAATTTACCATAATGATAGATGTCCTTCTCTTCTGTGTTGCAGTGTTCCAACCCCTCTCTCCGTACCCCATTTCTTGGCTTTCTTGGATACATTGATTCTCATTGCCTTAGACTGTCTGCTTGGGGTCTCGGCTCTAAGGGTGGTGTGCTTATATGTCTCTTTTATGGCTGACGTCTGTTGGTGGCTGATGTTGGGTTGTCGCCTTGGCAGACAACTCCCTTATGTCAGGAATCCCCTCTATGAAACATTTACAACCTTTGCCTCACAACTAACACCATGCCTGTAGTCTGGAAATTTGCGCTGATCACACCAGCTCCAACAGAACCTAAACCATCCAATCCTAACCGGTTTTGTTCAGTTTCTGTAGTCCCTATTCTAGGCAAAATCTTAAGGGGTAAATTGATTACTGATACGGATGGATGTTTCTTTATTTTCAGAAATATCAGTTGCTCTCCAAAGCACAAAGTGGATTTTGGTCTGAGAAGCACGACTACTGTTTGGATGATTTACTTAGCACCTTTTAAGGTTGTCTTCATTGACTTAACACAAGCCTTCAACATGGTGAATCACTTCATCCAGATAATACGCCTTATAGATAGAGGAATTAATCCACTGACTACCAAGTGGTTTCAGAACTTTAGAAATGGAACATTCTTGTGAAAACTGATTTCCCCTTCTATTCAGCTTATATTTTCTCTAATGTCCCATAAGGCTTAATTCTAGTGCCTCTACTATTCTCCATTTTCATTAATAAGTTCCCCTTTGACCTTAATCAAGTTAAGCTCCTGCCCTTTGCTGGTGACATGGGTAATCTATAGTTCAAATTTTGACATAACTGCAACAGCTACAAACAGACCTGCAACTAAGCAACTGGCTTATTTCAGATAAATTCATACTTTGCTGAAAAAAAAAAATTTGGCACAACTAGATGGGTGTCTAAATGCTCATACCATTCACATCACTGACTAATATTTCAACCCCATTAAACAGTTGCAGCCTTTAGATATCTAGATGTTTAGCTAGAGCACTTGTGCAGTTTTCTAGAACACATCAAGAAACTCAGAACCAAGATTAACTACATGTTTTTCTTGGAACTAAGATAAATTCATCTGCCCACCTGCCACAACTGCCGTTGGCAATGGTATTCTTCATAAAATGCTTTGTATATTCAACCTGTTTTGGGCCTGCAATTAGTCATGAGTTTGATCAGTGCTCAAATGTATGTAAATAAATATTAATGTAGTCCATGTTTGTTGAAACTCAAATGACTCAAACTATCTTTGAATAAATTCTCAACTCACTCTGGCAAACATTTCTTCAGCATCCAAACCTGTTAGCATTAATGCATTACCATAGTCCACTGCAGCATTTTGAATCATAAGGGTTCTGTTAATGTTATCAGATGTTTGCCAACCTTGTATAAACTCACACTGATCCATGTCTACTATCCATTATTTTTACAAAATTCACCATAAAAACTTTGTAGCCATTATTCAGAATAGAAATGGATATGTGTGACCGATTTCACTTCAAAGCGTCGAAAACTCATAACATCTAATTTCAAAATCGGCAGACCATAAGATCAAAAATTCAAAACATCTAAAACTCATAACAGTGAATTTCACAACATCGAAAATGTATAAAAGTGAGTAGTGTATCATCAAACGTAAATGTTATAGTTTATTCTCCTAATCTGTATATAGTGTTTATTATGCCATTCGTACGTGTTTTTAGACCATGCAGGTAAGTGATTTAGACATTGTATACATTCTTTATGGGTGATCGCAATACACTGGAGTTAGGAAGTTAACGTTTTCCCACTGTAGTGTGATCTCAGAGTTGGTATATTTATTTTACGGGGGGGGGGCAGAGCCCCCCACTTTGGGGGGTGCAGGGGACCCCTTGCAGAAATGTAGTAAAAAGTGTGTTTTTTCATTTGGTGGTGTTATAGGTGGAGGGGATGTTATTTATATTTGCTTTGTAGTTTTCAATGTGAGATTCGAGGTTGAGTTTTAGATGTTTTGAATTTTCGATGTTATGGTCTCTCATTTTGAAATGAGATGTTATGAGTTTTCGCCATTTTGAAGAACCGTGTGACCGTGGATCTAGAGGATCTTTCTCCCCTCCTTTGGTGCAACTGCCACTACTGTTCCTTTGCAAATCAAGAGAACGTACCCACCCAGAAAAATATTGCTAAAAAGTACTAGCCAGTCATTTTCTGTTGTTCCTCATTTTTTCTACACTTGTAGCACACCACTTTCTCTTTCTGCTGACTGAGATTTGGAACAAAAGCAGTGTCCCAGTGGAGTAAGATCACCCTCCTAAAGGGTGGGAATAAACAAAAACACTGTTTAACTCACTCTCATCTTCCTCGTCAATGAGTTTTTTTTCCCCCCAATAAAAATTTTATTAATTTATACATAAGTACAAATAAGATCTGACAGTTGAAAGATCAGTGAAAAGTAGTCATTGTACCAATATAACTACTAAACAATACGAAGTCTAATACTAATAACCATATGCAATATCTATAAAGTGCTACTAATACACAAGAAGGTAAAACATGGGAAACTAGTGTAAGACTATTTTTGTGATGTATGTATAGAAGAAATGTCTGTATTACAACACAAATATTTAAAGCGTGGTTTGTATAACTTGTCTAATCTTCAAGAATGTGGTCAAAGAGAAGTTTCCAAAATTTCTGATAGTAAGCTTGTTTATTTATATTTCTTATAAGTTTTTGAGAGGATATGTATTTAATAACCATGTTTCTAATGCCATTCCAAGTGAGCTTGGTGCAATCTAGCCAGTGTTTGATTATATAGATCTTGATTAATGAACAGATAGTAATTAGAACATAATTCAGTTTAGAGAGCTTGAGGTCCATAATGTGGAGAACAGCAAGTTCCCATGACAGGATTGATTTTTGATAGCCCATTTTATCTAAGCAAACCTTCAGAGAGCACCAAAGTTCATGTGCATGTTTGCAGAACCATAGAACATGAATTATGTCATCCTGAGAAAAAGAACATGTGCAGGATGGTGATATTTTAGGATCAGATTTGTTCAGGGTCGAGGGACGTCAATGAGGTTTTACCTGATCTCACATAAGATCAAGTAAAACCTCACTGACGAGGCAGACGAGAGTGGATTATGCATTATTTCTAGTAACTGAGGAAGTTTTAATTGTCTCATTAGTTACCATTTCCTCTATGTTGGTCTCAACATCTTCTTCTTGTCTATGCAATACACTAATAATTTTTTCTAGGTCCACTTTACCCTTCCATTCTCATTATTCATGATTTAGTTATCCTTTCAACCTTCTGCTGCCTCAAATGTTGAGCCAGCATTTTAGTTGTTCTACGTTTTTGTCAAAAAATAGTAGTTTTAAAACCTTTGTTGGAAGTACTTGTATAGACATTATGGCCTCTCTTAGTTGGTCCTCAACCTACTGTGTTCTATTTTTTTTCACTTCTCTGTATCCCTTACTTTAAAACAAAACTCCTTTAAAATACCTGTTACTGTTATTCCATACCTCATGCTTTCATTTTGACCACTGTTTTAAGTTTCACTTTGTAATTATCTCAGTCTTTTGCAAGCTTTTTTATTGCTTAGATTTAAATGTAATATTTCAATTAATTTTATCTACCCAATCATTAAACAACTTCCTTTTCAGAAGAAACATTGAGAAATGCCAGGGTTAGTCCTGGTAGACATTTACTTGCTTACAAAATTTAATTGTATAGGTGCATGATCTGATGGTCTCTTCTCTTTTCATGGATTGTACCACTTTACAGTATTCCTTCGATATGTGACATCTATCTAATCTTGCCCAAGTACCATATTTCACTTGAAAATGTGCATGTTCCACTTCACTCCGCCTTATTTTTTTTTGTCAATGAGCCCAAATACATGCATATATTTCTCTGAGTATCTGCCCCCAGCAGTATTCTATGATATGTTGGTCCTCCAAAGCATCTTATTTATTCTGTGTAGTGTTCCTATATCTAACCAGTACCATACATTGTTGAAGGAATGCTATAAATATTCTCATAATATTCTTTGTATCACACTTCAGAACTTAGTTCTTTTCATGGCTTCAGTACACTGATGTGATAGAACAAACCTATCTTTCTGTTTCCTGATTGTATATCATGATCGTGCATGGCAGGTATTCTTTTAGTCACCTCAAATGGTCCTTTCACACTTGGCCAGAAATGTGTTTTCTGTGCAGTACACCAACACTAATGCTTGATCTCCAGAGTTAAATTCTTTTAAATTATACATTTAATTATTAATTTTTTGTTGCATCTCTTGGACTTTCTACATGTGCTCATTTACTGCAGGCATAACCATCTTAAATATGTTGTGAACGTACATAAATACATGGAACTAGCCGTACCCAACAGAACCAAGACGCTCTCCTCCAAAAAACGGAAGCCAATCTGGTGGTCCCCTGCCATTAATAAACCCTACAGAAGGAAGAAACTGTTGCAGAAAAAGGTAAAGTCCCAAGACTGGAAAAACTTCCTTATTATCCTCAACAAATAGTTGAGATCCCTCATCAAAACTTCTAAAGCTAGCTATGAAGGCAGAATTGCGGCACACACTAAAACAAGCCCAAAGCCTTCTATAGTGATATCAAGAATCTCCACAGCAATACCCAGGTTTGCTCTGAGTTAATTCACAATGGTATCTCCTATACTGAGCCTACAGATAGTCCCAACTTTGCCTCTCTCTCCCCTCTAAAGGACCATTCACAGTACCGGAGGAGTGCCAGGCACCCAGCATTACTGCAGCACAGGTTAAAGCTGTATTATCCAAGGCCAAGAATACAGCTTCCATGGGACCCAACAATATCACGATGTGTTCTACATGAACTGCAAAGTGAACTGGCACCACATCTGTGGGCCTTGTTCAGTCACAGCTTCATCTCAGGCTTTGTCCCTACTGAATGGCGCACTGCTACAGTCATCCCTCTCCATAAAGGGGGAGTGATTGTAGACCCTGGGAATTATCGCCTCATTAGCCTGATGAGTCTGATATATAAGGCTATGGAGCGCATCATCATGGACCTAATTAACAAGGATCTAGGGAATCTCCAAACTCTAGACCCACGCAGTTTGGTTTTGTGAACGGTAGGTCATGTCTGCTCAAACTGGTTGACGTCTTTGAGTCAGTCACTGGAGCTGTGGATGAGGGCAAGGCAATTCATGAAGCCTACGTCGATCTGGCCAAGGCCTTTGATACCATTCCCCACTCAGGAATTATTGATAAATTCATCATACTAGACATCAACCCCTGTATCACTAGGTGGATTGAAAATCGGCTCACATATAGAACCCACAATGTGAAAATAGCGGACTCCCAAGTCAGACTGCTGACCAGTCATGAATGGAGTCCCACAGGGATCGGTCCTGGGTAATCTCCTGTTTGGCGTCTACTTCTCAGAAGTCCAGGCCAACACTGAGGGACTCTGGCTGACCAAGTTCACAGACGACTGCAAGCTGGGAGCCATTATTAACTCCCCAAGTGATGTAGACATCCTACAGAAAGGCCTCACTTGAGACTAATGACTGGTGTCGAAACCATGGCCTTAAGCTTAATGCCAAAAAATGCATAGTCATCCCCTTTGGGAAAAGCTCTTTTCCCACTAATTACCACATTGGTGGGAGCCCACTGAATACTGAAGGCGTTAAGAGATCGATCTGGAAGTACAGGTTGACAGCAACTTCTCCTTCGACCACCACATTGCCACTGTGGTCAGAAAGTCCTTCTTTGTGGCACATCTCATTACCAAGGGTTTTGCATCCAAGAAGAAAGAGGTAATCATCTCTCTCTACTCTTCCCTCATTAGGCCAATCATAGATTATAATGCCCCATTTGGCATGTATCTCACTAGACACATGCAACAGCTGGAAAGGCCATAAAAGTACCTCACAAAGAGGATCCTAGACCTTAAACACATGTCCTACATGGACAGACTCAAAAAAACTCAAGCTATTCTCTGTCTCATATAGTCTACTAAGAGGCGATTTCTGCTTGACTTAAAAAGCCATGCCTGACCCAGCTCTGTTAGAAATACTACATCTAAAGAAATCCCAATCTCTCCGCACCACACGCTCCAGAGACCTCAACCTCATTACCCCAATCAACAGAACATGCTGGAAGGAAAGGTTCATAACCCAGACACTGGCCATGCTCTGGAATAGGCTTCCCATACATGTCAAGCAAAGCACATCACTGGCCCTCTTCAAGAGAAATTTGATGAGTGGATGGAAATAGAAAGTTCACCCTGGGGATCACTCCAGTGGCTGTACTTGATAGAGGCACTGGGAACTAACATTGGGCTGCACGATGCCAAGGCACTTCTATGGCCTAGGCTTGTAAAGGCTTCAGGACCATTAGCCTAGTACACACCTATGAAACTGGCTTTATTATTCTGTTGTTTTTAAATGTCTTATTTTCTTCCCATTTAGCATTGTCGAACAATCCTTTTGGATGCCTGTCACACACGAATCCATGTGGAGTAAACCCAGGTGAAGCTTGTGGCACCTTTTCACCTTTCTTATAGAAAACAGTAAGAAGGCGAACAACTGTTCCCAGTTCTTGCCATGTGTGTCAGTAACTTTCCTTTACAAAGACATCAGTGCTTTATTAAACCTCTAGTAATCCATCTGCCTGAGGCAGATGGACTGACATCTTGAATTGTTAGACTTTAAGGCATTGAAATAAGTGGTCAGTATCTGTTTCTCCCCTCTGGAAAATAATGGTACCAGTTTTCTGGCAGTAGCCTTAGTGTTTCTGAAAGTTTTGTAGCCAGTCCATTATTACTGGAGTGAACTGATCTCCATTGCTGAATTTCACTAAAGGCCCTAGAATGCCTTTAGCACTACATTCAAATGGTACCTGTGTAATGGGCATGTGGATCAATGGACTCTTAAGTCCAGGATGTGGTGCAGATGTTCATCGTGTTTCACTGTTGCAGTCATTACTCTTGGGTTATCCTGCTGGCAGGCTACCCGCAGTCGGCCTGAATTCCAAATTCCTGGTCCGACGTCGGCTGCTGTCCCCTCTTCCCTGACGCCAGTGTGCCAGGGGTATAAGAGATGCAGCTGACGCCATTTTCTTCAGTCTTTCTTGCCGCGCAGTGCCCAAAGCAAAAAGCAGTTTGCAAGTGACGGTCGGCCAACTCCTGAGATTTTCAAATCCGAATTTCAGAACCGAAGTCTTCATAAAAGCTAAGTACCCCGTTGGGGAAACGTTTTTCTTGCTCCAGACCGATGTCAGAAAAAGTTAACAATTGTATTTCTTGTGGGAAGCAAATACCTCATAAGGATTTTCACTCTTACTGTATTCCTTGCCTAGGCCCTGACCACAATGTTGCTAGCTGTCGGTTTTGTGCTAGATTTAACCAACGCACTATTAAGCTTTGGTTCGATTTTGCAATTCATTACTTTGGCTGAAGATTTAATTATATAATGCTGTTGGAGCAGCCAACGACCGGAGTTTACAAAAAGCGCAAGGACAAGGATAGGCATCCGAGGTCCAAAACAGACAACGAGGCCACCGTTAGGCCAGTCGCCGGTTCTCATTGAGGCACTTTCGCAGCCCCTGCAGCCTGCTACCTCAGAGCCGCAGGCTGCTTCAGACTCCCACGTGGAGCCGACTGGGCCTCTGGATACTCGAGGTATTGGACACTCGGAAATCCTTCCCTCAGATGGGTACGGAGCCGCTGAGCAGGCATCGGCTTCTGAGGGTGTCTTCAGATCTACACAGTTATATGTTAAACCATCTTCAGCTTCAGAGATAAAGACTAAAGCTGCTCTAAAGACAAAGAAAGAAATACAGCACCATGCCTAAAAAAACAGATGCTTAAAATGGCCGAAGACCTAATTACTATGATCAGGGGTTCCCATCCCCCTCCTGATAAGAGGCCTAGGCAAGAGACAGACTATGATTCTTCTGATCAGGTTTCTATTTCCTCTGATTCCTCTTCTGAACAGGAATTTTTCTATACCTCCCTATGAGGACTCTGATGCTGAAGAATCCATTCCTTCAGCCTCACCTCCTGAGGATTATTCTTTTGGGGAAACCCTGCATACCATGAGGGAGCATTTCCACTAGGAGAGTCAAGATTACTCTGAATCTAAGAAAAGGCTCAGAGACTTTCTGCTACTTCCTCAGCACAGACCCCTTGCTATTCCACCTGTTCTAGACATTGTAGATGATGTATTTTCAGAGTCCGGCCTGTCTCCTGACTCTTTACCTCCTGCAACTGCTAAGCCAGACAGATACTACAGGGTCCCGGATTCTCATAAATTCCTATATAAAAACCCCGCTGCTGACCCAGAAACTATATCTCAGGGTCCCAAAGGGGTCAAAGCTTTCACTGCAAAAAATTATGTCCCCTCTGATAGGGATTTTAGGGCACTTGACAGATGGGGGAAAAAGTTTACACTTCTGCTACCTTGGCTGTAAGGGCATTAAATTGTCAGTTTCATATGCTTAAATATCAGCAATACTTAATGTCACTGCTTAAACAGAAAATGTTGACAAATTCTGAATGTTCAGAGAACAAGGAAATGCAGGATTTATTGCATGCAGCTGAACAAGTGGGAAAGCATACTTTGCAATGTGGTTATGATTCACTAGAGGCCTCTTGCAGGACCGCTGTTACAGGTTTTGTTATTAGAAGGCATGCTTGGTTAAAGGAACAGAATCTGCCTGATCATGTCAAAGCAAAATTATTAGATTCCCCATTACAGCATGATACTTTGTGCTAAAGCAGAAGAGGTGTTGAAGAAAATGGAGGATAAAGCGAAATCCATGCAGACAGTTAAGGATTTCTTACAGGTACCGCCACCCAGACTTAGCAGGAACCGGCCTTCAAAAAATTGGTCCTTTCCAGTGTCAGACAGACCACAAAGAGACAGATACAGACATCCCAGAGGCAGATCACAGCCCCAAGGCTCATACAGGCCTAAACAATGAGGTGCTCCTACCTCCAAAAGCGAAGACAAATCTCAACCTTACAGGAAACCGTCCCAATGACTTTCCTCTGCCAGATCCGAGCACTTCTCTTTTGGCAGCCCTCTTAGGAGGAAAACTAGCACTTTTTTTCATCAAATTGCCAAATGGTTAGCCAAGACAAATGAGTCTTGAACATAGTGTCCCTAGGCTACAGGTTCTATTTCACACCCTACCAAGGGCAAAAGGTATGCCAGACCTGCCACACAATCAATGGGCAGCGGCACAAAAGCACATTACAGCCCTCATGGGTATGAGGGCCATTCAACAAGTACCATTACAAGAGCAGGGGCAAGGATTTTGCTCCAGACTTTTCTTAGTGCCCAGAAAGGACAAAGCCTGGAGACCAATACTGGACCTGTCTATACTAAACACGTTTCTGGAGGTTCCAAAATTCAAGTAGACTCTACAGCAGCTACTGCCCATGCTGGGCAAGAAGGCTTGGCTCGTAACTTTGGACCTAAAAGAGGCATACCTGCATGTCCCAATCAGACAATCTTGCAGAAGATACCTCAGATTCATAGCTGGCTCAATGCACTACCAATTCTCTGCACTGCCCTTTGGCTTATCTACTGCACCCAGGGTCTTCACAAAATGCCTGGCACCAGTAATTGCATTTTGCAGACAAAGAGGAATTCAAATATATCCCTACTTGGATGACTGCCTTATTCAAGCAGAGAACAAAGACATTCTTCTAAAGCATCAGGCGTTTGTAAAAAGATTACTAATTTGCCTAGGGTGCACAGTAAACTAAAATAAATCAAAACTAGTACCCTCTCAAGAGATAATATTCCTGGGTGCAAGCTTAAATACAACTGCCCAGATGGCTTATCTCACGCCAGACAAACAAAAGCAACTGACGTCTTACTTCAAAAAGTTGGCAACAAAGACCCAGTTATCTGCAAGGAAAATCCTGCAGGCCTTGGGTTTCATGGCACCCTGCATTCTACTAATTCCATATGCCAGACTATATATGAGGAAACTACAATGGTATCTAAAAAGTGTTTGTACTCAGCATTGCCACAGCCTGGAGACAGTAATTACCCTCATTCCCTGCCTGTAATAGGAGTTTCGATGGTGGGCACAGGCCTGTCACCTCAACAAGGGTCTGCCATTCACCTTACCCACAGCCAGACAGACAGACACTGACAACGGACGCATCAGATTATGCCTGGGGGGGCCCATATGGCAGAAAAATGTATTCAGGGCACATGGCCTGCAAGCCAGATGCATCTTCACATCAATCAAAAAGAGATGCTAGCTGTTCAGAATGCCCTGACAGCTTTCAAGGACCTACTTCATCCAGGACAGCTACTGATGAAGACAGACAATACTACGGTCATGTGGTACATAAACAAGCAGGGAGGTACACATTCCTACCCCCTCTGCAGACAAGCAATGACCTTATACGACACAGCATTGACTTATCAAGTTCACCTGCAAGCACAATTCCTGCCAGGAAAAACAAATACTCTGGCAGACAAACTAAGCAGAAACCTCATGGATCCCCACGAATGGAAACTGGATCCACAAGTCTTCAGCATGATAACAAGGAAATGGGGATGCCCAGACATAGATCTTTTTGCCTCCCCTCACAGCTGCCAATTAGAGATTTTGCACAAGGATTTATCACAAACCAGCATGGAGAGTGGACACCCTGTCCTTCAGCTGGAAAAATCTAACAGTGTATGCCTTTCCTCCACTGCCTCTCCTTCCCAGGGTACTCCTAAAGGTCAGACGAGAAGCCAAAAATTATACTGATTGCACCAGACTGGCCACGCCAGCACTGGTACCCAATCCTAAAGAGCTTGTCTCAAGGTCCAGCATGGATATTGCCTCAAACTTCTCACTTGCTGACCCAACAAAACAATCAGATCCTGTACAGCCAACTCAGGACCTTAAATCTTGCAGCATGGCAGATAATGTAGCCATTCAGAACACTCCTCTTTCAAAAGCTGTTATGGATGTCATCTTGGAGGCCAGGAGGCCCAGTACCAGAAAATCTTATGCAGAAAAATGGAAGAGATTCTGTGCTTGGAACTGGGAACAAGGCATTGACACGTATGTACCTAGTATTCCTTAGATTTTACAGTACCTAACTGAGAGGCTGGACAAACGCCTTTCCTTTTCATCAATTAAGATTCATGCCTCTGCTATTTCAGCCCATTACAGTACGGAACCACCTATCTTTTCTTGTCCTTTAAAAAGGCAGTACCTCAGAGGGGCCAAAAACATCAGGTCTCCAAGGAGAGCACTAGTTCCGGCATGGGACCTCAATTATGTCTTGGAAAAACTCACACTGCCTCATTTTGAGCCAGCCTCAACAGCTGATATAAAATTCTTATCCTGGAAAACAGCTCTGCTCCTAGCAATAACCTCTGCAAGACGAGTCTCGGAGTTACAAGCACTCATGGCTGTGGAACCTTTTATCATTTTTCATCCAGACAGGGTTTCTCTGAGGACAAACCCAACTTTTATGCCTAAGGTGTGGTGTCCAGTGTGGCCCTCAACCAAACCATTACTTGCCTACCTTTTATCCAAACCCACAGAACAAGGGTGAGAAAATTCTGCATTCTTTCGACATAGGCAGCTACGCTTCTACTTGGACAGAACTAAAGCTTTCAGAAAGACTGAGCAACTTTTAGTGTCATATGCTGCAGGATCACAAGGAAAGGCTATCTCAAAACAGACTATTTCTAAATGGATAGGCCATTGCATCCGTTTCTGCTATTCTCAGCATGGCAAATCAGTGCCTAAGGGCATTAGGCCTCATTCTACCAGAGCAGCAGCTACTTCAGCAGCCTTCCTCAGAGGAGTACCAACCAAATACATCTTAGAGGCTGCAACTTGGAGTTCAGCAGTGCACACATTTACAAAGCACTACCACTTACCTCTTTACTCTAAATCCAGAGCAGGCTTTGCCACTGCAGTTCTGCAGGGCCTCATAGCCTCTCCTAATACTATTTAGCCCAGCCACCCATCCTCAGCTTTGGGATTCAACCCAAGAGTAATGTCTGCAACAGTGAAACATGATGAACATAGTACAGTTGTGTACCTACCATAAATGTAGATGTTCGAGTGTATTCACTGTTGCAGTCCAGGTTACCCTCCCACCGTCCCACTTTCTTTTATTGGGGTTTATCTATACTTCTCGGTTCTATACAACCTATGTGGTGTATTTGCTTGTAGATGAAGGAAATGTTTTTTTTTTTTACTGCATGTATGTTTATTGGCATAATATATTTAGCCTACACTTTTGGGGGCACCTGATATCTGGGGCAAGAAAAACTGAAGAAAATGGCATCTGCTATATCTTTTATACCCCTGGTGCACTGATGTCAGGGAAGAGGCGACAGCAGCCGACGTCGGACCAGGACTTTGGAATTCAGGCCAACTGCGGGTAGCCTGCCAGTAGGATAACCCAAGGGTAATGACTGCAACAGTGAATACACTCGAACATCTACATTTATGGTAGGTACACAACTGTACTTTTTCTGGCATTCTGGAAAATAACCTTTATTTTTTTTCGCTTCTCTCATTTTGCTTGTGCAGTGATATGGTAGGGAGTCGATTATCCAAACTAATTGGAACCAAAGATAGTTTGGGTAATTAAACATACCTTGAACTGGATAAAAAGCTTCTAAAATCTTTTTTCTGCACTCAGGGAATTATACGTTTCAACCATTCAGCAAGTCCAGTGGACAATAAAGAATATTTTGTGCACACAAGCAGGCTACAAGTTCAGAAAACATGCATAAGCTAAATACGTATAACGTTTACATAGTCAGACTTTGATTTTTTTCTACCCAAAAACTTTGGAAGAATGGGTTTGGATAACTGACATTTCAGATGATCAGCATTCGGATAATCGACTCTCTACTGTACCTAACTTGGACTCTTGTCTTACTTTTAGCTAACCCCAAATTACTTAATGTTTTTCTGTGTCTTGGCTTCATTTTTAGTGTCCTGTAAGGTTCTGGAACTATTAATTAATGTACAATTCTTTCCCTATCTTTACTTACCTTTATTCTGAGTTAAAAGATGAGCTCTGATATAAAGTAAGAAATAATGGAAACATTGTCTTCTCTATCCTCCCCGACAGCCTTGGTTCTTTTCTCTCTTTCTGTTGCATCTTCTCATTGTGCTTTTTGAACTTTTTATGTAGGTTAACTGTAAGCCCAATAACATAGATTTACTTTTTTTCACTAGTCCATCTTGAGGTGGAAAGTATAGTTTTCTCTGAAAAAATTGAAATTACAGCTTCTTCACACAGCTTCTGTAAGAAATAAGTTGTTGCAAGTTGCTCAAACCGTATGCCTCCACAAGTTTCTATTCCAGCTTTTTCCATAGGTACTCCATGACTTTTATTTATTTATTGCATTTGTTTATCGGGAAAGTCCACTGGGCCTAAAAGAGCCCATTTGCGGTGGAGGCTCGGGGAGAAAAACTCTGACCAGAACATAGATGCAGAAAAAAAAAAATAAACATTAATTGGTACAGAAGTAGAAACAGTGTTACACATACTGATTACAGTAACATATACAGAATATATACATAAAAGCAGGAATTTAGTTGGCCGCCAGATGAATTCAGAGTGGTAAAAACTGAGGTAAATTAATCGGCATTATTGTGCCAGTATCAACAAGTGATGAAAGAAAAAAAATAATATGGAGAAAGTATCATCAGTCACTAGCAGTAAAAAGCATAGGAATTTAGTTATAAGGAGAAGGAAGATGTTAGGTTATAGAGCAGGTACATAGCCAGGAAGAGTTGAGATGAGAAATGATTTTTCAGTGTTTGAAAGTGGTGGTGCTGCGCGTGTTTCTTATACAAGGAAGAAGTGCTTTCCATAGTTTGGCGACTGTGAAGGGTTGAGCAGTTGACCAGCCGGTAAGTTGGGCTTTTCTACATTTAGAAGTAGATGAGTTTCAGATCTTAGTTGCCTGCTGGTTTGGTATTTGGTAAGTAGAGTTGAGAGAGCAGGACAGTCTGTGGGTCTGTAGATTATTTTGTGTGCTGTAGTTAGCTGGGTGAATGACAGATGGTAGGGGGGAGTTACATCCAGCCTAATTGTTTCAGTGAGTTACAGTGGTGGGATGAGAATTTGGCCTTGGTGGCAAATTTGGCTATTCTGTTGTAACACATATCAAGTTTGGATTTTGTAGAATTTTAGATATTAGTGAGGAGAGAGGCAGACCCGCGGTGGTGGTGCTGCGGTAGCATTGTCGCCTCACAGTAAAACGCTGTCCGGTTCGATTCTCAGCTAGAGCGTCTTCTGCTTGGAGACATGCGTGAATGGGCGTACCTTCGTTGAAGGTTGTGCGTCAGGGCTGGTAACTCGGCACGTAAAAATCAACTACCAATCATTAGCGGACCGGAGTTACACTGTGGCGACCCTTAACCGGGAAAAGCAGAAAGACACAACAACAACAAGTGAGGAGAGAGGCAGCATAAAGGAGAGGGGATAATAAAAATGTAGTTGCAAGAGTTTGTCTAGTAGAGAGGCTAAGAAAGTGTTTGCGCCTGTACAGCATACCGAGCTTTTGCTGTGTTTATTTGATATTACTGTTTGTGTAGGTCAAAGTTTAGATTTTCATCTATAATAATGCCTAGTAATTTATTGTGTGACACAACTTCTATAGTGGTATTGTCTTGGGCTTGTATACTGAAGAGTTTTTTTGTTATCCAGGGGAGTGATTTCTTAGGGGTAAAGGTTACTAGTTTAGTTTTTTTTTTTTTTTGGATTTAGGGCAAGATGATTGTTAAGCATCCAAGATTCAGTAGAGGTGAGGGCATTCTGGGTTATCTGCTGGAGTTCAGAGCTGGAATTTGCAGTGCATATTATTGTAGAGTCATCAGCATACTGGATTAGTGAGCATTGTGGGAGAGTGGTGTGAAAGTTGTTAGTAAAGATGCTGAATAAGACAGAACCAAGTATGGAGCCTTGGGGTACCCCTGTGGAAGTAATGAGGAAGGGAGAGTAAGACTGTGCCATTTGGTGGATTGCTACCTATTGGAGAGAGAGCTATTGAACCATTGTAGGGTAGGTGGGGAAATGTGGAGGGTAGATAGTTTAGAGAGGAGGATAGTGTGGGAAATGGTATTGAAAGCTTTGGGGAGGTCGAGGAAAAGAGAAGCGATTATTTTGCCAGAAGCCCGTGCCCGATTGACTGTATCAAGGAAGGAAGGAGAGGAGAGCTGTAGTGGTACTGTGCCATGGTCTGAAACCATGCTGAGAGGGTGACAGAATTTGAATTTCAAGCAGGTGGTTGAGGAGCTGGGCAAGGATGCATTTTTCCAGTATTTTAGAGAGGGGTGAGAGAATAGCTATTGGTCAAAAGTTTGTGGTGTCTGTGTTGGTGCCCCCTTTGTGTAAGGGGAGAATTAATGCTTTTTTCCAGATGTCTAGGACAAGGGACACTTTTAATTGAGCTGTTAATGAGTATGTTGATAGGATAAGCTATAGAGTTTGCAGCTAGCTGCAGGAGGTGTGGTGGTAGATTTTCAGGGGCTAGAGTACAGGGTTTAAGCTTAAGTAAAAGTATTTTTTGATTGTGGCAGTGGGTATGGGGAGAATTTTAGGTTAGAGTTGTGTGTAGGATTGTTTTCTGGGATGGTATGGTCATTAGCTGTCTTGGTGGTGGTGATGTTAACCATAGGAAAGGTGGTGGTTAGGTTAGCTATGGTGTCAATGAAGTAGGAATTGAAGAGGGTGGCAAGTTTGGGGCAGGGGGTTTTAGGGTTAGAGGTTTGTTTTGGG